>NC_143405.1:5108664-5423702 GCF_052110815.1 Crocodylus siamensis
AAAGGGGGGGTGGCAGGCCTTGAGCAGCCTCCGCTCCTCCATACCCTTGCCTAAGCATACGAGTTGAAGGTTTTGGTGTGATGGTTGCACGACTCTCTACATACAGATTCATCAGGCACCTGACTAGACCTTTTATGTGTACACCATGATCCAGAAGATTGAGCTGCCTACATATAATGATCTAGTATTGCCTGTGGGAAGAGGAACAGTCTTTGTTCCACGTGTCTGGTGGAGTGGGTCCTTCATGCCCCAGCTGGAGCTCTTCAGTGTTATCTCAATGCAGACAGTATTCACTGATAAGGTACTGGTGGGCCTCCAATGTGGAACCGGAAGAACCAGGAAAACTTCTGTGCAGCTCTTTGCACAACCTCCAGCAGAGGAGTGCATAGCATCTGCTGGTGGAGCAACTTAGAGCAGGCCCCAGCCGCTCTCTTTTCTGCAATTGCTGGGCAATAGGATCAGGGAGCTGCAACCAGCTGCTCCCTGCTGCCTCTTCCCTATCATGTCAAGCTGATGCCTCATGGAGAAGAGAAGCCCTTGCATCTCCTAGCAGGTAGGAGAGCTGCTGCAGCAGCACAACAGGATTCATGACGGGCCGGCTCATTCTGGGTCTACACGCTGCAGCCATGCAGTGATCCCACCCTTTCCTCCCTCACAGGCTGCAGGCTCCGAGCAGCCCCAGTGCGTTTCCTGCAAAGCCTGGCAAGGAGGGAACTAGCTCTAAATGGATCCTTGGTGTGAGATTAACCCTCCTGCTGTGGCAGGAAGATGCCAGAGGGATTGGCAAGGAGAGACACGCGCAAACTGCAAATCTGCACAGCTTCTTGCAGCGTCTGCTGGGGGAGGGACGGCTGCTGATGGGTAGAACCAGCTGCACGTGTACCCTGCCGCTGGCTGCCGGCATCCCCGATGGCTGACAGCTGCAATGATGCTGGTGGCGGTGTTGCTGCAGAAACCCTGGAGGCAAAAAAAGAAAAGAAAAAAAGCCTGTCTCCCTCTTCCAGGGAATCCATCTCCCCTTGCCTCCGCCTCCTCCCCAGCACTGCAATCATTTGTTTTTCCCTTTGTGAGCCAAACCTTCAAGCAGTCTGCCCAAGTTAGGAATCGAGATTGGCTGGGAAAGCATGCCCTGCTGTCTGGTAATATGCTATACCCTGCCAAGCTCATGTCCCCTGCTTTATTGGTACATCTCACTCTGAGCACCTTAGCATCGCCGGCCTCTCCCAGAGGGGTAGCCTTAACCAAGCCAAAGCAAACCCTCTGCCCTCTGGGAGCTGATGTGTAGCATCCGTCGAGCCAGATCTTTCCACTGGTGGGAGCCCGGTCTGTCTTTCTCTCTCCATGCAGCAGATGGGTCTACGTCTCCATATACCTGGTGGAAGTGCAGTTGAGTGGTTAGGGGTGGATCTATGAGTCAAGATTCCTGGACTCAGCTCTTGATTTAGTGCTACATCCATCAAGGTACGCTGGTGCCTGCAGAGGTAGTAGCAGGCACCTTGCTCTCCCCATCTCTACTGCTGTGATTGTGCTCCTGTCTGGCAGTCCCACTTCGGGCTGCCAGGCCCTGAGCTCTCTCACGAGGGAGAGCGTCACTGCATCAGCGTTCACAACAGCAGACGGAGCAAATGCAGACTCAGTACGTGGTGCGCTTTACCCCGAGTCGGTACGAGCCAGCACCCCGGTTGGATGCTAGGGGGTAATATAGTGTTGCCAGAGACAGAGGAGCAAAAACGATGGTTGTTTGTGGTCTTCACCCCATACGGGGCATGTGGTTTTGTAGAAGCCCCCAATGCACACCAAAGTCCAGTCCTTACAACCTATTAAATAAGATGCAAAGTTTCCTTATCATGCCTCCCTCTCCCAGTTGTTCAGGGGGTAGAGAGGCAGTTTGCTGTGTTCGTTTGAAGTCAAGTGCATGGCAGGGTAGACTTGCACCTTATAGACTAACCAAGGTAGATACAGAGATTGATAGATAGATCACAAGCTTTTGCAAGCTGAAGCTCACTTCACCTGATGCTTTGAAAGGACTTTCTGGACATCCTTTGTAGGGTTGCTCAAGAGAGCTGTGGTGGTAGGTACCGATTTTTTTTCCTTTGAAAGACCTACTGATCCAGGGAGCCATTTTGCAAACCCACTCGCTGTGTTACGTGGCTCGTGGGGACGGGGAACAGAGGGTCAGATGTGCCGTGGGTCACGGCTGGGGTCTCCTAACTTTGGACTTCATCTCTATCTTTGGTTGTTGCAGGGCTGAATCTTCATAGCTAAAGCAGGGTGCTCTCAACTACCGTGCCTCGGAGACCTTGTTAAAATCCCAAACCTGAAGTAATGATGCTCCAAGCCCTGGCCACGCTCAAATGAAGGCCTTCGCCAGGCCTACCAGGAGCCCTCGTTCATACCTTCTGATTGGAGCTTGTCAGTTTAATTTGATCATTTCCAAGCTGCCGAGGTCTGTTGGGAGGAGGCGAAGGAGGTCAGTGGTGCTCACGGGCAGTGTGAAGTGGGGAGGATTACCGGAGAGCAGCGAGCCCGTGGATGCACGCTCTAGCGGTGTATTTATCTGCCTGCCTGCGACAAGACACGGCAAAACACGGCTCCCTGCAACAAGCCCAGCTTGTTAAAATTTATTCAACTCCTGCAGTGCTGGCAACATGCGAGCCCAGTGAGCTCTGATGAACCGGTGGGGAAAGGCGTCGCAGAGGCATTTCAAATTGCAGCACAGGTCATGCATTTTGGCAGGGCCCGCGCTGCTCCTGAGCTCAGCAATGAGTCATTTCATTGCTAGACTGCAGTCTTGTAGAGGTGCTCTGTGCCCCTGGGGTCCGTCGCGGGATATGGTGCCTTGGTCTGGAAAAGCTACGTCCTGTTTTCCCTTTCCGGTGTGAATCAGGAGCGATTCCACTGCAGGGACCTGAGTGTGCAATCAGTGGGAAGGAGATCCAGCCCCCCCCCCGTGCTGTCCACTCCATGCCTGGTCCAGAACTGGAGTTGGTCTTAAGAGATCTGTGTTCAGCTCCTGACTCAAGTGCCCTCCCTTCCCTTGTGTCTCCTTGCACCTCCCGTGCCAAGTCCTGCACGGACTTGAGAAGGCCTTTCCATTTCAGGAGGGGCGTAGCAGTCGGCCTGCTCTACACACAGGAGCCGACTCATTGTTTTCACCCTGGCACACAGCGAGGTTCATTTTTAAGAGAACATTTACGGACAAAGGCACGGGAGCGCTGGCGGGCGCCAACCTGCTGAGGATATCATTCATAGGGGCTGCGAGCCCTCCCCTTGGCGTGGCTGGGATCCAGAGCAGCTGTCAGCGTGCATTGCTTTGGCACAACGAATTAGCAGTTCTCCACCAGTGTATACCTGCCTACACTGCTTCGCCTCTCCCTGTGAGTGTAGTGAACACCTTACAGTGCCCGCATACCCTCTCCTCTGATGTCCAGCTTTGCATTTAGAGCTACAGAAGCACCCCACCGAAACCGCGAACTGCCCAGCTTTAGCAATCTCTGAGACGTGAATCGTGAGGCTCGGGCTAATTGAGGAGTGGTACTATTGGTACTATCTATTGGTACTTGGCATCAAATCTCAACTGCTGCTGGCTGGCAGCTGGCAACAAGGCTTGCTTTAGCTTACAGAAACACCCCCTGACAGCCTCCTGCAGGACCGGTTTCTAAAACACTACATTGCAACCCCAGAGAAAGTGGCATTGAAAGAGGCTGAAGTGGGCATTGCTGCCAGACAATTGATATCCTCTGCTGAGTGCCCTTGGCTTCTCCTTGGGACGCTTCCCTGTTTAGCATGGTCCATTACCTCCTGTAATGGCTGCTTTGCCATCTTATCACTCAAGGGTGTCGCTTGATTGCAGTGTCTTGCAGGGAAAAGCTGGTCGCACCGTTTAGAGACAAGCTTGGGCTCTGGCTTTGGCTAAGTCCTGCGGCAGAGGGGAAGGGGCTCACCGGAGGCAGAGGCGTGCTGTGCTTTTGCAACGTGAAGGGATGGCGCATGAACTGAAGTGACAGTGGGCACAATGGCATTTTCCTCTCGGGATGAAGCTTGGAGGAGTGACAGCTCCTGTTCTGGGCACCACCGGCACCCCTTGCAAAACAGGGATGAGTTGCAGGCGCAGATGGGGCCATGGCATCCTCCTCTCCTCCATGCACTATCATCAGCCGTGTTTGTCCCCGGCGGCGGATGCACTGAAGTGACTCCCGTGCGAGGACAGACAAGCCTACCCCTCCCTCTATGCCATGCTCAGGAGTGTGGCCAAGAAGCATTACCCCATCCCTTCGCTCCCCCCCTGCACGCACCACATCCAGCAACGTAGCTGCCTCGGAGAGGCCCTGAGTGCATGCTCCGTGCTGGTCTCCAGTAAGAGTTGGGGTGCACCCTCTGGGCACTATAAGATGCCATCCAGAGCGTGGGAGTAAATAGGCAGGGCATGGCACAGAGGAGGCATAGACCTGCCCACCTCGTCCCTTGGGACCGTGGAAATGTCAGATGTGACTCTAGATCGTTCAGATTTCTACGCTCAGTGGCTTCCCTTCAGGGAGAAGGGACAACCCCTCAAAGCAGGCCGTCGCTCCGAGCCCAGGCTCTCCGCTTCCAACCAACTTTTGTTCCAAATGAATGTGTAATTTCTGCGAGCACGCTGCATGCATATTTCATTAATTACCCAAGTTATATGCCTATTATGGCCCAGAAATTGCATTATTAAAAAGAAATCTCTGCAGACATCTCAAATGCATCAACCTATTCAATAGTCTGCATTTGGTCATAATTAAAAGTAAAAAGTATAGGCCAGAAGGGGGCAAAAAAGGGCAGATTTCCTGGATATGGCTAATGGAAACATTATTAACATTAGGAAATTGCATAAGAGATATCACTGGCTCCTGGCCCAGTTTAAATATGCATTAGGTGGCTGACATGTGCCGATGGTGATTAATAGCATTAACTAAAAAAATTTAAATTAAATTCATCCAGCTTGCTTCAATGACTGCATGGGGCTGTGTGTGTGGCTGCTTTGTTCCTTTCATTGCCCTGGAAGGCAAGCTGGGATACACAGGATCCTATCTCCCATGCGCAGCTCGGGTCGACTTCAGCAGCCTGTGTCGGCTCGGGAGAACGTAGTTCAGAGTTGGGGAGTCACATGAGCACCATGCTCGCGCCCCACTGTCTGTTGTCATAGTCAAAGCAGAGAGGAGGCCAAAAGCAGAGATCTGACTTGCATCTAAACTGTCCCAGAGTTTCGTGCTCACCTGCACTGGGAGTTTTAATAGATGAAAAAGAAGGGGCTTGTGTTTGAAATGCTGGGCTGGGACGTGGGAGATCTGAGCTCAGCTCTTCCATGAGTTTGCAACACTAACCTTAACTCTGCCCTTTCGGTTTCATGGATCCCACCCTGTGCTGAAATCAGACCTTTCCTGATGAATCACACCAGGGCATTGTGCTGAGAAGGCCAGGACTTGCACCCACCCTCTTGGCCTAAATACAGAGATCGTCATGCGACGGTGCATAAAACACATGGTCCTTGATCATGAACTGGATAAATGAGTAGAATTGGATAAAAGGGTGGGGGGTGCGGGGGGAAGGGTCTGGGTCTTATCCAGTTTAAGGACATGATGATGGGTCTCCAGGCTTTCCTGTTGCATCGTGAGTGGTTACTTGGACAACGCTGTCTGTCTCAGCTGGTTGGCTGGATCCGGTGCCCACTCCTGATAGCATGGGCACCGGCCTGACGTGTCTCTCTGCTTTCTGGATGGGCTGAAGTTTGCAATGCAGCATAAATCATTTCCTCTGAAGCAGGGAAAGCGTGTGGTCTGAAGTTCAGCCTCAACTAAGGGCTGGCCCGAGAGAAGGGGGCTCTGTTTCTCCCCCGTTCTAGTGATGCCGGACAGCGCACGGCCCGAGGGAAGTTGTATCTTACTGAAAAACGAAAGGCGAGGGAATACGAACAGGCAGAACCCAGCTGTGCCCTATTAATATGACCCTGGGGAGCTGGTTCCAGGCTGCAGACCAGAAGGCTTGGGATCTGCCCCAAGCCCTGCCCCTCATTCACTGACTGGCCTTGGGCAAGTCTCTCCCCCTCTCTGAGCCTCAGTCGCTGCATCTTTAAAATGGGGACAAAGGCTTCCTTCCTTGGAGCAATCCTTTGTGGGAGCACAGCGGTCAGGGATGCATCCACCCATCGGTTACCCTTCTTAGCACAGCTCTGTTCACACCCATGTGCCACTCAAGTGTAGAAGAGGAACAAGGAGCTGGCTCTCGTGGTTCCTGAGCGGTGCTGGGAGAGTGTCACAGAAGGAGGGTCGGAAGGGACCCCGCAGATCTTCAAGTCTGGGTGGGAGAAAAGACTGGACTCAAGCGAGTCCAGCCAGGCAATGAGTGGGTCAGATGAGTGGGTGGGGAGCAGGCTGGGCTTTGCCTGAGCCACGACGGGCTGTTGTGCTAGTGTGTCCTGACCCAGGCTTTTATTCCCCCCACCTTCGGTGGCCGTGACTATGCAGAGAGGCCCCTAGAAACAAGAATGCACTTGAGGGTTGATTGGCACCGCAGCACTGCCAGAAGCCCGGCCGCAGCGGGGTGGGCTGGGCACCGACACAGCGAGCAGAGCCAGCCGTGTCCCCGAGGGCTTGCAATCTGGGCGAGGGGCGAAAGTGCTGGGTGAAGACAGCCGCGGGGGAAGCACCCAGTCGTGGGCCTCAAGGGGATCCGCCGGCTCGGCGTTCTTCCCCCTTCCACCGGGCTTTTCAGAGCAAACTGAATGGCTCAGTATTCATCTAAACACGGCCAGCGGAGGAGAAGTCCCTGCATCCTTTTGTCTGGGCTTGGGGTGAGGGGGACCCAGGTCTCTCTTCCATCTGGGACTCGGGGGGGATCTGTGCCTACATCTCTCACCGACTCACCAAGGATGGTGGGGTAGCGCTCTCATCCCCTCCTATGGAAGTTGCTCCCCTGGACTTGTTTGAATGAAATATTGAGTGGGTCGGAGAGAAAGGGAGCCTGACCCTTTAGCCTAGGGACCCACCTGGGGAAGGGGATGCTTGGCTTTGCTGTTAAGGTCTAAGAACAGGGCCCGGGGGCCGTGGAGGCATCTAGGCCTTGGGTGCTCGGTGCCACCATCCCCCAGTCCTTTCTGTGGATGTCATCGTGGGAGGCATCTAATGAGGATTCATTTACATGCTCCCAATTATGTCCCATATAAAAACAGCCCTTTCCCTACAGCCTCCTTGTGATGCACTTAAAAATACGTGAGCACACATGCACAGAACAGGGAGCTAATGAGCTAAAACAATGCCTCACCTCCTAATGAAGATCTTCTCATTAAAATGCTTCTTCTCCTCCAGCGCTGCTTTTCAAATACCACTGGGCTTTGAGATGTTCCCATACTTCACGAGCTCCCAACTCTTTACCTTGCTCATCCGCTTTCACTAACCACGCTGGACCAAAGTGAAGGAACAGACTCGTTTCGTCTACACACGGCCAGAGATCGTTTCTCTTTTCTTCCCAACACTTTAAATCTATTCATAGGTTCACTCAAAGCTTAGCTTTGCCTTGGCAGCCCTTCCACGTAGCCTGCCGTCTCCTGGCAAAGTCTGACGGTTCCTTCTTTTCCAGCTTCGTAAGCCCAGTCGCTGTCTGACCACAACTCTTGTGGGTGTCCCAAGAGCCCAGAAAAGATTCAGGTTTATGGCTTGAGGTTCAATCTGAACTCAGGAAAGGATTTACAAACATTTCCATGCGGATAAATCCCAGCTGCTTAGAAACAATATTTTAAAACCTATTTCCATATGTCCAACCCGGTGCAGTCAGTCATGGATATTGTTCTCCTCCGTCCCCTTGCACTCACTCCGAGAAGCACAAACTGACCTAATATATCACAATAACCTTTGCCTGTCTGGTTCTCCCCCTCTCAACTTGTTCACATTTTCAGCTGAGCACTGTTACCAATTTGCTGTTCGTCAGGTTTTAAATGAAATAGCTTTCTGTATGAGCATAACTCACTGCTTGGAGAACACGAGTGTAGAAATCAAAAGCTAATTCTGCTTATGATGGGTTAGTAGATCATTGCTTGCTCTTTCTGCAGCATTATCCAGAAAAACCAGAGGCTTTCCAGCCTCCCGTAAAGTCAGTGGCAGTTGACGGACTCGAGATAAAACCTATAGTCCCTGCTTCTACTATTGAGGTTGACACCCTACTCACAGCTCCATGTTTGTCTTGGGTTTTATGTATTTTTACATTTGTTCTCCTCTTAATATCTCCATGAATCAATCTGGCATCAGGCCTGTTCCCTGCCTAATATTTCTAAATAATTTATTATCAGTGGTTTATTCCTCCTGGGATCTCACTCTACATTAAAACCAATTGCTCAGTCAGATCATGTTCCTTATTGGAAACCAATTGCAGTCCTTTGATTTGTTTTCATAATATGTTTTTGTTGGGAGAGCAGTAAAAGATATGAATCCTCCCTCTCCCCCCGCCAATTGATTTATTTCTGTTGTTTTCCCTCATTCTACCCAATTGAACCATAACTTTGTTGCTGCTGCTGCTCTCTTGCTCGGTAGCCGGCCTGCTCCATATTGATGCTCTGGGATATAGCAATATGTAAACACAGCAGAAAATTAAACTCTTTACACCATGTGCTCCTTGGACTCGATTCACTGCTGCTGTTCTCCAGTTCTCTAACATCAAGCAGTTCCTATGGCATCGCACCCGCATCAGACGGTCAGGAAGCAGAATCGGGGCCTCTCTGTGTTGTGGGGGAGAGGAAGGTACTGGGCTGTGCAGTGTTGTCATCTGCCTCTCATCTCCTTCTGCCTCAAATGCAAGTTGTCACCCAGGAAGAGCCAAATGGCCTTTAATCAAGCAACAAATTCAGGGACTGGCCCAAATTAAATGAGCCAAGCCCAGCTCCACAGGACACCGCTTACCCAAACGCGATGCATTTGCCAAGCCATCTTCCCTTTGCCTGCATCACTCCAAAGCATTGCGCAGTCTCATATGGGATGTGGGTTTTAATGAGGAGCCTTATGCAGAGAGGCAGCGATTGGAAAATGCATCCTTTAATGCCCTCCGTGTTGTGTGCTTAATTACACGGATTCCAGGGGAATTAGCATCAGTCCTTGCAAATGATTTTTTGTGGGGAAGAATCATTTTATGTGCACAACATTGTGGTATGTGAGTGAGGGCACTGGGAAGATGTAATAGAGGAAATCATAGTGGCCTGTGTGGCAGCACTCCAACAGCCAGCCCCACCGCGTCCCCCTTCATCTCTTCCTGACTTGACCTAGCCCCTAGAGGTGCAGGTGCTCAGGCAGAAATAATAATATTTTAAAAAAAGAACAATCGTGGACAGGGCTTGGTGGAGAAACAAAGAACTGGTTTTTGGACCCCATCGCCTGCTTTGTTCAATCTATGAGCAGAACCCATCCAAAAGCGTGAAGGGTTTAAGATGCCATCACCACTGCTCCTCTCCCATGGTGAATTTGCTGAGCCCTGCTTTACAACATTTTAAATACATTTTCATCCTTTTTTTGAAATTATGGGTTACTCTATATATTTTTTTCTCTTTAGGGGCAAGTATTGGATTTTTGACCTGCACAAATGCACATCTGCTGGGCTTCAGCTACAGATCAGTATTAGGAATGAAACAGTTTTCTGCTTCCTGCAGCCATGGGTGACACCAATATTACTACTACTACTACTACTACATATTTCACATATTTTGGCAGGATATAGTGCTTTGTTTGCTGCCTCCAGACTCCAAGTAGGGGCAGTCAAAACTTACTCAAATTTTGGAATGTTTAACTTTTTTTTCCCTATAAAAGAAGTTGAAAAATGATTTCTCCACAATTGTTGGCACCCTCTCAAACAGCCCTGTTTTTAAACCTTTTTGGGGCAAGGACTTTCGGAGCGGCGTAACTGGAGAGCACCACAAATTAGCGTATGTCCGAGTAGTGTTAGATTAAGGTGCTAAATGGATTTTAGAGCGGTGGGAAATCCTGGGTCGTGCTAACATAAATGTAGTTGCATTGATGTAAACAGGAAATATAATTTCACTCTCAGATATTAGGAAAAAACTCTCTCACTAGGAGGGTGGTGAAGCACTGGGACAGGTTACCCAGAGAGGTGGTGGCATCTCCACCCTTGGAGGTCTTCAAGACCTGGCTTGACAAAGCCTTGGCTGGGATGATGGAGTTGGGGCTGGTCCTGCTTTGAGCAGGGGTTGGACTAGATGTGACCTCCTGAGGTCCCTTCAGCCCTTGTCCACTATGAGTCTGTGTCTCTTTTCTTCAGTTTTAAGGGCACCGCTGATGCTTCCTGCATCAGCCATTGCTATGTAAATATTAGAGCAGCCTGGAACAACCTGTTTTGTGTCTTCTTATCATTGCTCATCACCCTTTTTTCAGCTGTGCCAGTGTCCACGGAGTGGGCATGTTGCAGCCAAGCATCAGCTTGTTGTTATTTTCCAGGTGGAAAAGTAGTGCGCCGCACCAGAACACTTTCTCCTCATTAAAGTCCCAGTTTCTCTTTTCCTCTGAAAGTTGTAACCAAGTTGGAGGGGACTCATTATGGTGATAAGTTACCTAGCAACGCTGCCAAGTGCTTCTGCAAGACCTGATTAAAACCATTCATGGAGAATAATATAAATCAACACCATTACCCTCTCACTAAGAGAAATTAGTTTGTACACGCTTCTCTGTCTTGTTCATTTTAGCAATTTCTAATCATACATGCAGATTGGCTGAGCCTCTGCCAGGCAGTCTCTCCAGGCTGGATGCAGAGACGTGTTGCTTTGAGGATGCATGGCAGGACTGGCTCTTTAAATTGCTGCCCTGATTTGGAAGGCAACAGGGCTGGAAGGAACTGCTGAAGAAAAATCCAGTTACTCAGCTGCTTGTGCTACCCTACATGCCCGCAATGGGTCTCACCAAGAAAAGATCTGAACTTCCATGCTGACCCCAGCCTGTATGGGACGTTGCAAAGTCAGGACTGTGGACGGAGGAGGGAGCGTGCCAAATACTAATCCCCCCATGGCCATTATAGGAATAACAGTCATGGTCTCAGGACCCAGACAAACAAACATATTCTCCCTAATATAATTTCCATCAGTTGTATATACACCAGGATAAGATGGATCGTTATCTTGGAATAGTTTACACAGTAGGTGGCTATTACAGAGCCTCACTTCTGGGCAGCAAGTCATTTAGCCCTTAGCAAATGATGGCAGGATGGACACAAAGAGATGAAACCTAATCGAGTGAATTCTTTTAGGGGTACATCTTCACCTGATTAGGTAAAATTACTCCATTTAGGAGTTAGCATTATATGTCTGCTACTTTTTTTAATAGTGTGGTAAACATCCTATCTGTCCAAGCCCTGTATCTCAGTTTGTTTCTCCTAGGTGAAAATAAAATGAGAGCAATGCAGGCTTTGTGTGTAGGGAGGAATAGGGAGTGGTGGCTTCTGAAAAAGAAGAGGCTGCTCCCAATGCAGTGGAAGCAGTAGCATGACAAGCAAGAAATAAGGGATGGGAAGATTTCAGGGAAGGGAAAGGGAAAGGGAAAGGGAAGACTTTCCCTTCCAGGTCAGTGGATCAACTGGATGACAGCCTGGAGCTCCCCTGGAGTGGACAAACACACATACAAACACAGGGGGTTTCAATACCTGCAAAAGATTTTCAAATCTACAGACATTTTCTACTAAACAACACCGAGCTCCTGTGTGAAAGATGCTCTCCTGTAAGACAAGGTGAACTTTAAATCTTGCCAAGGGCGCACGCAAGTAAGGCCAAGTTACCAGCATGATGCTGCCAGGCAAGCCTTCCCCAGGCCCAAAGATCATGCCATGCTTTCGTGGCCGGTACCATCATGTTCTGCCAAGCTGTGGCTACTGCTTTATTTTGTGAAGGGTATTTTCAGATGTAGATCTTCAAATAAATTGTCCAATACATTTTCATTTCAGCTGCTCTACGTCACTGAAGCCAATTGACCTCAGCTGAGGGTCTTGGCTTGCATCTGGACTCAAGCTTGCCCTTCATCAGCATGGTCCCATGGTTCATGGCGTTTCCAAGCCTGGCTGATGAATTCCAGCGCAACCAGAGAGGGTGAATTCAAGTGTCTGTGCAGAAGAAGACAGTACGGAGGGCTGCTCTGTGGAAATCCCACAGGAATTGCTGATATGGGCCTGTTTGGCTCAGCGCTGGTTCCAGCTGTGGAGAGAGAAGAAAAGAGGTCTACCATGACCTTTTCCCCATCAGTTCCCAAGTCTTAGTTGGGTTCTGACAAGCTGAGGAGCCTGCAGGAGACGCCTAAAAAAATGGGCAAAGCTAGACGATGGGTGAGCAAAGTGGATATAGGCAGCCAACAGGGACAAAAGGATGAGCCTCTGGGTTTTGTAGGCCTAGGTGCTCTTCTTAGGTCTGCCCCAGACCCTGCAAAATAGGGGTGCTAAGAGCTTTTCTCTCATCCTCGTGTTGTCCTGTCAGACTGTGGGCACTTTGGGCCTGGGGTTATGTTGTACAATACACCTCTTGCACAAGGTCTGCATGGTTAAGGCATGATAGGGAGCAATATGGACAGGACAAGCTGTCTCTGATTCCTCGCTGAGCGACTTTACTACAACTGCAACTGTACTACTACTCTCCTACAACCATTCAGCTACAAGTAACCTTCAGAAGAAAGCCAGTGGCAGACCAAGATGCCTTAACCATTTTGCCATCTACCCCAGTGCACCTAGGGGCCAGGACACAAACAAGAACCCGGCTCCATATCACAGTCTCAATAATCACTCTCCGCACGCAGTATTTCCCCCCCGAGAGGCCAGCAAACATTCACTTCACAGCAAGCATTATCTTCCAAAAGTGTCCTTGCCAGGCTGTGGAGCTGAGAAGCCAAGATGGTTCAGGCTTTACCGAGGCCATTGTTAGTGTGGGCGTGCTTCCCAAAGTCTCTCTATTTAACACGGAGCACTCTGATAGCCCCTACAAGCTCTCTGATTCTTTAAAGAAAGCTTAGCATCTCAGCTACCAGGATCCAGACACCCCATCAACCTTTGATGTGGGAAGATATTCCTTATAAATCACCAGAAATGCCCTGGTTTACCCTGGGGAAGGCAAATGCATTGTAGTTGGTTTCAACAGGCGCCGAGCGAATGTGACTAAGGTAGAGTTTGCAAAGTCTTTTGGGATCTACTAGGATGAAAGCTGATGTGGCAATCTAAGAGATGGGCTGCTGAGATCTTAAGGGGACAGACAGGTGTTAGCAGAATAAGAAACCGCCCCCCAAGGCTTCTTCCCCATCACTATTGTATCTTAGCTATTGTATTGTGGTCACGCCTGCAGCATGCTGGACATCATCCTGATGCACAAGACGAGACAGTCATTGGCCTGAATGTCTTAAACGGTGATGGTCACCAAAAGATTTACTTCGAAGACGCCTCATGAGCTGCGTACTACGGTGAGAGTGAAAATAGAGTTAATATGTAGAGAGCTGCAACGGCTGGAAGCTCAGACTAGTGACTAGGATAGGAGCTTGCCCCTCACTCCCCACCCACATCAAATCACAATGTCCCATGGACTTCAGCGCCCTTTAGATTCGGACCCGGCTTTGCATTTTTACACCTTGCAGCTGAGGTCAGATCGCTGTGGGTGTGTTGGCCCCGTCTGGCATAGGAAGTTCTTACTGCAGGAAGAGCGCTGATACTGCTCAGACCACAGTGGCTTGGCTACCTCCTATATGCAGCGTTGAGGTTGGTCCATGGATGTATCATAAGAGATTCATGTCAGCCTCAAAGCTTTTATCACTGAGATCCAGCAGTTCCCTCGGTATTGTTGAAACTTGGCAGGAAGCTGCCGTCCCCTACCAGTTGACTGCAACAAGGACAGCCCCACACTGACTCTCCAAACATGAGATTGTACCACACCTTCAACTCTCCTATGAAATATGAAATTTCATTTCTACCCAGGAGAACTTTTACAACCTTTTCTCCTATGTTTGAAGAAGGGTGCTTGTGCCTGAAAGCTTGCAATTAAAGATTTTTTTTTTTGCAAAGATCTAGTTGGTCTAATAAAGGATATCACTTTACCACAAGTTCTGATCACGTTTACTTAGGGACTTGAAGGGCTTTAAATGATCTTAAAGGATGACCTGATTATTATTATTCCATGCTCCTCTGCTCTGCCTTCCTCCCACCCCGGTTTCCAGGGAGGAAACGGTATGTTAAGCCACTGGCACCACGAATGTGCTGTCCTCTTTTCTTGTTGACAGGAGGAGGAAAGTTGAAGGGAATCAGATTTTTCTCTGGGAGACATAATGCATCAGACAAACTCCTGTGAAGAGTTGTGCTAAGATCCTGGGACACCAAAGGGCAGGCTGAAAAAGCCATCAGGGAAAGCATGGCTAGTTGTTTCCCAGTGTGACCCAGCTCCAAACTGATCATTGCGGATGTCTGGAAGGCTATTGTTCTCAGATGTGACAGCCTTTCCTTCTCCAGGGTATTCACACACCTACAGCCGTCTAATATCACCCACTGCAAATTAATGGCTTCCCAAACGATTCTCTGCAGACTCCTGCCTGCAGAATGATGGTTCTCATTAGCGATGGGCAAGCAGCCACAGGAAAGTCTAAGTGCTTCACATGCTTATGTACTCTCGTCCGCCTCTGTGCGATTTTGTAATGTTGGCCTGGATAGCTCACCGGGAGAGATCTGTCTTACAGAGCCTGAAGGGACTGGGGTATGAAAACATGCTGCAAGGTACCTGCAGGTGCTGAGGCTCCAATGCACCTTTCAAACACCAGGCCCACGAGAAGCACCAATCTTCACGTCACGCAGGGATTTGCCATAACCTGCTCCATGACATTTGTGCATGTGAACTGTTGTGCTGGCCCAAGGTGCTGGGATGATAGAGCTGCAGACCAGTGCTCAGCTATCATCGCTGGTGATGGTGACATGCACTTTCTGAACCCTGGCCTGGACACGCTACTTCTAAGACCGAGTCATCACAACTCATTCGATCCATGGTCTCTGGTCAAAAGCAAAGCGGTCCCTCAGTGGCATCTGTGTGGCTGATGGTGCAAAGTACCTTTTGTGATCGCCTCAGAGCCAATGACATTTTAAATCACCTGCAGGCCCACAGGCTGCGGCGCAGAGAGCCTGCAATTAGAGTATTGCCAGGAAACCGCGGGCTCCCTCTGGGAGAGGTGGAGAGGTCTGGAGTCTATTAGAGAGGATAAAAGAAAGCTGTCGTGCCAGCTGCTGGGAAGAAGCTTGGATACTTGTGACAGTGAGGGGACTAGCACTTAGGGAGATGAAGTAGCTCCTTCTCAGTGGGAAAAATAGGGGTATGGGAAGGGAGAAGGATTTGGCTAGGTGGGAGGAAAAGAAACAGCTTGCGAAGCAGAAAAGAGCCGAGAGGAAGGAAAAGGAGAGCTACAGAAACCACCCCCTATGTGGGATCCCATTGAATCCATCCGTTACCAGATCGACATGTTCCTCCTACAGGAAAGGGGTAAAGACACGGAAGAACATCGGTGCACGTCCCAATCCTGTTACCCCACAGTGATGCAACGCTCCAAAATAAACACGTTCAAACGTTATAAACCTATTTGAGTTCATTAGGATTAAACCCCGTGCCGTGTACAGGCGCCCCAGGACAAGGAAGATGCAGCAGAAGTCTTTATTGTCTGCCAGTGCATTGCGGGCAGCGCTGAGGACTTCAGACCTCCTGCAGCCAACGGGCGAGGGTTAGAAGGAAAACCTTCCAGCCTCCGAACAGCCTTAGATGGAGAGGGTGCATGATCTCTTGGGACCCAGGCAGTCTGGCGGGGATTAGAAACCCTAAAATGCACCCTACTCCTCTGCAAGTGGAAATAAAGCAAGCTAATATAAGTCCATGCTACCATCTGGCCCTTGTGCTTTAAATTTAGCTGTTACAAGTTGCACATGATTTTCCAAACCCAGCTGTGAGTGCCAGTGGACACGATTTGGAAAGCCCACACATGGCATTTAAGTTAGTCCCTTCTGCTCATTTTTGTTTCTGTAAGGGTGGATGTTGTCCCTCTACCCATCCAGTGCTCTGAGCACCTGTGGGGCTAGCTATGCAGACCTTCATTTATTCAACAGTCCCCTGCATATAGCACAAATTCACTTGGACTGATAGCAAAAACACGGGGAGGGCAGGAAGAGAGGCAGGGGAATCCACTTCTACATCTTCAGCTGCTTGTCTCCTCACCCTTTGAAGAGAAATATGTCTTTTTGATGTGCATTTGCCAACTGCAGGAGTGGCTTGTTGTTTTGGATTCGGACAGACCAGGCAATTCGGGAGTGTGAGTCCATACTAGACTCTTCTCCGTAAGGCGCGGCGGCCTTCACTGCTGGCCTTTCTTTTTGATCCGTAACAGATCCTCTGGCCGTTTCATTCTATTTTTGCTGGATGCTCCTTTCTAGTGAGGAAGGGCTCTCCATCTTCCTCTTGTGCACATGTATCCAACATCTCCCCTGAAACGCTCCCAAAGGGGACGACCGTTGTGAAAGGGAAACGAATCGACATCTGTCAGGTGGGAGAAAGCACGGGGAGAGGAAGAAGGGAGAAGAGAGCAAGAGAACTGAAGATGCACAAAGCTGCTTCCGAGCTCACTGAATAAACAAGATATTTGGCTTGTAGGCGGCAACTGTACATGACTAGTTATTGCAATTATTTCTTTTCTAATTTGCATTGTTTTGTGTTGCAAGGCCAGAAACCTTTGCGCCAGGCAGTGTGACCACATAACCAAGAAAGTCCTAGATAGCTGTGTGTCTATCCGTTTCCTATCCTGGTGTGTATATAAAACTGATGCTGGGGAATGCATTTGTCTGTCTGGGGCCTGAGACCATGAATGTCAATCCTCAGCTGAATCCTAATGGACTCATCAGCTCAGTCACCTTGGGCTTGATTTGATCTGGCCAGCTATAGGTTTTGCAGCCCATTGCTAAGGTCCTTGATCTTCCCTTGAACCCATCTCATTCAAGCCAATCTATCCTTTTTCTTTTTGACTTTTTTACAAGCCGTGCAAGACGCCTCTCTGAATTTCCCGGCCACACCATCATTTAAATGTCATCTGCCAGGACATAAATCCATGCAGAAAACTAATGGCATGGCAGTGAGAGATATGGGTCTGTATCTTGCCTCAGTGTCTCAAACTGTCTCTGCTTCTTCCACCGGAGGTTCTGCCGTTGTAAATCTGCTCAGGGTGTGAGATGATTTGCATTGCTACCTAGGGACCTGTAATACCCATGGATGTGTTTTGCTCTGAACGAGACGCAAGCAACTGGATCTGTTTTTACAAGCACTCACATTGCCCCGAACGCAATGTGCACGGGACTGGAGCAGAAGGACTGAGTCTAAAGTTCAGGTGATTGCTCCATCCTTCGTGGAGGTAGGGGCCAGGGGAGGCTGGATTAACTGATTGGGCACTCGAATTCTTTGCATGCGGTAGAAAAATAAATCCAGACGGACAGTGGAAGTGCGCAAGTGGCTTCATTCATGTTGCTTTTTGCTCTGTGTCGTTTCAATCCCCCCCGTCAGTAGAGAAGAGCAGGTTTCTAAACACAGCAGGGACGTGAGCTGGTGGAGAAAAAGGTACCTCAGTGTGAGGGACTCAGCCAGGGCTCACACGACCTCCTCTGCGCCCCATCCACCGAAGCCCAATGCAGCACGGCTGGCTGCAAAGCTCAGTGCTGGACACAACTCGTCACCTGGCTCCCAGAGCCTGGCACATTCCCCGGTCTAACGGGGGAGCCGTCGGAGGGCTGTTGAAAGGCCAGCAGCGAGGATTTGCAGTGGATGTGTCTCCTGCTTATAGACCTGTGTGGATCAGAGGTGGCATTTCTGGAAAGGCAGCTCCAGCCAGAAGCAGCATGCCACGGCCTTTTTTTGTGACAAAACCCTTTTCAGAGCACTGCCTGCAACCTGTTGGCTCTGGGAAGGGGGGAAAAAGATAGCCTGGCTCTTTTGTTCCAATTACCTTCCCTGGGAGCTGAACAGCCTCAGTCCCAGCCACATCAGCTTCAAAGGCTTGTCTGCAGCTCGGATTTAATGCTGCCAATTCCAACAAAGGATTGGGAGTGTTTGCAATGCTTCAGACTCCCCCAGTCTCTCCAGGGCATCTGCTCATTTTCAAGTAAAATAAATGATTAAAACATCCATGTGAAGGAGACGGCAGGGGAGGGTATTAATTTGGAGCAGTGACCCTTGCTGTTCCTGCCACCTATTTGTGCAGGGTGAGCGAAAGCTTTGCAAGACCGCTCGAAGGCTTATGTTGGCAGGCTCCTTTCTTTGGGAAGCTGTATCGGTCTTACGCTGTGTGTGTTCGTGAATGGTCAAACACCCAAAAGCACCCCAGGGCATAAGGCAGTCATTTGTTTAAGGTTCAGGGCTTGGGTGTCTTGGGGATTTGCACTGGTGAAAGCCCCTGTACAAAGCCATTAACTGAATCAATGCTGCTGAGCCCTCCTTAGAGCTGATGAAAGGAAAGTGGGGTTTACTCTGGCTCTGGCAGAGGTAAGTATTGGGGCAGATGCATCTGGACTGAGCTACCTGTGGCTGTAACCAGGTCTAGTGCTCAGAGGAGACAAGGCCAAAGACTGTCTCTGCTTGTTAAGAAATGAGTCCTCGCTCACACCCAGCATGGGTGAAATTTCTGAGCACTAACTTGGAAAGTGTGAAGAGGTTTGGACAAGGCGTCCGATCAAGTGCACTTCAAGGATCCAATGCAAAGCCAGCCACAATCAACGTCATCTGAAACACTGTTTGCAAACTGACCTCATGTAGCCTGGCTTTCACTGTGAAACATTAAATCAGCCCAGGTTTGCTTGCAAGTCAGCCCATGTTGCATCCAGTTCACCTACACAGGCATATTGGCTGACCTGCTGTGAGCTGCAGGTTTATAACAGGGCCCAAAACCTATCAGTTCGGCTACATTTCCAGTCTCATTTTGCACAGCCTCTACCACCGTACCCTCCCACAAAAAGATCTGGAGGTATTAGACTTTCAGGCTGGTCGTGACTCACAGTGGCAATTCAAGGGGGCTACATAGCTGGGTGGATCGCGCCCTGAATTCAGCCAAGAAGAATAACGTCACTGTGATTTGAAAAACCCAACAACATCCCCAAATGTCTCCACTGCCACTGCTTTGCTACAAAACTCAGCTGAGAGCAAGTTAGGTCTTCAGTAGCATACATTGCTGCACTGACTTGAATCGGAAAATCTGGCCCAGCCTCTGAATTTCATGCATCTGTCTATAAGGTTATGTAAGAGGAAAGGGCTTCTTTCCAGAAAAATAGCAATTATTGGGAAGAGACTAAAAAAAAAGCTTCTAGAAACTTAAAGCCTTTTTTCTGTCATTTCCACTGCTGAGGAATATAGCAGCATGGATACTGTGGGGAAGCCATGTGCATATTATGCCTTGGCACTCAAGAGATCAGTGTACTAAACAAGCAGTTTAAACCAGAAATAGGGGCAGATAGCTAGAGATTTACGCATAAAATATTGAGATCTTGAGGCCTTCAATGTGAAAGGCAGAACCCGGGTGGCTGTTGAATAAATCATGTGAGCTAACACGTGTTTGCCCGCAGTGATGTCTTTGAGGGAGAGGTTTGGGGGGTGGGGGAGGAATGGAGAAAAAAACAATATAAACTAAAAAACAAGGGCACTTCTTCCCCTTAGAGCATTTGTTAGTGAAATAATTAGTTCATCTCAGCCTCCTATAACATGTCAGCCTAAATCTGTTCCCTCATTTATCTCCCACCAGCTCCCCATCCATCCTGCACTTCTTGTTCATTGCTTACAAGAATGCTTCTTGGCAAAGTGTGGCCCTTCGTTAACATTTCATGGATTTCTCTTAATTGATGGCCTGTTAAAAAAAAAAAAAGTTCCATTCTGGGTTGCCCTCCTTGGCCCCCGAACTGTGCTGCTGCTGCTGGCGAGCCCATTTGGGGGGTATTGATAAGGGGCACACAAATATCTACAGCGCAAGGTGGCACACTCCAAAACTCAGCCTGAGCGATGGGTTTAAATTGAGTTGGCTATCAAATGAACTTTCAAGGATGCTTCCATTAAAGGTTTGATTGCTTTTTAGTGCCTTTGTGAGGCAGGGCAGAGGCAGCAGGAGTGAATATTTAATTACAGAATGAACTGCACTGCTTGGCTGGCTAATGTGCCATCAGCCATTTGTGGGAGAGTGATAATTGCAAACAAGCCGCAACTCCAGGCGACGTTTTCAGGTTGCAGAACGCAGTAGCCCTGGACTTTTCACAAGCCCTGGGGAGTTTGTCCCACTATTGCAACCACCAGGGACATTTTGACCACTTCAGTTCTCCCTGGATTTCAGTCAGGCACGCTGGTCCAGTCCACTCTAGATGGCTGCGTAACGTTGTGGCTGTTCGCTGTTGAAAAGCTGCCCTGTTCCACCCAAGAAGTAGCTGCATTCCAGCGGAGTCTGCACTGATCCCTGCATAAATTAGTTGCCATCTGTTTGTGAGGTGTGTTGAGATCTTACCTTTGACAGATGCCAGAGGATCTTCCGACCCCAGTGCTACAAGGCACGTCAGAGCATTTTAGCATTCGATATGTGTTTCATGAGAAGCCCATGCTTAAATATATCGCTAGCTAGTCATTAACTGCTGCACTGAGGCCACAGTCCTTTGGAGAAGCAGGGAAAAGGCTGAATTTTCATTATTGTGACTGCTCTGTATGCATTTGCGGGAATAAAAAATTCCCTGTGCTGCATGTTGTGACTCTGCTAAAGATCTTCCAGCCGATAAGGAAATATTTCTGCTAGAAGATGAGACCAGTGAAAAGGGCAAGGGTCGGAGAAAAATCAAAGCAGCCCAGAGCACTTTGACATTTGTCTTCCATTGGGTATAATGGAAGAGGAGGGCCTAATCCCTGCTCCAGCCCTCCTGCTCTTGTGGTTCGTTGCCCTGAAGGCTGATACCGAGCCCGGCTGAGCGCTCACAGCTCTCATTCCCCTCGGTGGAAGCCAAAGATGCTTATAACCCCTCAACAACTATATGACACCTCAACAGGAGGCATCATCCCCTGGCAGGATCAGATGCCCGTGGCTTCATAAGTATTGACATGGAGTGCTCCTTATCTTTTATTCAAGGTAAATCTCATGAAGATATGACCTGAGAGGGGGATTAATATCATACTATGCCAGGTCCTCCCTCTTGGCTTTCTCTTCTTCTGGAGCAGGGCACAGGTTGTAGGAGAGGCAGATAAAAGGATTGCAGGAAGCTGGTTCTCATCTGCAACAGCTGAATAGTCTTGCAGTGAATTAGAGCGAGCAGCTCTTGCTCCCCGATACTAGAACCAACTCCTTGAGGAACTGCAAGACCCCGGGATGAGCTACAGAGCAAATGAGAACTCAAGCGATTTCAGCATCAAGAAACTTTTGCTGGAAAGGAATAAAATGTGCGCTAAGGCACTGTTCATATCCTTTAGAGTTGACTTAGCTTCTGCTTTTTAAACTGTCAGACTCAAAGGAAAAATACGCACTTACCCCACTTTGAAAATGGCATAACCTATTGGAAAATGTCTGATGAAAGCGGCCCTCCCCCCCCAACATACTGCAGCGTTACGTCTCTCAAAATGATGAAGCAATGCAGCGGAGCGCACACCGTAAGGGGAAGAGTGTGACTTATAGGTCTGGCCCAGAGCGTTCGGCACAGATCGCCTGTATAATTGCTAAAAATGACCACGATCGTGGAAACATTTGTGCGTGTCTTTTCACATTAAAAAATGTGTTTGTCTTGCAAATGAAAAATTCATCTGCTATAGAAATAAAATATCCTCAAAATCTACGGTGACAGGTGTCCTAGAAATACCGAAGATTGATAGGCAGATGGATAGAAATGTACAATAAAAGGCATCATTCTCAAGATGCTGTCTCTCCACTCTGAATCATGAGTCTCTATAATCTGCCCAGGAGAGTTAAGGTGGGTGGGTGGGGAGCTGCTCTGTTGGGAATGTGATGTGCTGTTGCATTTTGCTTGTGCATAAGTTATGGGGGTGATTGTTCAGAAGCATTAGAGGACGTTGGAAGCACAAACCCCATTGAAAGTTACTGAGATCTTCCTCAAATCCCTCCCTATGAACAACTGGGTGCTAACACTGCCCTTATTTATTTATATGGCAATGCTCCCTCCATACCTGCACCATGGACTGTATTGTGTTAGGAGCTGTACAAACATAGTGCAAATGTCTCTCCCCCCAGGTGCTTACAAAGACAATGAGACGAAGACCACAAGAAACACAGGAGACACCATCTCCTGTGCAGTAGGCCATGGTAAATGTGGTAAATGCCACGCCTGTGTGACTGCAAAGTTAATGATACATTGAATTGATCACCCAACTTTATGGATGTCTCATGCCCAGCTCATGTCTTCTTCTGAGACATCACCCAGCAGTCAAAATTTGAGCTGCTCAAGACCTCACTCAACCAGACCAAGGTCACATCAACCCCCCACCACAAGCAAATGTCAGTGCAGTACTGCAAAAGGAAGCTTTAAGCTATCAGCAATGAGCGGCTTGCACGAGCGTCCAGCTGAAACTCAGGCTGCTGGAGCCTTTGCACCACACGGATGTGTAATTCCAGATCAACGCTAGCTTGGAACAAAGGATTCAAAGAACGTCTCGCTTGAGCCATCAGAAATCGCCTCTGCACGTGCTGCCTTCTTGGGGCTGCTGGAGCTGCAAAAGATTTTCAGTCCTGCAGTAGAACGAGGCACCATCCCTTCACAGTTTTTGTCCCCGCAGGGAACAAATGACACAAATGCAGATGACAGCAATCTGGGGGGGAGTAGTAGACATGCTGGAGGATAGGGCTAGGATTCAGAGTGACCTAGACAAATCGGAGGATTGGGCCAAAAGGAATCTCATGGGGTTCAAAAGGACAAGTGCGAAGTCCTGCACTTAGGATGGAGCGATCCCATGCACCGGTGCAGGCTGGGGACGGCCTGGCTGGGCAGCAGCTCTGCAGAAGAGGCCCTGGGGGCTACAGTGGACAGCAAGCTGAATATGAGCCAGCAGTGTGCCCTTGTTGCCAGGAAGGCTAACAGCATCCTGGGCTGCACTGGTAGGTGTGTTGCCAGCAGATAAAGGGAAGTGATTATCATCCTCTATTTGGCACTGATGAGGCCACATCCGGAGTCCCGTGTCCAGGTTTGCCCCCTCCAGTACAGAAGGGAAGTAGACACATTGGAGAGAGTCCAGTGGAGGACAGTGAAAATGGTTCAGGTGCTGGGGGACAGGCCTGGTGAGGAGAGGCTGAGGAAAGTGGGCTGATTTAGTCTAGAAAAGAGAAGACTGAGACGGGATTGAATAGCATCCTTCAGCTCCCTGCAGGGGGGCTGCAAAGAGGATGGAGCTGGGCTGCTCTCAGTGGGGACAGACGACAGGACAAGGAGCAATGGGCTCAGGCTGCAGCAAGGGAGGTTTAGGTATTAGGAAAAACTCTCTCATTAGGAGGGTGGTGAAGCACTGGAACAGGTGACCCAGAGAGGTGGTGGATGCTTCATTTTTGGAGGTTTTTAAGACCCAGGTAGACACAGCCCTGGCTGGGATGATGTAGCTGGGGCTGGTCCTCCTTGGGGCAGGGGGTTGGACTAGATGTGATCCCCTGAGCTGCCTTCCCACCCTCATTTTCTATGAGTCTATAAAATCCCTCATAGAGGTCACTGCTCCTAACTGGCGGAGACTCATGTCTCTGTGCACCCCAGCTCAGCTGTTTGTCTCATTCAGGCATCAGACCTTGCCTTCTAGACGCCAGGCTTTTTGGAAGAGGGACTGTCCATCCTTTCATGTGTGTTTATACAGCACCTGGCAGAAAGGGACCCCAACGTCATGGCCTTGGCTCTACCATTACAAACACTGCATACTAATTTAGTTAAGTGTTTGTACGTAAGCTTTGCTGCATATTTTATAGGGACAGCTTCTGCCTTTCAAAATACACATATGCACCATGCCCGTTTTGTTAGATTCCTCCAAGGGCTAAGTGAGGTTGCCATAGTCTATGCCAGCTTGTTTGTCATCCAGTCTACAGGAACCCAGAAATTGAGACCTGATTTCATAGATGTCATAGACATTAGGGCTGGAAGGGACCTCAGAAGATCTTTGAGTCCGGCCCCCTGCCCAAAGGGCAGGAAGTCAGCTGGGGTCATAGGATCTCAGCAAGATAAGCATCCAATTTGCTTTTGAAGGTGTTCAAATGATGAATGGATCTAGAATGGATCAATGCTTGCTGGGTGTTTTTCTGCTTGCTCACATGCTGCCCTCAGTTTTCTGAATTTAGCCAGGTATGTAATCAAACCCTGTGGCGAACTTGTAGTCAGTGGGACTGAAGTTGCATAAACACCAGCGGGGAAATTGCACAGCTTCCCTACATCCTTCTGTGCCCTGACTGAAATAGCACAGGGGAGGGGACAGCAAAAAAACCTCCCAAGAGCTGCGTTCAGATCTGAAATGCAATGTTTGCCGGGATGTGATTTTAGCTGCTTCTCAGGGGGCTGGCAGCATCATGATAAGGACACTAAAATTTGATCCTGTGGGTTTGGACTGATGATTCTCATGATTTCTAATAGGTATCCAACTCTACATGGACAAGAGCTTCAGCATGATAAATGCAACAGGCCCTTTTCATAACTTCCTTAGTTTTAGTCACATGCAGAATCAAATGAATGTCTGGAAGGTAGACAAGTTTTCTAGGCTTCAGAGAAGGGACAACAGGATTTTGCTTTATGTCTCCAGGCATCAATAACCTCAAAGAATAATAATTATTAGCAGAAATACCCATGTGCTGGTAGTAAGATCCACTCTCCTGTTTCAGTGCTACGCAGTTTTCCCACGGCGCCCTCTGTAATTAAATCTTTGTTGCAAAATCTATAGCTATAGAAAAAGATCTGTAGCCATGGAAAAAGGCACCAGTTACCATTGCTTGCAGTAACACAGGGCTTGTCTGCTAACATACGCTGTATACAATTAGGTCTGATTACTGTTATTAAGGTGGCGTTGGCTGGTATATATTGTGATAGGAAACAATTATATGCAAATAATAGACTGGATTAATATGTGCAAATGTTAGATTTTTTTCCCTCTTTGAACCTCTGTGATTTAAAAGCCATTAAGAGAAATAAGCCAGTGCATTGATGTCAGCATAATTCCCAAACGCGGTTTCACAATTCCAGCAGCCTTATGTTCACCGCTCCGTAACGACGTAACTGCCATTAAGACAGCAGCTCATCAGTGAGCCAATCCACCTGGGTGGACATCAGATGCCTTTTAAACAATTGGCTCTAAATGCAGTAAGTGGAGGTGGATGTCTGGATCTTTCAAGGGTACCTCGTGCCTCTGGGACAGAAAGGATATTCTTGTGCTTAAGACCTTGTATTGGGACGCAAGGGATCTGGACTCATGTCTCAGCAAGTCCTGCAAGCTTCACGTGTGATACTAAGTCAGTCACTGAGGGCTGTATTCCTCATGGGTTCAGCCCCACAGATTTTTCCCCAGAGACATCTGCTCTTATCCAAGCATATGCAGAAGGCCCAGATTTTCTACAGAGCGCTGTACCAAGCATCTCAGCCCAACTGGGACTTCTCAAGCCAGAGCTCAGACCACACCTGGCCGAGTTGTTCCTTTTGAGGGATGCTGATCCCTCATGTCTCTGTGCCTCAGCTGTTCCAGCAGTAAAATGGGAATAATATCTCTCTCTGATTTAGTTAGTCTGTAAGGTGCAAATCTTCTCTGCCTTCTGCCTGTCATAGTACTGGCATTTTCTCTGCTACAGAGTATCAGAGCCCAAGAGACTCAGGTATTGATCTTTCTTGCTAGTTTACTTCAGGTTCACTTTGTCCTGAAATGAGAGTACTCAAAGGGCGTTTGTACATGCAATGTTTTTTGCCCTTTCTTGTGCTGCAGTGGTGTGACTGTTTGCATGGGCGAGTTTTCTGGATGCTTTAAAAGTGTTTCAGTCTGGTGTGTTAAAGTAAGACTCCTTAGGCGTAGTTTAGTTTCACTTGCCACAAATTAAAGCATTGCATCCATGGATTCATTGCATGCAAACACAAAAGGCACTCAAAGACATGTAATAAGCCTTTTTGTCCATGAGATGGTGCTGTAACTTTTTTGTAGTTCCCCGTTTGAATCGCTTCTGCTTTTGAATTGCTTCCACTTTTTTTTGCTTGTGCTGTTTGCCAGCTCCCTGCTTCCACAGCTGCATGGCAGAGCATGGGTTGGGGGACAGTGCTGGACTGGGCTTAATTTATTCAAAAACCTAGTGTGTGCAGACACTAATGTGATGCTCCAAAGCTTAATTTGTTTGAAAACCTAGGGTGTTCAAATACTGATGTGATACTCCAAAATAAACAAATTTAAAGTTTATAACCTTTTACATTTAATGAGGATTAAACCCCATGGCTTGTATAGGTGCCCTAGGGCTGGTAGGGGAGCCCTACCTGAGCAGGGAAGCTTCCTAGTAGAAAAAGCATGCAGTACTTGTATTGCATGTTGGGGCAAAGCCAACAGCTGGTATAAATGGGCATATCTGCACTGAGCCCAGGGAACAATGCCAATTGAGCCCAGCTGGAGATCAGTTTGGAGGCACTGGAAGCATTCTGCAAACATGAACTAATTCTTCCTAGTTGATGGGGAACAGAAGGTCAGTGGCTAGCCAATGGTGACAAGGGCATGCTAGTGATGGAGCTCAGGTCACAGCAGAAGGGTGCTCACTATCCATCTAGTGAAGGGTTTTGTAAGCTCCCCTTATTGCTCTGGATCAGAGTGCCCACAGTGTGCCCAGTGGTTCAGCCTGGTAGCATTTGCTGCCTAGAATTTGCTTATAGCACTGGATTCATTTCAGTGGTGCTAGGCCAGGTCACACCGGGTCTATACATGCAAATTTACTGCACAGTAATTTTAGGTTACTGTGCAGTAACCAAAAATTACTGTGCAGTACAGGCACATGTCTACATGTGCATGCCCATACTGTGCAGTAACTATGCCAACTTACACTGACTTGGGTGTAAATTTGATACCTGCATTGTCCAGGTATCAAATTTATGCCCAATTGCTAACTGCACAGTAATGCACGTGTAGACACCTTACTGTGCAGTAACACTCTGTGTGTGGACTGATTTGGGACTAACTTTAGTCCCAAGTCAGTCCACACACAGCATTGCTGTGCTTTAATGGCTGCACGTGTAGGCACCAGCCTAAAAACTGCTTACTGTGCAGCAATTGCTGCGCAGTAAATGCATGCGTAAACACTCCCACCAGGGATTTTTCTGGCCCAAAGTACCTTTGAACTACCTCTTCCTTTTGCATCATCTCTGACACAGTCACTGCTTCAGAAGGGCCCATTGTATCATCACTTAAAGTCATGGTGAGCTTTGCAACACCAGCTTGAAGGCCAGCAAATCCAGGCCTCCTCTTCTACAGGAAGCTACTGCTCGCTCAACCGGTCTTGTGAATGTTTTCCTTTGGCTTTTCCCTAATGCCTCTCTATTAACGCTCGTCTCTCCTCCTGACTCCACTTGTTTGCTCTGCCTCCTTCCCCTGCTCGCAGAGCCGGAGGAATGCAGGCCCCGAAGGATCCCCCTGGGGTCTGAATTGCCGATAGAATTTTTTTGAGACTGTCACAGCTGATCTGCAGCAGGTGCTGCTGACGGTCTGGGGGAGAAGCAAGTAATTTAGAGCACAGAAATAGATATCGACTCAAGCTGGTAGAAGTGAGAGGCGGACTGGACTCTTCAGGCACCGCCAAGATTTATACAGAAACAGTGAAACCCTAGTGTTGTCCTCGTCCTCCCCAGGACCGAGTAACCCCTGGCACCAGCAGAGGAAAGGTTATCTGATGAGAGAGGCCGTGCACCTTTGACCTAGCCTTTCAGGTGCACGTACATGGCGCTGTGCCAGCCGGCGGTGCGCAGATTCTTCGTTTTCTGGGGGAATAGATACTTGTTTGTGTATATACTCAGGCAGCAAGGAGAGGGGGTAGGGGAACAAAACAACCAGGAAGGCTCAATTTATCACATCTGGCTTCTGGTCGGGTGGAAGAAAAATTGTTATCGAAGGGGAAAGCTAACACAGAAACAATATTTTTCTCCAAAATTCTGCGATTCTCTTCAAAGCATCTAGTCTAATGTAAATGAGCAAGGGAGCCCAGACCGAGTTTTATGGGGCCGGGAGGTGATTCGGAACGAACGGACACCTCTCCAACTGGACAGGATACAGGGGTTTAACTCACTGATGGCCTAGGACGGGGTGGGCGAAATGCGGCCCAGAGGCCACATACGGCCTGCCAGGCCGTTCTATCCAGCCCGCGGGGCCCCTAAAAACTGTAGAAAATTAATATTAATCTGCCTTGGGCTGCCTGTCATGTGGCCCTCGATGGTTGCCGAAACTCAGTAAGCGGCCCTCTGCCCAAAATAATTGCCCACCCCAGGCAAGCAAAGAGCGGGTGAGCTGAGCTCCCTCTCAATCTCCCTGGATGACAACCAGCTACAAAGAAATACTTCCGGCTAAGAGAAAACTAACTGAAGCAGAAAATGGGTAGCAAAAACATCCTTTATGGTCAGGGTGACTAGTGGTGGCTTTAGGGCTGTTGGGGCCCTGGGCAAGAGAGTCATTTGGGGCCCCTTGGAGGTATGTACTCAGGTAAATATTTTCTCCATACAATTGTATCATGGATCTTTTAATATTTGTTGGGGGAATTAGATGAGTAGTCAAGCATTAAAATGCTAATAGAGCCACTTCTCTGCAACAACTTCACCCCCCCCCAAAATTTGGGGCCCCCTAAAGTATGGGAGTTTGCCCAGTTTGCCCTCCCCTAAGGCCACTACTGGGGTGACCATATGTGCTGGTTTAGCCAGGACAGTCCTGGATTTCAGAGGCTGGCTCTGGCCGGCTGTTGGGAATTTTAATAAGGTGTCCCAGAAACTCAGGGGCACAAGGCACAGTGTGGCTGGGAGTCGGAGCTGCATGGAGATTGCAGAAGCCCTGCAACAAGCCCAGCATCGGTTCTGACTTGAGCTGTGATTTTTTTTGGATCTCCAACTAGGTAGGGCTGAGCTTGCTCACAATGCACGTAGGAGACCACAGGGAAAATCCAGATGTTACATCCGAGATGCATTCTTCAGGGCTCTTTCTTGAGGAACAGTGTCCTGCCGTGTGGCTGGGCGGCCCTGCATTTCTGGAAGGACTATAATTCAGAGGAGAGGCTAAGCTGAATACCTGATACCTTGGATCGTTAGCATTCCAGGAACATCTTTCGCCGTTTAGGATGTTACTAAGGCCAACTCCAATGTGGATAATTATCTTTTACCCTCCCCTGTTGCTTCCCTACAAATTTGAGTGGAGACAGGATTGGCTGTCTCTTCCTGTCCTAAACTGCTGTCTAGGCACTTATCACTTTAGGAAGGAAGCAGCTGCCAGCTATCCCAACTGTTCACTAGTAACCAGCCATTTAGAGCTGGAAATCCTTGAGAAAAGAAATGTGGAGCCCCCATTGAGTCATTCGTACAGCATCACATACCTGACCATAATTTTAAAAGGAGCAAAATGTCCCCCTCAGCACTGAAGATCGTCTGTTAGGATGAATGAGGAGGGTTCATGTCTCTATTGGTGCTATCTTATTTTATTCCACTGGCTGCCAAGCAAATAAGATACAGCAGTGCATTGATTTACCGTCTGAAACTGTCTTTGCAAAGAGATGTGCTTGGAAAAAAACCACACACAACCCACCGTTTCGGAGGTAAATGGAGAGAGCAGCAGCTTTCAGGGGGGTAGGGGGCCACAGGACTCTTGTAGCCCCTGCTTTTTCTTTTCCCTGAACTATGGCGTGCTCAAGACACAATGCTCCTTCCTGTGTTTTTTGATGGATATGGTTCGCACTCACCCAGAGACACCTCTCACTGCTGTTTAATGGCTGATTGGAAGAGCCAGCGTACTGATTCATTACGATCAGAGATGCAGATATTTCTTCTAATGTTCATATGTCCATCCATCTGCACATCTCTATCATTAACTCATACCTAAGGACTCCCCCAGTCACCATCTCTAGGGTCCTGAGGTCTGTAACTCTACGTGTGTGTGCGCGCGCGCGCGTGAATGTGTGCACGCACGCACAGTCCCATACACACTGGGGCCCTGATCCTAAATGGTACATTTAGAAAAGCCCCATGGAAGACCTGGATATTATCATTGCTGCAATGCTAACAGCAATAATAATAAAAATAATAAAAAAATTAACTGCGCATTTCCACTCCTCTCCAGCGGGAACACAAAGTGGGTTTTATTACAGGGAAAGAAAACATTTGCTACTTTTATTGTGAGTCAGAGTCTTCCGTCAGCGAGCCTATGTAAGACCCATTAACATTAATGAGTCTGAGCATAAACACCAGATTTGTGCTCAGCAGAGGCTGGAAGTGGATGGCAACATCCGCTTACCAAAAAGTCAGGCAAGGCAGAAGCAGGATAGAAGAACACCCAGTAAAATGCAATCCAGATTCCAGAGAGAGCGAGTCTCACCAACCTCAGTGAGAGCCAGGCCTCTGGCGAGTGTGTCTGCAGCTTTGCAGCGTTAGGTTTTCATGTCTAAAGACTTTGGAAATCACTTTCTTCCCTGGCTTGGAATAACCCGGATGTCCTGACTCCTGAGAACCCCATCCTTCTCAGAGGGCTCCGGCCAGTCCAGGTGCCGTTGGGCTTTTGTAGCAACCTGAGGATTGGGGACATGTTCTGCTGTCTGATTTTCATTGTCACTTTTAGCGTAATAAGGACACTTAGAGAACCAATGGAGATGGCATCATCTGACCAGCACACAAAGGCAATCTTAGCCCCATTTTACAGACTGGACATTGAGGCACAGATTAAATTACCCATGGTCACTCAGAAAATCAGTGCCAGGGCTATGGACTGAACACTAACATCTTGAATGAAGCTGGTCACAAATAATTTCATCATTTTTCTTCAGAAAATGCTGCTTCATGCCTATATTAACAATTAAAAAGTTAAAGATTTTATTGTCCGGGAAATCTTAGCCCCATTTTACAGTCTGGACACTGAGGCACAGATTAAATTACCCATGGTCACTCAGAAAATCAGTGCCAGGACTATGGACTGAACACTAACATCTTGAATGAAGCCGGTCACAAATAATTTCATCTTTTTTCTTCAGAAAATGCTGCTTCATGCCTACATTGACAATTTAAAAAACTACCCTGAAACAAAGTATTATAAAAAAAAAAAACACAGTCTTCATTTTGCAATTTTATTACAGTGAAATCCATATGTAGAAAAAAAAAATGTTTCAAATGGGATTGATTTTTGTCCAAGACAACTTTTCAATTGACTCCAAATGAATCTCCCCCAACTCCTCGGCATTTCATTGAATGAGAGATTTCTATATATATATATATATTTTGGAGGCGAGGGTTCACTTTGAAACGATCCTTCCCCCCTTTCTGAAATGATAGCATTTGCTGTGCAATGCAGCCAGTCTCTAGCCCTCAGTCCCAATGCAGTGCACATCCTTCCCCGGTCTCACTGCCTGCCTGCTTTGTGTAAATTGGATTTACTATTGTTTGTTTCTGCGCCGCTAATGCCTGTATTTGTAATCGAGGACAGAGTGCCAAGAGCCTGAATTCAGTACATAAATTAATAAATAAATCAGAGTCCGTGGGCCAGCTCAGCCCAGGTGTAAACAGCAGTCATCCTAGCAGCTGAGGTGTAAGCGAGGAGAGATCTGGGCCCGGGGCAGGCGTTCTTGGTTCCGGCCTCGCTCCATCAGGAGCCGCACGCTAAAAACCCGAGCTGGAAAGCCATGCTTTGCTCTCAGCTGCTTGGAGACGCATGTGGCTCCCGTTCTTTCGGCCTCTCTATGAATGTTTAACCATGTTTTGTGCCCTGAGAGAGACTCTCTGAAGAGAGCAGATGGACCTGTCAACTGTGCTTATGCCTAACCTTCCCGAATGCAGTCAAGCGCACTGCAGAACATCGGAGAGACTCCTCCGAGCAGCTGGTAGGAGCTTCGCGCAGCCATCACGTGGGGCAAACAACACTAATTAGCATTAATACATGCAGATAAAAAAAAAAAAACACAGGATGTAAAAATATATATAGAGATAGATTGCTGAGGTGGTGCTTCCAGCTCGGCTCTTTCTGCTAACGCGCAGAAAGAGCTGCTGAGGCACTTGTCAGAGAGCTGCAATATTTAATGTGCCATTAAACAAGGGCTCCTCCAAAACCTCCCTTGCAGCGTGTCAACCCGCTGGCTGGGAGGGGGGAGCCATGGAGGCCAGAACAAGCTCTCTGCAAAGTGCTGCAAGCAGGAAAGACAAAGCTGTTCCCTGCTGGAGATGCTGCTGGAAATGGGGCGGGGAGGAGATCCTTGCCCTTCGGCTGGAGGCGGGTGGCAGTGGCAGTGCATGCCCGGCAGGAGCGCGGCCGTGGGCTGCTGCAGGCAGGGAGGACAGGCTTGTGGGTCCAGCTGCAGGCTGGGAGGAGACGGGGGCTTGGTTCTCATCAGGGATGGGCGCCCCGAGGCCATCGCCTCCCTCCTCTGTTTCCAACTTTCTCTGTAAAGTATGGCCATGTCACGGAAGGGAATAACCTGCGGCACCCATGTAACGCTCAGGGCCGGAGCAGGGTTTGGATGCTGCACAGACAGCCACAGACAGCACTGGGGGTGGTGCAGGGCGTGGGGGTCTCTCCGTGCATGAGCGAGGAGCAGCTTAAGTGATTGCGGTGCTGCCCTGGCCCTAGGCACTGCTTTCCCGTAGCGCCACGTGAAGGGGACAGTGGAGGGCCAGGGTTGGGATCCCCCTGCTACAGGTGACCAGGCACATATGGGGCTCTTGTACACAATGCACGTTGCTTAGATGCACGTTACAAAACGGCACCACAAATCGCCATTTCGCTAGGTTAGTCACTTGTGAAAATACACGTTGGTGATTTTTTATCGTGGGAGGTTTGGATTTATCGTAGCCAATGAGGCCACCTCCAACACGTTTTATTTTTACCGTGGCCGATTGTCCCACCAGTTGGGATTTAATTTTAATTGGGAAACTTTTGTTACATGTATTCTCGCACGCTGCCCTGTTCTGACACCAGTTGTCCACCCGGTGCCTTCTTGCGTTTTGCGCTAGTAAGAGCATGTTAGCCAACGAGGCGTGTTCAATGCGTTACGTGCAAAACAGTAACGGGAATCAGCGTGGTACATTGCGAGAGTGAAATAAACCTAGAGATTAGCTAGAAAAAGCCAGCATCGTGTACAGGGGCCCGTGGAGTCCAGCACTCGGGGTTTTTGGGGGGCGGAGGCTGACTGGAAGCAACACAGGGAGGTCAGAGGGCACAGTAGGAGGAGGGATGGGTGAACTTGGCAGAGGAAAGAAGATCTGGGCAAAGGGGCCTGACGAGATGCCAGTCTGATTCGAGGACTCCTCATGGGCAAGTGAGCATTTCAAGGTAGTGAGGTGCCCCGTGGGATTTTCCACAGCACCTCAGAGCCCACCGGTCCCCTTTGAAACCCCGGGGACACATCTACACGGACCCACGATGAGCCCAGAGCAGTGCCCTGAAGCACAAAGCTGCCCTAAAGACAGCTGCTGGGAACAAGACTTGGGCTCCCCAAACCTGGACCGTGGAGGTAACATGGTCTCTCTGGGCCTCAGTTTCCCACCCGTTAAGAAGAACCAGGCTAGGCTGCGACCAAGCTACTTGGTGCCCGCCACCAAGGCTACCCTAGACACCTTCGACAGCAGCACTGGCCCATGAAACCTGAGAGCGGGGGAAATGCAAGCATTTCTTCCTCACCCTCTGCCAATAAATCCTGAATACCCCTCCCTCCCTTTTCTAGCAAGACGTGAGCGCATTGAAAAACTCAGCATTTTAAAACGAGAATGGCATTGGCTCTCTGCTAATGGAAAGACAGCCAGTTTATATAGAAGGATGCAAATGAAAAGGTGTAAATAAACAATAGTTCACAAATAAATGCCTGGCTTTAATGAATATTTCATGGACAAAAGAAGTCATTGACATTTTGCTGGATGGCTTCAATTAGCTCCTAAAGCTCGTGTTCATGCAAATAATAAGCTTGCTTATCATAATGCTTTATTAATCTGTTTCATAGCGTGAATTTATACCGCAATGTATCACACAGACCTCCTGCTGCAGCCTTTATTGGATATAAATGACTTTGTAATTGCTATTGATCATTAAAGAAGTACAATGTTATTTGGAAATTAGATTATTAAGGGGGATCTTTAGAAAACTGAAGATATTGGGTGTTTCTCTGCAAACAGCACTGTTATATATTCATAGAGGCGACTAATGGATCCTTGGGCGAAAAAGCTCGAACATGCCAAGATTGAACATTGGAAGAAATGTTGCTGGATTCATCAGTTTGTTTCTCTTTTATGTATTGATCACTTTTCCTTGTCAGATTTCACAACGATAATCTAGGAAAATCCTTGGCTTTTGTCTAGGAAATCAGATGGATGCTGGCACGCGACTCCCGGGAGGTTTGTGTAGGTACAGGGATCTCTCCTCAGTTAACTGTGGAAAGACGGCCTTACTCAGGAATTAAAGTATCTTCGATAACAATATTAGACCCTTCAATAAAAATATTAGGCCAGAACCAGTGAGGAAGATGCCTCATTGCTAGCGTAGGAGATGTATGACCAGGTCTCCTGAGCTCTGGCCCCAACTCATCCACAGACAGGCTACGTAGTTTGTGGCAAGTTTTGAGTTCCCTGCATCTCAGCTGATCCATCTGATGGCATGACTTCTTACAGTCACAACTGGCCCTGCATCCACAGGTGAACATCGCAACAAGTGCCATTTCAGATCCATGGGAGAAGAAGCCCAAATGGATGGTTCTCCAGAAGACAGCTTCTCAGAGTTCAAGGTGGAGGGCAGTACGGAGATAACAGAGCCATCGCCATATCCGTGGGAGACCTGTGTGCTTGTACTCATTAAAAGGGTTATTCTTTCTAGCTATGTATCTAAAACTAATCTTGTGGTGCATTTGTACAAACCATGTCATTTCCCATTTACGCTCCTGCAGCTGTGTTGGCGCTTCATAGATTTCCTAGACAATTGGGCTGGAAGGGACCTTGGAAGATCTTTGAGTCCAGCCCCCTGCCCCGGGGGCAGGAAGTCAGCGAGAGTCAAAGGATCCCAGCAAGATAAATGTCCAATTGACTCTTAAAGGAGTCCGGAGTAGGTTTGCATGAGTGCGATTCCCCATCGCTGATTTTGAGCGGTGTCTGGATAAGGAAGGTTGGGGTCAGCCATGTTTCTCCTACGTCCAACTGCAGTGGGAAACGAGAGCATTGCTTCTTTCCCAGAATGAAGTCTTTTGCTGGCTGCTGGTTTGCATGCAGCTATGCATGCTCCAGGATACTCCTGAGGCCAGTGAAGTAACTGGGGAAATCAGGAACTTTCAATGCCTTTTTCTGCTGGATGCCTTGAAGGGGTTGCTCGAGGGGAGCAATGAAACCAGAAGAACTTCCCAAGCCAGTGCCTCTTACAGAGCCACGAACAAGCAGGCCCCTTTCCCCAACTCCTAGACTCGGAGAATGGCAGGCACCATTTCTTCACCAAGCACACCTTTACAGTCCTGGCTGCCAGGCTTTCTTTTTCTTGAAGCATGTCACCATTTAGACCTGGTTAAAAATTTTCCGTCCGGACTTTTCATTTTTCACCGAAAAATGTGCATTTGGGTTGAACGAAACATCCGTTTCGGTGAATTGTTTCAGGCAAGTCCAAAAATATCAACTCATGTCATTCCAAAATAAAGTGTTTATGTTTGAAAATGTTTAACCCCAAATGGATTTTTTTTCTCTCATAATTTTTGGCTCATTGAATATTGAGAGACATTTTCATCTTGGTTTGACCTGAAAAAGTTTGCCTCCCTGTGTTTTTGGAATTGCTGGTGAAATGAAAAAAGCAATGTTATGGACACAGTTCTGGTCACTGTTGTACAGGGGAAAAAGGAGAGGGGACGGTTAGACATGGGTTCACCATGGGTGAGTCTGAGGCTATCGGACTCCTGCCTTCCCACTGCCGAGGAGGTCTTGATCTGGCCAAAAACAACCGAGGAATATTTGGCCACCAACCCTGCTTTCCCCCATCTGTTGGTCATTTTCCATCCTTTGTCAGGGGAACTCCGTTATATTGTAATGAAACACTCTGTGGCTTATTTTATACCATCATATTTCATTAAGGAAAAAACCTTTGGAAGAACTGAAGAATTTCACTGAACACAAAGGATTTTCACTGAGGCCCTACATGCTTTAACCTCAGTTTTCAGTTCAGACATTTTTATACAGTTCTTGTCAAGTCTGAATTTTCAAAAGCGTTCTCATACTTCCAGGGCCTGCCTATGGGGGCATCGATAAGGCCAACGGGAAATGTGGGTGCTCAACAGCTCTAAAAAACAGCCCTGGGAAATCTCTAGATACCCAAAATGGTGTCACCTGAAATGTCTGGACACTTCAGCAGATACCTCTAGGAATGCATCAGTAAAATGGGTATAATATCAACCCCCCCCACACACACACACTTCAAGAAAGGTGTTATAGGACTTAGCGACTTGACATCTTTGAAGGGCCTTGGGATCCTTCTTTGAAGTCGCCGTTATTTTTATTACAAGTCAATATGCACATTTTTTCTGCTTCCAACTTACAGCTTTTCTCCCAGGAATGTGCTTTGATTTTTAAGCAATTTATCAGTCTTCAGGCTTGGCCTGAAAAGTAATTTATGCTGGTTTGTGTTTTCTCTGAAAGTGCGTGGGGGAAGGGGGGCGAGAGAGGGCGTGAGGCGGTTGACTGCATGATGGCTAATATTGATGGAAGGGCAGCAAAGGATTTATTTCCAGGATCTGAGTACCCATTTTCAACCTGCCTGCACCAGCATGACTCATCCTCCTGCACAGGGGCGGAAAAAAGTCTCAAGCCATCCTGAACTACGAACCCAGTAAGACTTTGTCCTAGGAGACTTGCAATGGGTGAAATGGGAAGGAGGGAATAAGGCTTCCTGGCTTTGAGGAAGGAGCTCTCATGCTCAGCACGGCTTCATGCTTTCTCCCCGGAAGAAAAACTCCCCTAGGGATGGCTTTATTCAGCCTTGCAGGGGAGAAGCAATGCAACAAGAAAGGAGAAGGGCAAGGGTGAGGTGTTGGAAGAAAGGTTTCCTCCATCTTCCCTTACACAGAGCAGCTCAGAGACCCGAGGACTGAGCTGCTGTCCCAAAAGAAAGGATGCACCTTGCATCTTCCTGCAGGTCTCAGTCCATGCAAGGTGCTGAGACACGACCTCAATCTCAGGATCCTTGGAGGCCTACGAGAAGCCTGCCTGCTGTAATGCAACCCTCCCAAGCCTGGCCCAGTCTGGCAGCATACCCCATGGGGCCGTTTCAGAGCTGACGGGGGGTCACCTCGCAGACTAGTGTCTCTTATGGGTTTACAGGACAGAGGCAAGTCCCACACAATGTATTGGTTCAAATTAGGACACTGGTGGGGTGAGGCTGAGCCCTGTTTGTTTTCACAATGATCACGATTTTTATTCCTTTAATATGTTTATTAAACCTCGTTACTACGCATATAACACTGCTTAGCTTTAAGAAATACCGCAAACATTAAAAACACGATAACTACATATATTAGAAACGATGCTCCAAACGCACTTCCTTCCCAAACAATGCTATAAGAATGAGTGTTACAAAAACAGCTACAATTACAACTAAAGGTTAAATTGGAATTGCTACCATTATTTCTCATGGTATACTCACAGTCCTCGAATTCCAAAAGCCAAATCCCCAGGGATACTTTCATTTGCTAGTGATGCTTTTAGGAGTGATAGGAACAAGTCCTCTTCCTTTGGTCCCACTCGGGCGCTCTGCGGCTTCAGCGTGAACGGGGCGGTTCAGGTGATCGGTCTGATCCGGCCTGCACTTGTGAGTCTTCCTTCCCCGTTCTGCAAGTGAGGTTACCTCCAAATTGGGACTGTAGGTTACAGGTTATATACTGGGTGAGCTGCCGTCATGGGCCCCTCCTACCCAAACCTGTTACTACCCCCAAAATGGGCTTGGATCTTACTCAGATTTTTTGCTGGGTGGTCAGTTTGTATTCTGCAATGGAATTTGTCCGCTGACTATTCAGTTTATCCTAAATTCTTGCTTTCGAGAGATTTCCCACAACACTGCAGTGACCTATCTTTCCCAACCCCCTTTCAAAAGCTTCTAGGGTTTTGATCTCTTGCTATGTTTGCTTAAGGGTCGTTTTTCTTGTTCCTAGGTTTACTTGTCAAAGGCCTCTGAAGATAAGATTGAGAACCTAAGACTTTTAAACGAACTTGTTGCAGGCTAGGCAAAGCAAGCAATGGCCCAGATAAGAAGATAAACCTTGTCTTTTGTCTAAACTGGCTAGTGGGCAGTTATCACAAGAATTCAAACTATTACATTCAATATGACAACCAGCTGCCCTTTGGAGCTGATTCTGGACATAGCACACTGGATGGGATGGTCTAGGGGAGGAGCCACCCAACTCTTTCCCCTGGCCTCCCTTTGTGAGACGCTCAGCTGCTACACTAAACACCACGAGCGTTATCCCTCCCCACCAACACTAATGTTTTCCATCTGTAAAATGGGGGTGTGACAGGTGTGCCTCTTTGGGGTCTGTCCACTAGTGACCCTGCCCACCTGTTATGGGCCAACTGCCCGCCCTCTCACCTGCCATGCTTTGTTGTTAAGTGCTTAATTAGAGGATGTTAATTAAGTGGGAGGCTGCCCATTTTCTGCCCCGATGCCAGGGGGCGCTATCTGCGGCTCCTTTCCTCCCCTTACACCGCAGCCCAAGCCTTGCAGATAGTATTCACATCGGTTAGTCTGGGCCTTACTCTATTCTGGCCCCCTCGTCCTCCCTGGGCTCTCCGTGGCCCTGCTCCACTGGGTGCCTCACTGGGCGTCCACCAATGCTGCCCCCCTTGACTTGGGGCTTCCCTCGCTCGGGTGGGCTCAAGTGGCCGTAGCCATGCCTGACTCTAACTCTCCTCCTTGGGGTCTTGAACCACTCCCCCCCAGCTCAGGCAGCCTCAGCCTTACCTGGCCTCTGACTCTACACCCCTTCTCTGGGGCTGGGGTCCATACACCCCGAAATGCTGTGCCCTTGCAGGCGTCAGGGCCATTGGCCCTAAAATGTTGTGCCCTTGGAGGTGCTGGGGTCAGTGCACCCAAACGTTGCACCCTCGCAGATGCCAGGGTCAGCGCACCCAAATGTTGTACCCTCGCAGATGCCAGGGTCAGCGCACCCAAACGTTGCACCCTCGCAGATGCCAGGGTCAGCGCACCCAAACGTTGCACCCTCGCAGATGCCAGGGTCAGCGCACCCAAATGTTGTACCCTCGCAGATGCCAGGGTCAGCGCACCCAAATGTTGTACCCTCGCAGATGCCAGGGTCAGCGCACCCAAATGTTGCACCCTTGCAGACGCCAAGGTCAGCGCACCCAAGATGCTGTGCCCTTGCAGGCACCAGGGTCCCCACACTACCGGGGGTCCCCTAAAAGGCCTCCTCCAACCCCTAATAGCCTCACCCAAACCACCAGTCTAAACAGCAAACGCAAAACACAAGCCCCTGGGCTATAACATAAAATCTAGCCGTCCGGCTAAACCCCATTCAGTCGCCCCCAGGGAATTCTCCACCCCATAACAGCAATCAGGAGCTGCTTGTGCCGTCAGGCCTCTCCCCTCCGTTTGCTCTGGCAGAGCTCCTTCTCCCTCGGCTGCTGGCGGGAACTGCCTGCCTGGCCTCAGCCCCGGGTTATATGGGAGCCAGGCCCCGCCCCTTCCTGTCAGCTGACTCCCCCCGGTTACCCTGGCAACCCGCCGCTGGATTCCTTACTTATTGCTCCACAAGTCGCAGGCACTTCAGTGCCCTGCTACAAGGGGGAATAACACTAAGGCATAAAGAGACTCGACCAGTTTCCATAGGCTGCAGGGGTGATGCTGAGACCGACTAATTTTCCTCGTCTCAGGCTAGCCCCATGGCCTAGTCTTCTTTGGCTGTGAATTCATGTCAACCTGGTTGCTTCCATTGTAGCTACTGGATTTTACTGTGGGCCATTGTTTCCTATTTGCCTGCTGTTTTCCCTCTAAGCACTTGCTGTAGTTTCAATAGAGGCACGCTGGTCTCAACTTCATTCATGGAGACACTGGTTTCCCTCCTGCCGTTGTGTCCCCGTTGGTTAGGTTGCCATTAAAGATACTGTTTGATGCTAACTGTGCTGGCCATTTCTGTGCTGGAAAGCAGGGCTGGCTGAAAGATTTTGGTTTCTGTTGGAAGACCAGGGGTTTTGGGGGGGATCGGTGGGAGCCACTCCCACGGAGCGATCCCCGGTAATACCTCTGGTGGCCAAGCGCTCCCGAATCGACAAAAACACCAAAGCGCACAAAGATAAAGATACGGACACCAGTTGTGTCATGAAAGAAGGGTTTTTTGGCAAGCAGTGAATGTTTCCCACTAGAAAAGGTCAACTGGGGCAAAATGAAGCGTGGAACCAGTAGGACATTTCCAAACCACCAATTCCCATGAACATATCAACTACCAAATGATTTTTCTAATCAAAGCCTTTTGAGATCTGAGTGTCGACAGAGCTTTATAAGCAGGCAGTCACACAAGGTCGGGGCCTGCTTTGACTCAGGAGCACTGCAGTTTTAAAGACAATTCATCGAATACAACATTGGATTATAGATGCATAGAGAATTATTTATTTATTTATTTTTAAATAACCCTCTCCTGTAACATATGCAGTCAGTTCCTACCAAGACGTTATTCTTTCTGCAAAAATAATTGCAAAATGTCAGAGTTCACAGCACTTGGATACAATATACCAGCCTTGTTTTATTCCTATCAATATAAAAGATTCATTACAAACTCTCGTAGCTCTGCAGTTCATATGGACACTGCCTATTTTTTAAAGGGAAAAAGGGAGGTAGGCAGCAGATGTCTTTAGAAAAATGCTGGAATTTGTTGGGAAAAATGGGAAATGCCATAGCACAATCAGATGGGGGGAAGGGACTGGGCAATCTCCAGGCTCGATGAGATCTAAGTCTGACTGCAACCGGTGGCTTCGGAGGTAGGTGCAACACCTTGTCCACAGTGGAAAAAACTCATGCCAAATTTTCACCAGGGTGAGAAGCGTGACTCAGAGCCCAGCATACATGGGGAGACTTTCATTTAAAACGCAGATACTACTTCACCTCCTGCATATAGCATTCATGCTTTTCAACCATAGGTCTCCAAGCACTTTAAAAGGAGAGGTAAATACCTCTCCATTTTACAGGTGCAAGGACTGAGGCACAGAGCAGGAAAGACACTTGTGCAAATCACCTGGCAGCGCTGGGAAGAGGAAGAACCCGGGAGTCTTGAAGTCCCTGGGTGGAATTGCACCTTGTAGCCTCACACACATCCAGGGATAGGTGGCCGTAGCCCTAGGGTTCACCCACGCCCGTCCTTGTGCACATGAGATGCTCAGGTGTAGGTGGCAATGCATCAGTTCAAACATGCATGTTAACAGCTTCCTAATACAATGTTTTTCCACAACGTGACCAAGCGTCAGGTGAACAACTGTGGAATAACATGGGTGTAGGGAAAGCAGGGTGCCTTTTCCGTACAACATGAAGACAGGAATCCATGATTATAACTGCCTACGAACAAAGCTCAGCTCCTCTGCTACTCTGCCAGGTTTTGGTGACTCTTGTAACTGAAGACAGAGAAGTTCATTAGAGGGTCCTCCAGCAATTTAAAGGGACAATTTCCAATTCCCTATTCACCGCAGGAAGTTTTTGCCTAACTTTTCAGTGCAAGGAGAGAAAAATATATGATGAGAATAGGCAATCTAGTCTGATCAAAGAAGTCCCTGGCAGAAATCTCTCTCCGTACTTGAACTGCTTCATGGCAAGGTTCCCACAAGTTCAGCTCACTCCCCGAAGGGCTGACGTCTCATGAGCTGGAGAGGACGGCTGTTCTTAAGAGATGCCTAGCTTCACCAGGCACAAACATGCATAAGAAATCTGCCAAGACATCCTATGTCCATGGCATGGTATTTCAGAGTCGAGTTTTCCAGATCCAACCCAGCATGGAGGAAGGTGAAGGAAGCAGCTGGGTTTGTAGTTGTTCAGGCAACCTGAAATGCTGGAGACACACTCAGTTGCTCGCTCTATGAAGCACTGATCTGTTGCCACTTTTGACAGCTGCCTCTCTTTGTGCTTCGGAGGGGATGCTGTGTTTGCTCCGGCAGTTCCTGGAAGTGCCAACTCCTTTTTTACTGGTGCGTATCAGCACTCACTCCACCAAAGTTGGTGGAGTTATCCTATTTGTTCATGGAGCTGGAAGCAAAATCAGAATCACAGCCAGTGTCATGAGGAGGCATGATGGCACTTGGAGAATACAGCAGGTTCCTTGGGCCAGAACATGAGGAAAAGAGGTCTCGGAGGTTAATACTTTGAACCCGAACAGGAGATCAGGGTTCTGGTCCTGGGTCTGCCACAGCATCTCTAGCTGGCCATTGTCAAGTCCCTTAATCCCTCCATAGATTGTTTCCTTAATCTGTGGTGTGTCGGTAACAGGTGGTTGACCTTTGAGTGCGGCAAAGGGCTCAGAAGAGCTGGGGGGGCCGCTGACTTTCACAGTTGGGGGAAGTTCCAAAAAAGCTGGAAAGTTGCGGGGGGGGGGGGTTGTTTTCTTTTTGTGGGGGTGGGGGATTGAACGAAGCAGCTTTTGTTTAGAGATTTTGCTGTCAAAACTTTTAGTGTCTCAAAACAAAATTGAAGTGATTCTCAAGACGAAACACAGATAAACCTGAAAAAAAAATCAAAAGGTTTGGTTTAAAAGATGCTGAAATGCAACACTTCAGCATTTTCTCCTTCCCTGCTCCTGGGTTCAAGCAACTGATCACGTTCAGTACAAAGTCACAAAATATTTTAGTTCTGCTCAATCTGCTTTTTCTTGCTGGAAAAAGTTCACTCCAGCACCAGCATTCGGGTTTTATGTCTATATAAAGAAATTCACCTCTGGCTGCAATCATGATAGCCAGGGGATTATTCAGCCCATGCAAACTTTTTTGGAACTGTGCTATAAAAAGATGGTTGTTTTAATGTTACAGACCAGAGAAAAGATACCTCTAACTAGTGTCTGCTCTTTTCTCTACTCTCAAAAGGCCACAAGATACCTTAGGGCAAGCTCAGCTGTTGTGCAAAGAGCATTTGTTCGCAGAAGGCAGGCTAGAGCCGCCCTGCTCACATCCAGGTTTAAATCTGATCCGCCAGCTTTGTGCAACACATCTGGATCTTGACAGCTCAGGTTATCAACTTAAAAATACAATGCGGAGGCTACCCTCTCCACTGAAACACATTATATATTCACAGCCTGCTCCCAGTGCAACCCGATTCTCTTTGGAAAATAATTGTGCAATGGTCGAATTCGTGGCGTGGAGGTGATATACCTGCCTCATTTCAGCCCTGGGTAATACAAAAAAATGTTCATAATAAACTCCCTTCAATTTGAGTTGCAAGAAGAGCAGCTCAGACTGGATGGAGAAAAGCAGCAGGTCTTAAGGACCCTGTAGTGCTCTAAAGCCCCTAATCAAGCAAAGTAGAAGCCAAGCCAATCATTAGGGAAAGCCAGGCAAGCTTTTCAAGCCATGGTTGGGTTTTTCTTCATTCTGCCTCTAAAAACATCTCTGTCCAAGCTCCGAATCAGGGCAGGAAAAGATCAGGAGGGAGGGAAGGGTCTGATCTGACCCAGAGCCATGTGCTCAGCTCCAGGTTTGGGGCCTGATTCTGGTTCAAATGATGAGCCAGATTGAACGCTGCTGAAATCAGTGGCAATGCGGTCGTGTCGGCCTCGACGGAGCCTGGTGTCACTACTGACTTCAGCGCGGACAGGTGGATGCGTGGCTTTTCTCCTTCGGCTTTCCTGATAGAGGCTTTTACAGATTTATTCATTTTTAATTCTTTATCTGAGTTTACCAGTTCTGTTTTGCCAACAATTTATCTCAAGACAAGAGACAGCGAAGGGTCCTTCCAGGATGAGCTTTAGCAGAAATAGTCTCGACCTTTTCAAGCAAAGGGGCTTTGTCTGGCGCTCATGTCACCCTGGTTTCTCCACGACCATAACTCCACCGACTTCATGGCGATTTCCTCTGCTCTAAGCCCAATCAAGAGATAGACTCGGGCCCCTGCGTCCCGATTGTGGTAGGTTGGCGATAATCATTACGTCTGGCCTTGGCAAAAATCCATTTTAATTTTTTGTATAATGTTGATGGATAACAGCAATGTTTATTTTTCAACATCTTTTAAATCTGTATTCATTTAAATATTCAGGATTGGGCAAATTAGGGGTGTGGGGGCGGACAATTTATTAATGACAAATGTAACTATCTTAGGTCTGTTGCCAGCTGAGCAGCAGAGCTGCCATCAGTCTCGGCTCTGCTCGCCTGTAGCTCCTTCGTCCGCTTCCATAGTTCCTAGGGTGGGAAAGGACCTGAACAGATCATCAAGGGCAGGAACGAGTGCTGGGATCATAATACCCCAGCCAGATACCTATCCAACCTCCTCTTGAAGACCCCCAAGGTAGGGGAGGTCTTTGTCACCTCCTCTTCTTTTGTTCCCAGTCCCCTGGGGTTTCTGGGAGTTGCAGCCCAAGCTACAGCCAGCGCAGTTCTGTTGGCACGCGCTCCATCACCTAGCATTTTTCTTACGTCCCTTTTTGATTTTTAACGCTGGAAATATTTCTTCGCCGGTGTGTGAGCGTGAGACAAAATCAACATTTATCTGCATGTACCATTAAAACGTTGGTCCTGCTGAGCGTCGTGATGCCCCAGATCTGCTATTCCCGATTCACTGGTTCAGCCTGGCCCAGGACTTTGGACACGCTTGGCCTTATTTCCTCTACGGTACGGTCTGCCTGGCATCTTCCTCTCTTTAGGCAAGCGTAACGTGAGCGTCTCTGGAGGGGGTCTGGATTTTCACAGAATTACCCAGGCGCTCAAGCAGGCATTGAGCCCCTGGAAAGGATGCTATTCTGGTGTCACTTAGGATGACTCCAGCCACGTCAGTGGGGCGATGCTGGTTTTACCGGCGATGGGTCCATGCTCTCTTTCCTCTCCCCTGGATTCTGCATGGCTCCTCTGCAGGGCATCACCGGTCCAATTCAAAACCCCTTGAAGTCACTAGAAAGACTGTTGTCGGCGCTAGCGGGGCTGGCAGCACTGCCTGTCCTTTGGGAAGTGTCCTGCTTTCCTCTAGGAGCTGGGCATCTCGGGAGCAAGGGAGAGGAAGGGTTTCCTCCATGCTGATGAGTGTCTGAAATGTCCCTCTCTTTGGCTTGTCATGAGATTACATTAAAAGGGAAGGAGGCAGGGCCCTACTCCACCGTCCTGACCCAGGCTGAACATGTCCCGTCGCAATCCCTTGCCCCGCTACAGAACCAGAGGGCATCACGCCTGCCGTTATTGTGGCTCGACGTTGCTGCAGCTGAACAAGACCCTGGACGGCACGGGGCGCGACTCCACCGCGATCGCCCTGCGAGCAGCAGACCGAGCCCGCACTGATCACGTATTTAAGACCTGCAGCAGTCTCAGCCGCTGCACGGACCTGCCTCTGCTTTCGGCAGGGGAAACCAGACCGTGCCACCGGGGTTTGGCGCGCCTTTCTTCCCTGCACCGAAAAGGACTCTCTTTGCTGCTCGACTGTGGGGTCCATCCATCACTCGCACCATCCTCAGTGCCTCAAAATGAATTCGCTCTCCATCTCCTTTTCCATGTCCAGTTCATCCATACATCTTTCACTAGATGGTGCTAGTTAATGCTTTGTATCAGACACCTAAGGCAACCCCCCATCCCCATCAGACCCACTTGCCTGGTCGAAGCTGTATTCTCCTGTCTCCCGGGTGCAAAAATTAATGTGTGGGGGGAGGTGATGGGGGGGAAAAAAATGAAGGATTTGGTAAGTAAATTCAGAAGTAGCCGTGTGGAAACCTCCCGCCCCAGCCCCCATGGAGCAGAGCTCAGGGCAGTGATATTTTCACATGCCTTCAAATGCTGTTCAGGTGCTAAAGGAGTGCTAGGAGCTCAATCACTGCCTGCAGACACCAACGAGGCGGCTTTCCCTGCCTCGTGGGGTCTGGCGTGGCAGCAGCTCCGAGCCCCAGAGTTATTTTGCTATTTTTGCTCCCTTTCATGTGCTCCTGTTGGGCCCTGCTAACCGCACGCTGCGGGCAGAAGGAAAGTACAACCCTCTCCCCATCCCTCCAACAACAGCCCTGACAAGTGGTGAATGAGAAAGGCACAGAGCTGATCTACATTTAAAAGGAAGAAGGGAGCGTGCAGAAGGAGGGGAAAAAATGGTGCAGCGGAGAACTGGATGAGGGAGGGGAAGAGGAAGATAAAAGGGACAGGTCTGAATTTGCAAGTTGTTTCTCCTTATGGCAAAAATCATTTGAAATCTGATGTACTGCCACTAAGAACAAAAGGAGGCACCGTGGCAATGCCCCAGGCTCCTCATTTGCTCTTTTACTGCAAGCCATACTTAAAAAAACTGAATAATACATCTAATAACTCTGTTTAGGATTCCTTGAAGGATGTCTCCATCAAAGCTGCCCTGTCAGCCCTGGTTTCCACAGCCTCTGCTTTTTTTCGAAGGCTGCTGGCAACTTCGGGGACACGCTGTGGCACCTCTGCCTGGCCCCAGTGAAAGAGGATAGGCATGGTGCCCAAAGGAGCTCCCTGCCAGCGGGCCATCACATCAAGTTGCTTTGCAATATGGTTCAGAGGTCAGTGCCAAAGCTGGAGGGGGAGTGGAAACTTGTCTGGGAAGCATCTCCAGCAGGTTGGGTCGGCGCTTTTTTGGAGCAAAAGGGTATAAAGGGTGCTGTGTGCATCCATGTGCCACAATGGGGATGATGTCTGAATTGGGCAGGTTCATTCAAGCCCCTCTCTGCTGTTATTTAATTCAACTGATGAAACTGGAGAAGGTGGCAAATGGAAACAGGTATTTAAAAAAAGTTGCCAGATTATGAGGCTTACATGTCCCTTTGCAGAAATCAAGGCTGGTCTAAACCCCTCGGCACGTGAGGTCTACTGCCTACCCGGAGCGAGGATTCAGGACGTGAAATGGATGCTCCAGACCATAATCCGGCCCACCGATTATTACCCCATGGTCCTAGTCCACGTGGGCACTAGTGATGCGGCCAGGAGCACCCCTGATCGCCTGGTGGAGGACTACCACGCTCTGGGGTGTGTGCTGAAGGAGATGGGCGCACAGGTGGTTTTCTCTTCTATCCTGCCAGTGAGCGGATGAGGCAGACGGCATGAAACGTGCATCGCAGCGACCAACCGGCGGCTGCAGGAATGGTGCTTCGAGGAGGGCTTTGGCTTCCTCAGCCACGACCGGCACATCACGACGAGGGACATGCTGGGGTGGGACGGGCTCCACCTTTCCCCTACAAGTAAGCGCGTGTTCTCTTCTAGGTTGGCGGACCTCCTCCGGCGGGCTTTAAACTGGGCTCGTCGGGGGAAGATGAGGGCGGAGGAAACATCAGGGTGCCAGACCAAACAGCACCCACAACTACAGCCCAGCCCAGCCCAACGAGCGAAGCGAGCAAACAGGTAAGCAATGGGGGCCGGGGCAATGCTGGGACCAGGGGGGCAGTGCACACATCCACGGGAGGCCTCAAATGCCTCTACACAAACGCTCGTAGCATGGGCAACAAGCAGGAGGAGCTCACCCTCCTGCTGGCTGACACCAGCCCGGACATAGCGGGGATCACGGAAACGTGGTGGGGAGCAACGCATGACTGGGCGGTGAATGTCAAGGGCTATGGGCTGTACAGGAGGGACAGGATAGGGAAGAGAGGTGGGGGCATGGCGCTCTCTATTAAGGAGGAATACACAGCCTCGTCAACTAGCTGTGGGAGTCAGGGGAGGGGCACTCTGACGTGCTTTGGGTTAGAGTACAAGGCAGTCGAGGGGAAAGGGACTTAACGGTGGGAGTCTACTACAGACCTCCCAACCAGGGAGAGGAGCTTGACCGGGAATTCTTGGGTCAGCTCACAGAGGTAGTGAAGGCTCAGGATGGGGTAGCCATGGGGGACCTGAACTTCCCAGACATCTGCTGGGAGGAGCAGTCGGCCAGGTCTGACCGCTCACGTCGGTTCTTGGCCAGAGTGCAGGACCTCCGTCTAACCCAGGAGGTGCCCAGCCCCACCAGGGGAGACGCCTTGTTGGACCTGGTGCTGGCCACGGGTGATGACCTGGTGAGGGGGCTGCGGGTGCTCGACCACCTGGGCGACAGCAATCATCGCCTGCTGGGATTCACCATCCAGCGCAAGGGGGAAAGGCATGCAGTAAGGCAGCGGCCCTAGATTTTAGGAGGGCAACCTTCAACGAGCTAAGGAGGATAGTTGGAGAAGCGCTGAGGTCCTGGAGGGGAGGGGAGCCAGGTGTCCAAGGAGAGTGGTCGCTCCTTAAGGAGACGATCCTCCAAGCCCGAAGGAAGGTAATCCCAACGAGGATCAAAGGGAGCAGGAGAGCACACAAGCCTCCGTGGCTCACCAAAAGCATCCGGGAATGTCTCCTTGCTAAGAAGGAGGCGCACGCCCAGTGGAAAGAAGGGGTCATCACCAGGGAGGGCTATTCTGTAGTTGCCCGGGGATGTAGGGGGGTAGTTAGGAAGGCCAAGGCAGAGATGGAACTGGGACTAGCTTCCCAGATTAAGACAATAAGAAGTCCTTTTTTAAATACACAGGGGGCAAAAAGAAGGTCCCGGGTAACATGGGGCCCTTGCAGGACGCGTTGGGAAACTTGGTCGTCACACCAGACGACACAAAGCTAACATGTTTAACGATTTCTTTGCCTCCGTCTTCCTAAGTAGGGACCAGGACAGCCACCTCCCTGCTGGGCCCCCCTCGGGCCCTGGGGGAGGCACACCTGGGCCACGGGTTAGCGTGGAACTAGTTAGGGGGCTTCTGGAGGGGCTGGACGTGTTCAAGTCAGCTGGCCCGGACGATCTCCACCCTAGAGTCCTAAAGGAATTGGCCGAGGTCATTGCAAGTCCCCTGGCGAGCACTCATGGTGCTCTGGTGTGGTGCCAGAGGACTGGAAGAGGGCCAGCGTGGTTCCCATCTACAAAAAGGGGAGGAAGGAGGACCCAGGAAACTATAGGCCACTTAGTTTTACCTCGATCCTAGGCAAGCTGTTCGAGAAAATTATGCTGGCACACATCCAGGAGGGGCCAGCGGGGGACTGCATGCTTAGGGGCAACCAGCACGGGTTCATCAGTGGCAGGTCCTGTCAGACCAACCTGGCGGCCTTTTATGATCAGATCACCAGATCATTAGACGCAGGGGGAGCAGTGGACGTCGTCTTCCTGGACTTTCGGGAGGCCTTCGACACCATCTCTCACCCTGTTCTCATTCAGAAACTGGGGGGCTGTGGGGTCGACCCCCGCACAGTCAAATGGTTGCCAACTGGCTGGAGGGCTGCGCCCAGAGGGTGGTGGTGGTGGATGGGTCCTTCTCAACCTGGAGGGACGTGGGCAGTGGGGTCCCCCCGGGCTCGGTCCTCGGGCCCGCACTGCTCAACATCTTCATCAGCGATTTGGACGAGGGGGTAAAAAGCACCTGTTCAAATTTGCTGATGACACTAAGATGTGGGGCATGTGGGCATGCTAGAAGGTAGCATCAGGCTTCAATCAGACCTGGACAGGTTACAGGGGTGGGCGGACGAGAATAGGATGGGTTTCAACACAGACAAGTGCAAGGTGCTGCACCTGGGGAGGAACAACCGGCACCATACCTACAGGTTGGGGAACTCCCCTCTTGTCAGCACGGAGGCGGAAAGGGATCTGGGGGTCATCATTGACGCCAAGATGAACATGGGCCGGCAGTGTGGGGACGCGGTCAGGAAGGCCAACCGCACCTTGTCGTGCATCCACAGATGCATCTCGAGCAGGTCCAAAGAGGCGATCCTCCCCCTCTATGCGGCACTGGTCAGGCCGCAGCTGGAGTACTGCGTCCAGCTCTGGGCACTGCACTTCAAGAGGGATGTGGACAGCACGGAGAGGGTCCCGAGGAGGCCACTCGCATGGTCGGGGACAACAAGGCAGGCCCTACGGGGAGAGGCGACGGGACCTGAACCTGTTATGCCTCCACAAGAGAAGGCCGAGGGGGATCTGGTGGCCTGTTATAAACTAGTCAGGGGGGACCAGCAGGCACTGGGGGAGTCACTGTTCCCCCGAGCCCCGCCAGGAGTGACCAGGAATCACGGTCACAAGCTGGCAGAGGGTAGGTTTAGGTTAGATATCAGGAGGCGCTACTTCACAGTCAGGGCGGCTAGGGTCTGGGACCAGCTTCCAAGAGAAGTGGTGCAGGCCCCTACCCTGCGGGTGTTAAGAGGAGGTTAGATGCACATCTTGCCGGGGTCGTTTGACCCCCGTATTCTTCCTGCCATGGCAGGGGGTCGGACTCGAAGATCTGCTCAGGTCCCTTCCGACCCTAGAAACTATGAAACTACAAACAGCTAAGGCGCTGAGCTGGGGCTTGGGTGATGGGGGTTCAGTTGCCAAAGCCACCACCTGCTTCCTGGGTGACCTTGGGCCAATCTTTCCCTTTCTCCATGCCTCAGTTTCCCATGTGTAGAATGGGCACAATACTTCCTTTCTTTAGCCTATTTTGACCATAGGCTCCCTGGGGTGGCACCTGCTTTAATGGCATCTGTGGGCAATGCAGACCTCCATTCTCAGGCGAGATCTCCATCTGTGACTGCAATATTAAATAAAGACCATGGTCTGATCTGAAGAAATCAAGCACTTTACAGACAGCAAGTCCTTCACTCAGGGATATTCCGTTATTAAATACCATCTTCATCACTTCATTTTACTATAGGGCAAGCGGCTATACAGAGAGGCCAAGGGCAGGACGACCCAGGACTGGATTAGCAGGCAATATTGTAGATCAAGCTTGAGGTGTATTGGGGAAACTTTGCAGGATGGGGAAGTCTAGCTTTCACAGGGCTCTGTGGAGCAACACTCAGAACATGCTAGTACCCTGTTCATCCACCTTCTCCGTGCATTTCCCCCAGTGGGCACATCTACACATGCAATTCATTCAATTTTATTTGGCTTTACTTATATGCAGGCAGTAAATTTATTGTGCAGTACACTAATTTGCCGTGCAGGAGGTGCCTGCACATATAGACGGCGATGCTTTACTGTGCAGTAGATTAGCGTGCTGCGCAGGAAAGCATGTCATGTCGAGACATGGCCGGTCGGGATAAAAGCTGGGCTCTGAAGAAACAACTTTTTGGAGCTCACGGGGTCTGAAGAGCAGCGTGCAGTGCATTTGACTTTATACTTCTTACTCACCCAAGTACAAGCTGTAAAAAAAACACAGAAGGGAGAGAATAGCTTTTTATTGCCATGTGTACAAAAAACCCCAAACAAACGCCAAAAAACAGTTTATGGTAAACCAGCCAGAGAAATAAAAAGGTTCCTTCAGGGGGAATTTCTTCAGCATCATTTCTGAAGGTGATAATTGCCTAGAGCCCAGCAGGTAGCATATGTACTGTGCTCAAAGGTCAATGAATGACACAGGAGGTCTAGAGAGGGCAACTGTCTCTCCCTCCTTTGCCATCGTCCTGAACCGATCATAAAGTGAGAGCTGCGGGATTTATTTTGCGCATGAAGGTCAGAGGAAAAATTAAAAAAAAAAATGTTGCTGAGACAAAGAGAGATGTGATTAGCCATCACACCCTGACAGTGAGCAATCTTCCTCCTTCGAAGCTTTTTGTAAAGACGGGATCATTTGCCTTGCAAGGCACAGTGATGAGCCCTGTTCTGCGTGGGGGAAATCGAGTCGTGGATAATTTAAAGCCCTTTGCCCAAGATCAAAAAGGAGGGGGTCATAGCATCAGGGATGGGGATGAGGGTTTGCCGCACTGGCTCAACCCAAATTGCTTCTCTGTTTGCTCCGGTCTGGAAGGCATCACTCCCAATATCAATCAGCTTCCAAGGTGGGGCCCAGTCCTGTTGGTGTTACCCAGTCTCCCACCGTCTTACCCCAGAGCCACTACAGCCCAGCCCCCTCCTGCCTCCCATCTCTTCACCTCTTCGGGGCATGATCATTTCGGGTTGCGTGCACGCAGGGCACAGTGCAACGGGGCCGGCTGAGGAGCCAGAGCATCACAGCAGCGACTGATCATCGTCTGAACGTCCCTGTGCTCAAGGCGGGTCCAACTCATTCGGATTAAAGTGGGGCAAACAAGCCCCTCTGCGATGCAAGGAAAGCATGATTTTCACATGCTTTGGTGCTTCCTAACTGACCCTGCTTCTCTGGCTGGAGGACATTTTTCAACGGTCTAAATTTGGTCATTATCCTCCCTGTCCAGGTTTCCCAGCCAAGCGTCAGCACTTCAAAGGGGTCCAGCAGCTGCGGTAGAAGCCAGCAGCAAATCAGTTGGTGGGGTCACACTACAACCATGTCGCCTACATGCCACTGTCTAGGGTGGTTTTAAGTTCAATACTCCTTTTTTCTTTTCAGTGTATTCATGGCCCTGTTCACAAAGTCACTTGGCACATAGCCAAACCGGCCTCCTTAAGCTAATCCCCCCCACAATTTTTATTTGTATAAAGAACATTTCAAAACCTGAGATTCTTCAGGGAGATGTGATATGGGACAGGGAAATCTGGGTGAGGGGGATCCCCTACCCTCCATCAATGCTGACCTCGTGAAGGAACACCTTGAGAAGCTGGATACCTTCAAGTCAGCCGGCCCTGACAACCTGCACCCCAGGGCACTCAAGGAGCTGGCGAGCGTCATAGCCCAGCCCCTGGCACGGGTCTTCGAGAGCTCCTGGCGCTCTGGTGTAGTGCCCGAAGACTGGAAGAAGGCCAATGTGGTGCCGATCTTCAAGAAAGGGAGGAGAGTGGATCCGGCTAACTACAGGCCCATCAGCCTGACTTCTATCCTGGGGAAGATCTTAGAAAAGTTTATTAAGGAGGCCATCCTTGAGGGACTGGCCCAGGCTAACATCCTAAGGGACAGCCAGCACGGGTTTGTTGCGGGTAGGTCTTGTTTGACCAATCTCATTTCCTTCTATGACCAGGTGACCTATCACCTGGACAGGGGAGAAGAGATTGATGTCATATATCTTGACTTCAGAAAAGCCTTTGATCTGGTATCCCACGATCACCTCTTGGCCAAACTGCCCAGTTGTGGCTTTGGCTCCACCACGATCCGCTGGCTGGGAAATTGGCTTCGTGGTCAGACCCAGAGGGTTGTGATTGATGGCAGTCAATCATCATGGTGCCCTGTGACCAGTGGGGTCCCTCAAGGCTCTGTCCTGGGACCCATCCTGTTCAACATCTACATTAACGATGTGGACATTGGAGTCAGGAGTGGACTGGCCAAGTTCGCCGATGACACCAAACTTTGGGGCAAAGCATCCACGCCAGAAGACAGGCGGGTGATCCAGGCTGACCTGGACAAGCTCAGCAAATGGGCAGACGAGAACCTCATGGTGTTTAACACCGAAAAATGCAAGGTTCTCCACCTTGGGAGGAAAAACCTGCAGCACCCTTATAGGCTCGGCAGTGCTACGTTGGTTAGCACTACAGAAGAAACAGACTTGGGGGTCATCATTGACCACAAGATGAACATGAGCCTGCAATGCGATGCTGCGGCTGGTAAAGCGACCAAAATGCTGGCGTGCATCCATAGATGCTTCTCGAGCAAATCCTGGGACGTCATTCTCCCCTTGTACTCGGCCTTGGTGAGGCCGCAGCTGGAGTACTGCGTCCAGTTTTGGGCTCCACAATTCAAAAAGGATGTGGAGAAGCTTGAGAGAGTCCAGAGGAGAGCCACGCGCATGATCAGAGGTCAGGAAAACAGATCTTACGATGACAGGCTGAGAGACATGGGACTCTTTAGCCTGGGAAAGCGCAGGCTCAGGGGTGATCTGATGGCCACCTATAAGTTTCTCAGGGGTGACCACCAGGATCTGGGGGAGCGTCTGTTCACCAGAGCGCCCCGAGGGATGACGAGGTCGAATGGTCACAAACTCCTGCAAGACCGTTTCAGGCTGGACATAAGGAAGAATTTCTTTACTGTCCGAGCCCCCAAGGTCTGGAACAGCCTGCCAGCAGAGGTGGTTCAAGCACCTACATTGAACACCTTCAAGAGTAAATTGGATGCTTATCTTGCTGGGATCCTATGACCCCAGCTGACTTCCTGCCCTTTGGGCAGGGGGCGTGACTCGATGATCTCCCGAGGTCCCTTCCAGCCCTGATGTCTATGAAATCTATGAAATCTAAGATATATTTGATTTGAGCAACTCAATAGTTGGGAAAAAGTTCTTTGCAAGATTATGGGATTTTCCCCAAATATTTCCAATTATTGAGTTGGTCTAATTAAAGATAGCACATCTATCCAAAGAACCTTGCCTGCCTACGTCCTTAGACCAACATGGCTACAACTAACAACCCTGAAGCCCAAGACTGGAATTGGCACCCAAAATCTCTCTTATCATATGCTGCTTCATTAACAAAGGGAATTTTAGCAGGTGCAAAAGTGCAGATGGGGAGCTGAAGGGAACCAACCGGGGCATCAAGAAATAGCAACTGGTCTGTGCAGAGATGGCTCTTAAAGGTGGCGCGGTGTATGAGTTTGTATGTTTGCATGTGAATGATGCACAAGTGACTGGGGCATATTAAACCATCCGTGTCTTCGTTCCTAGGAGCTTGCTCCATGGAGCTCAGAGACGGAGAACCCAGGTCCACAAATTGGTCCATGTCCCATGGGCCGTCTCATGAAGAGCTAGGGGTAAAATCCAGCAGGGAGTCTTTCTGCATGCTTTTAACCATTAACCATATAGTACGAACTGCCGTTGTGGTTCTTCCCATACGAATGATGTACCCATGAACAGGCAAGTAGGAGACTGTTCCTCTGCTTTCTGGAAAGACCCGTTTCATTCATATTTTTCCCTTTCTTGCTAAACGAAAAATTCCCTTTTAACATTTCATAGGGATTGCCTCCTGTGCAGCGCGAGCTTGCAGGTGCATTGCAGCCTGCCCGACTTGTATGTTCAGCTAACTTCAGCCAGGCAAGGCAATTCCCAAATCTTCTAAATTAGGGAACATCTTTAAATGATAACTTTTATCACGACACCTGTTGCTAGAGTGCAAAGAGAAGAGACAGCCAGGAGGCTCAAGCTGACAGAGGGAGGGGGTCCGCCCGTTGTCTCTGGGTGAGCCCTTCTAGCATCTCAAGGCCATCAACCACTGCTTCCCTCCTCTACCAAGAGCATGGTCCTTGGGGACAGAGGGATTTATGACCCCCACAAAACCACAGGGGGCTTCATATATTGCAGAGGGGGAACTAAAAGGGGAAGTGATCCTTAGGGGGTGACAACTTCCAGCGCAGACAGCCTTCCTAGAAGATGGGGGGAAGAAAGAAAAAAAAGCCCAAGATAATTCCATTCAAGATGATGTATTTTTAATCACTGAAAGGGCTTTTTCCCTGAAACACGAGTCGTGAACTCTTTAGTACTCTCCAGCCCATTAGGCACCTGATGAAATTTGCACGCCATTAGATGGGGCTTTTGAACACTAATTTTTTTTTCTTGGCTGCAAAATGCTTTCAACCCTTGGTCGCTTTCTCATTGCAAAGACAACAGTCATTTCTCCCTCCAGCAGCTGCAGTGAAGGAAAGGCAAGAGCACACCCCTTCCTAGCTGTGAAACTATCTGGGGTTTCTTGCTCAGGGAAGAGGGTCTTCCTTCGCCTCGCACGGCTAGGGGGACGTTGGGCACAAGGAAACAGCAAAGTTGTGTCTCTGTAAGGCACTGTGGCCCATGCACCACTGTCAGGCCTTGACTGATGGAGCAAGTTGCACAGACCCCATCAAAGGTGTCACGTAACACAGCAGATATGTTTTATCTGTTTCATTTGGTGCAATCAGTGTTGCCAAAGCACTGGGAGAAAATAATATCTCCAGCAGGATGAGTCTGTTGTAGGGAGCGTGCTCCTTTTATTAAAACACAGAGTGCTTCTTTTTCCCCATTGCAACAAGCTGCAGCAAGGTTATACCACTGAGGCCTCCCAGTCCGGTGCTCCAGGACTGGGCTTTTTAAAGGCACTGGAAAAGAGGTGCCAAAATCTGCCTGAGGACTCCTTTAAATTCTAGCCCTGGGCACTGCTGGAGAAGATGAACAGAGCCAAAATCCCGGGAGCTCTTTGGTATTGCAGCTGCAGAGTTTCTCATTTCAACAAGGCTTTTGCAAGCATCCCAGCTGCCTCAACATCCAAGCACCCAGCTGCAGTTCCCAGGCCTGCCAGTCCCGCAGGGCTGGGTCTGCAGCATCCCTCATCTGTATTTTTCAGGAAGCAGGATGTTGCCCTTCACACTGGACCAAGCTCTGGCGCCCAAATCAGTGGTCCCTGCTAGGATCTCTTTGGGCTCGCTGTCACTCTTGGAGGGGAGGTAGGGACAAACTGCGTCATTGTACCAGGCTTGGCTGTATTAGTGATTTCAGTCTCTGTCGTGTGTTTTTAGAAGGGAAAAAGCGTTTGTGGGACCATCTCATTTTTGAAAGAGAGATGTGAACAAACAGCAGCACGGTGCTAGCGCTAATCTCCCTGGAGCCCAGAGCAATGACACCTGCCTGCTCACTTATAGTTTTAAGCAACAAAGTGAGTGTTGTAAGAGGATCTTAGGCAGATCGGTCCTGTTGGCTTTGGTGTAATCATTCCCCACATTTCCCAGCCTCTCTTTTAGGTGTTCACATTTGCTAGCTTCTATGAATATGTAACGGGAGATGAGGGACGGCATGAAAAGAAAGGAGACCTGCACTCAGAAACCAAGCACAGGCCATGGAGGGATGTCAGCAGTTAAAATGAAAGCCCCGACAATCATCACTGCTGGAAGTGGAGAAGATGAAAGCAGCCTCCATAGGTTTGCAGGGTGGAGCATCCCCAGAGTTAGAGAAGCCCAGGAGAGTCGGGATGGCAGGCTCTTCAGGAGGTCATCTCATCCGACCTCTGCCCCAAGCAGGATCTAAATCATCCGTCTCAACTATCCCCTTCAAGTGTTTCTCTAACCAACTCTTAGAAACTGCCCATGATGAAGATGTCACTGCTTCTGTACGTGACCTGCTCCTATACTTGACCCCCCGCATTGGGAGAAAGATCTTCCTAATGTCCAAACTCAACTTTTCTTATTGCAATTTCAGACCATTACACTTCCTGTCCTGTTCCTCTCATCTTTTTGATGAACAGCACTTCACCTATTTGAAGACTGGTATCAAAGGCGGTCTGGCCGGTCTTCTCTTCTATAGGCAAAGCAGTCTAGGCTTCATACCTGAAGAGACCATCATAGGCCTGGCCACTGGTTGTGGACTCTCCAGCTTGGAGGTTTTTAAGAGCCGGCTAGACAAAGCCTTGGCTGGGATGGTGCATTTGGAAATGGTCCTGCATGCAGCAGGGGGTTGGACTAGATGTGACCTCCTGAGGTCCCTTTCACCCTCATTTTCTATGAGACTGTAACTAAAGCCTTGGCTACAAGCTGCAGTAACTGCTGCCGCAAGAGCCTGCCGCTCCAGAGAGCCTAGGAGTACAAGAGCACACGTTCCTTGGATGGTATGAAAACTGGATACATGAAATCATGTAAAGGGCTTCAGTGGATTTGCTGCAACTTAACACCAGCAGAGAATTTGCTTCAGTCAGTTTTTCCACACCTACAAGGCACCCCTATGACAAAGTGCCCTCTTTACACCTCGCCCATGAGCAGCTCACCAACACCTCCCAGCTCCCTTTAAACTAGATACGACACCTCTGTGGCACATTTCCTTTCGACAGCGCGTCAGACCCACTGTTCGAGAGAAGAGAAATCCACACGCGCTCGTTGAGGTTTGCTACCGTGGCAGCTGGTTCAGCTCCAACATCTGTGTTATTCTTGGGCGTGCAGAGGCCACAATCCCCGCTCCTTGTTAGTGCAGGTAACAAATCTTTCCGGGGGTCTCTGCTCTTCCAACAAAAACTTAATGTAGACCATGCAAGCGGTATCTGTCCTCAGGGTGGAATACACCAGGCAACATGCGTGCCTCCATTCCTAGCGTGGCCCCAACAATGGGATCCCTTCTTCTGGTGGAATAAAATCACAGACGCGTTTCACATCAGAAACTGAGCCTGGATCCTGCCACCCAGAACCCTTGCACTGTTACAAAGGCGAGAGAGCTACAGAGCAAGAGAAATGTCTCTGTAGTTAAAGCTTCGCTTTGCGTCTCATTATTTCCCTTCCGAACAGCACCTCTGCGGGAACATAACCCTAGCGTGCAATATTTATAGGACTTCCCAAACATGCATCCTGTGCCGCTGACAGCAGGTGCGTGCTGAGTGTAAATAGATAAAGCTCCAGCGAGGAGGAGAATTTGTGGCACGGGGACTATATCGTGAAATATGGCTTGGGCTTTAGCAAAGGGGTCGGGGGCAAGGGGTGCAGGAGGGTGGCAGACTACAGAGAGATGGCTGCTGCTTTAAACTGCTCCTTACCAGCCCGTCTTGGAAGACAGGTCACAACCAGGACTTGGCCTGGTTTCCTGTTCCTATGCATGATTGAGCCCCCTAGACTATGGGCAAAAGGGTAAATGGGGGAGAAAGAGGATGTCTATAGTGATGGGTCTCGAGGGTGGTAACTCCTTAAGGTTTCTCAGGTTCAGAAATCAATGCCGGGTCATGTGTGTTGGGGGTGCTCTTACCTGGCCCAAGCTTGGTGCAGGGTAGAAATGCACGTACTCGATCACACCTCCGTCCTGTCACTGAGAGCTGCCTTCGTCTCAAAATGAGGAGTCGATCTCGTCAGCGGCAACCTCTCTGGCAACTTGGATATTGCTCATGGAAGTAAAATCGGACTCTCACTTTCACCAGCTGGCTGGCTTCTGTATGGCAAAAACAGGTTTCTTGTTTGTTTTTTTCCCGCTGCTTCATAGCTACCTAGAAAGATGGTTATGCCCTGCTAATTGCATCCTTTTGGACCAAGAGGTCATAAGGTCCAGAAAAATATTATCCACACCAACTTCTTGCCCTCCTCCTTATGAAAGGAAGGGCAGCAAAAGTCTCTGGGGCTGAGATGGCTCAGGCGGGGTGAAGAAGGAGCACGCCTGCCGAACGGTTCTCAGGGAGCTATGGCCTTTGAGTTATTTAATAGCTGGCAATGCTGGTTGCAGCCACCGGAGGTATTTGATGGTTTTCAGGGACCAGGCCTCCAAGGTAATGCAAAACATGTCACGCTTGATTTGCAAGTGTGAAATGCAGGCTTTCCAGAGTCTCTGCCCATCACAGTCACCTGGAGGTGTCTGACAAGATCCCCGCTTCATCCTGCCGTTAAAAGGCTTCTCTTTTTCTTAGAGTGAACGCCTCTTTAAAGCAAAAAGGAATATTTTTCTTCTGTGGCCCCGTTTCAGGAGCTTGCTAAGTGACCTGTCCTTTCCTCAGCAGGTGCTATAAATGCAAGCCAGTTCACTCCCTGAGGATTTCAGCAGAATATCAATGCACTTATTAGAAGAGGCAATCAGGACTCGTAGTCGAGATGCTATCTTTTATTAGACCAACAAGATTTTTGCAAAAAAAAGGCTTTAATTGCAAGCTGTCGGGCACAACTGCCCTTCATCAGGCATCAGAGAAAAGATTGTAAAAGTTCTGGGCAGAAATGACCCTTTCAAGATGCCTTTCAAGAGTAATAAGAGTTATAACCAGCCTGAGTGAGCTATAAGGGAAGGGATCAACACGTGTCGTGGAGGCAGGTGACGGGTTTCAATGCAGGCTCATAGACATTTCTCTGTGACTATCCCCCAAGCATGTAGGTAACAGGGTATCTGCTGCCTGCCGTTCGGAAATGTCATATCTGCGAAGAGGCTGCTACTGCTGGCAGCAGGTGGCTCGAGAGATGCTGCATCCAGAAACAGTGACAAGCGTCACAGTGAGATGGGAAGTGAGCAGCGCACTGCTCTTTGTCCTGAGGGACAAATGTCATTAGAGAGCCATCTGTCAGCGTGGTGGCTGGTGCTTCAGCACTTGAAGGGCTCGTCGCCACCAGGAGATAATGGACGGTGACATTTTTTCCCTACACTCCAGCGGGTGCAGGAAAACTTTTGCTAACTTTTACATTTACCGAAGGTGCTGCCGGTGCTGTGAGGTTGGGTGGGTGGATCTGAAGTACTGGAAGAGAGAGTCTGAATCCTTCCCCTCCTCAGAGAAACACCATGCACTTTTTTTCCCACTTTTTCTCAGCCTGACCTACGCTGGCACCATCTCTCGGTCTATTTGCTAATTCGGTAATGGGACTATCCAGACAAGAGACGGTCCCTTTTGCCGTCAACCAGATTTCGTGCTCTCTGCCCTGTGAAACAGGCTCATGGCTCAGCCAGGCTCCTCAGTGTAGAAACCTCCTGTCTGTCTGCTGGATGTCATGCAAATCACAGCAATCAGCTCCAGTGCAGAAAGACCTGGGACATCAAGATCTGACTGCTCATCCCATCCCAGCACCTGTGTACAGGGCCAGGCAAGGAAACACTTGCTAGTCTTTATTTCTGTCGGTGTGAAGACTAGCCCACTATGAATTAAAGACAGGAGGACAAAAAACTTGAATTCCATTCAGTTCATCTCATTTGACCAGACTAAGGAGGTTCCCAATGGTGGACTGGATATTCAGCTGGTAGTAGATAGATAGATAGATAGAGATAGATCTATTGATTGATGGATAGAAAGATTCACCCCACTCGGGTACCCGGCAAGACGTATTTCTCAGAGCATTGCCCACTCCAGTATTAAATAGTGCAAGGTTTCTACTGTCGTCTCTGGGGGACGCTTTCAGTCTCTTAGAGCCAGGTGTCAGGAAAACAGAGCGACTTATCAGTTCCTACTCTGAAGTTTAACCAGCCACTCGTCACCCTCCATAACCCTCTGCCTGCCCCTCCACTCAGACATAACTTTATGTTCATCTCTGTTTCAGATGGCTAGAAAGTCAAAGCGGTGGTCTGGGGGGCGGAAAAAGGAAGGAGTTGTTCTTAATGTGTTTCATCAGTAAGAGCGGAAAATTAAAGAAATTAATCTGGCGCATCTAACCTGTAGAACTGGCTCTAATATCGCTGTGATCTCTAGTTGGACCTTTTTCTTCCCCACTAATTATATTGCTACTGTAGGCCATTTGAAACAGCTAATCCCAAAATCACTGCAATCAGAAGAATAAACTCCAAAGAGCCCTGCAACTGAGTATGAAATGTCTCTAATAATGGAAAACAGTAATTAACAGGATCTTATTAGATACTGTTGGTGTGAGGGTAGCTCTGCTGTGTTTTACCAAGCAAAAGGTTTATTTATTTATGTATTTTTAAAGCCATTGCTGGGCTGCACCCTATTAACATGTTATTTTAAAAATATTATTTAAATCCGGACACAGTGACCCTTTCTGTGTTGCAATATGGTGGCTGGGAAAGAGGCTGCTGGAGATGATGGCTGGCAGGGAAAATGGCTTGAGTCACATGTATGCAAAGCAAGGAGATTTTGCCTTAAATTCTTGCAGATCAGTTAAGTGTCGCTGTTAATTATTTAGCAACTTTTAGACTGCAGGGCTCAGGCCTGTTAGCCTGCTGTGCCCTGGCGAACAGGGAAAAGCAAAACACTGGTGCTGGGGATTCCTGGCCAAATCTCCTGATGCCCAGGACGCATGCTGAAGCATTCAGGAATGGCTCACTGGAATATGCTTAAGAGCCCCTCTTGGCCGTGGCAGTAAGAGATTCGTGGGCATTTTCAGCTTTCAGAAGACATGAACATTTGACACCTCTCAAGGTCAAAGCTTTCTTTTCTCTCTAAGCATACTTTGGGTAAATCTGATATCTTTTATTAAGACCAGCTCAAATATTTTATTAGACCAGCTCTAATAAAAGATATCAGATTTACCCAAAGAGCCTTGTCTGCCGATGTCGTTAGACCAACACGGCTACAACCAATACTCCTCTGAGCATCCTGGCACCCAGGGCTGTCTTGACAGTGCCCATTGTGCTGTGGAAGGACTGTGCCCATACCTTTGCTGCCTGTGGACAACTTTGTTTTTTTGTGCTTGGTGCCAGAAATAGGATCCCATTGGGAATAGCTTTGTCCTGGTACCCATTGCTGGCTGAGTAAAGATCCGCAGAGTTTCCCCCGGCTCCCTGTCTCTGCAGCGAAGCCACTTCAGGCTGCTTTTCCCGACACGACACCGGGAGCCAGGCCCAGGATTTGGCATTTCTCTCTCCCCCTTAGTGAATAATCGAATGGGTAAGGACTGAATGACCTGTTCTGACCAGAGCCCTGCACAATGGCATGCTACTTCTTCCTCACCTCTCTCTCCACTCCTCCAGCGTCCTCTTCGGTTTTTTCCCCCCTTGCCCTCTGTCAGACGAAGCCAATATCCTGAGCTGACAGCTTCAAGGCAAGCAATAATTAAGTGTCACTCTATTGCAGGCTTGCAGATAATTTTGCTCTTTTTTCCCCCAGTCGCTCTCTTTTAGCCCGCGGTTTAATATCGCTGTCCTCCACACAGCAGAAAGTTCCAGCACGAAACGAATCCTTTGCTTATCTTTTTTTTTTTATTGCACTTTCCTTTGCAGACAAATAGACCTCCTGGTAATGACTGCTCAGCTTAGCCATTCACTCCACAATTAGCAGGTAGCATTTTCTCTGCAGCGCCAAAGTCTCCTGGGCTTTGGCTTGCTCTGAAAAAAATTTACCTCTGAATAAATGGAGATTTACCATAATGTCACAATCTGAAGATAATGACTGCCTGCTGTCTGGAAGTATGCGAGATGTATATTATAGTAATGAGCTTGTAAACACCAACGAAGGAGGGAGAGGTAATTGTGTGCACTTACCACACTGATCCGCTCGGAGAAGCTTGCTGAATGCATCCTGGGGTTGCTACATGCATAATTGAACAGAGAGGTCTGGGGTCTAACTCTGCACTCAACCTTTCTGAAAGGAAAGCCGATGGTCTGTTACAGAGAGGAGGGTCAGCCATGGATCACGGAGCTATATCCAAAATCGTCTCAAAACTCCAGGATGGCCAAGTCTAGGGTTTTGGCTCAAGCCCATCTATCTCAAATTATGCTTCATAACAAGAGGCCAAAGGATGAATGTGTCTGGTTGTCACTGCTCTATAAGCACGATGAATTTAACTGGAGGAAGGGGGCCGGTTCAGAAAGTCTCCTGGAGAGGCAGGAGGTCCAAAGAGACCTCCCTTTCTTGAATGCCGTTATACGAGGGTTGTTCAGCTGCAGAGACGCTCGCCGACATTTTGGTACGTCTGCACGGGGCCAGATCCTGAGCCAAAACCTCAGTAAAGCAAGGCTAGTTTACATCTGCTGAGGATATCGTGCGATGCACTGAGCAACGTGCGTGGAGCCAGGTCCTGCCCGGCGCCAGGCATCCTCCGCTCCGTTGGACTTCATCGGAAGTGGAGGGCAGGGAGTCAATGGCAAGGGCGGGTGTTTCGCTTGGCAGGGCTGCGTGGTCTGGGGAGCCGCCGTACGGGTGAGGCGGCGAGAGCTCCCGAGGCCGGCAGTGGTGGGACGCTGGCACCCGGCTGGAGGTCACCTGTGGACTGGTGTCAAACCGGGGCCCTGGAGCATGCCAGAGCCGCAGCCAGGCACCCAGCATCTCTTAGAGCAAGCCTGGCAAAATACATTCAGCATGTGGCAGGGACGGCTTTTGGGTCCTGGTGCCACTGCCAGGCAGGGTAAATGGGAGACAGGGCGAGAGCAAATCTTGCATAAGCCCATCAGATGCCGCCTCGTTTATGTCAGCCTCCGGTGGGGAGCTGAGGCTGGGCGGCGCAGCCGGAGGGACGTCATAGCCCCGCTCTTGCTTCGCTGGGATTTCCTCAGCTCATGCGATACCTTAAGCTTCGCTGCCTCTGAGAGCGACGGGCTCCTCTTCCCCAAGGAGGAAGGCCTGAGGCCTCAGCCGGACTCGAGGGGGCTCTTGCGTGAGCAGAGGCTCCAGGATCAGGACCGTCCGGTCTGTATGTGGGTTTTAGGCACTGCCATCAGACCTCTCTGGTTACTGCTTCAGGTTCGGACCCTTGAAATCTCTGGGAGACTTTCTTTGCACTTTGGAGCTGAGCCTTTGAGCTGGAAGGGAAGAAAATTTACGGAGCACCTATGCTTCCCATTGATTTAATTGCCCAAAAGATGTTGAAGTACTAAGCACCCTGGAAGGGAAAAACACCACTCTGAAATGCTGCATGGAGGTGGAAGGGGAGCCACTGGGACACATCAGACCATTCGGTGCATGGCTTTACAGGATGTCCTTCCCCCACCCTAGCAGCAGTGAGGTCTGTGCTTTTAAATACCCGACACACCATCCTGTTCCCCCACCGCGGTTCTCTCTATCTGTTCTTCCCTTTGCTCTAAACATCTTCCCTTCTGCCTCCCACAATGAGGAAGTTTGCTCCAGTCAGTAGGTGTAAATACTGAACAATTTTTAATTAATGAGCGAAGCATGCTTTGAATGGGAACAGGACATTCTGGAGTATAAATGACAGAGAATCCTCCTTCCCAGATGTTCACTGCTCCCATCCAAGCCTCCAGTTATTTCAAGCAAATAAAATACATAATAAATCCAGGTTTAAAAAAAAAAAAGAACAGCTGAGCAGTCCTTCAAACCCGCTTGCTTTAGGGAGGATGGTATCGACGTTGCTGGCTCTTAATTAAAAGCTTGCTTTTAAAACTACGTGCACTGGAAATTCATAACTCACCTAACAGCATTCATGACATTATGGCCACATACAGCTTCTCTCTGGCAGGCAGGTCTCTGCTCCCAGTGGAGTGCCCCCCAACTTTGTTTTACATTGGTGCTGCCAAGCGTCTTGGTTTGAATGAGGGTGTTTCAGAAAGTCAAGACAATGTCCGAATAAATTCAGTTTGCGTGCAATGATCGTTTACTGGACCACATCCGTTCTCTGTACAGCCGCAAACAACGGGTGCATTCAACAATGCTGCCATCGGTGTTCCCCGCCGCTGTGTCGTTTCCTACTCACTGCACACAAACTGGTTTTATTTCAAGATTGCGGTTATTTTCTGCAATGCCCTCCTAGAAACTGGATTGCGGCAAGGGGCTTAGAAAGGAGAGGCTGATTAATTCTGGAGTTCTTGTATCGATGAACTTAATCAACACAGTCGGGGTTGATCCTGCACCCCTTCCTTCCTGGGCCATTTCTGATCTCATCGGTATTTCCATTTGAAGCAATGGGATGTTGTGTCATAAGGGAGCCAGCATCCACCCTGTTTTCCTGCATTGATCCAAACACACTTCCAGCCCAGGGTAAAAGGGGATCACATCATTTTGGGCAGGTATAAAGTCTGTGTAAGCCACACCTCTCTCTAGTGGCTGGTCTTCAGAGAGGATGAACAGACTCCTCAAAGAGTTCCTACCTAAAGGAATGCTTCTGAGGTTGCAAGGGTGTTTTATTTTTTTAATTCATTTTCTTTTTTTACTGTCAGATGGTAAAATAAATAGGAGCCGAAAAAATAGGAGCACTCACTGGGGCAGGGGGCTGGACTCGATGATCCTCTGGGGTCCCTTCCAGCCCAAATGTCTATGCAATCATGCCATTGCAGTCGTGAACAACATGGTCACTGTGAAAAGTCGATACACTTCTGAGAAACCTCTCCGAAAATGCTGTGCTTCACCGATGCGCTGCTTAATTCCAGTGCAAAGTATCTGAAACCCAAGCAAAATGCAGTGCTCCGCTCTCTCTCAGACCCACTTGATGGATCTTGGCTCTCGTGTTTTGCTGCCCCAACATGAGCAGCACCGTTCAACCTCCCTTCGGAGGCTTCTAGGAAATCAGCTGGTTGGAGGTCTGCCCTGTTCAGATCAGCCTCTGCACTAAATCGAGAGTGCCTGAGCTAGCAGGGGACAAGGAATCAGGACTCCTGGGTCCTAGTCACAAAGCAGATGCTGACCTGCTGAGTACTTTTGAACCATTTGCTTGCATGCTTGCGGCAGGGCCTTAGCTAGCGACAGACGACAGCTGAAAACCAAGTCTCTAGGAGTCTCTGATGACTGCTGCAGGTGCTGGCTTATGGGAATGCATTGCCTGTACCTCTTTCAATCAATTAAGAGCAGCATTCAGAGAGAAGGTAGAGCTGAATACAATTGGCCAGGACTGACCTCAGCGGAGCTCTGTCGATTTACGCAAACCAGGGATGTGACCCAACGTGCGTACTTGGATGATGTTACACAGTATATTGTCCTCGTAAGCCCGAGGCACTCTTTTTACAACAAGCATTGACTTTCATCTTTCTTGTATATATGAAAAGTTGCAAAGTCTCCCTGACTGAGCCCATGCTGAGTGCAAAGGCAGAAGGCAAGCAGCCGATGGGGCTTCATCTTTGCCAAGTGAAATTTAGCCCCCGGCCCATACACCGCTTCCTATTTTGAAAAGTAAAGTGATTCGCGAGCCTTATTGCTAGATGAGTGCGCCAGGCAGGAAGTCACTCGGGCTAGGAGCCGATGTTACACATAAACCAGTTTAAGTGATCAGAAACTGGTTTAAACCTATAACAGAACAGTGTTCAGTGCACATAAACCAGTTTCCAAACAGCTGAAACTGGTTTAAGATAAACTGGGTTGAATGTAGTATTAGACTTAACTGATTTAGGTCAAACTGGTTTATGAAACTTCTGTCCCAGACCGAAATTGTATTTGGAAACAATTGCGCAGTCTTCCTGTAACCCCTTTATCTTTGCAAACCTGCCTGCAGGGCCATGATCTTCACAACCCAAGGCCAGCAGAACATGAACCATGCAGTCGGCCGAGAACTCAAGGTGGAAGACCAAAGCAGCGTGACTTGCTGCCATCCATATCCTGGTTAGCAACTTAGTTTTAAAGACATTAACCACCATCAACTGTGGGCGTGTTAATTTCCCTAGAGAAGCGATGAGTTTTGAAGGAAAAAAAACTAATTAAACTAAGGCAATTACACTCGTAAGAAAGGAGAGGCAGAGATTTTTTTTTAAAAAAAGGCAGCAATAATAATACCAAATTTTCTGAACCCAGAAGGGAAAAGAGAGAGTCCTCCACCCTGCTGAGACAAATTTCCTTTGCCAGTGGTTAATGCCAACTTATTCCTTGATGCCATGGATAGCACCATCTTCCCCATTATATGCATTTTAAATGAGACCCCAAACACTCTAACAAGTGTTGTTGCTTGTAAGAAATAAGGGGTCAGAAACTTAGCGGGAATTACGATTGATTCCTTTTTCCTCAGAAGTACCTTAGTAGCTCGAAACTACTTAAGCCAATGTCATTCCATTCCAGTCATTGGAAGTCTGGCAAATTTATATCATTAGAAGTCCATTGAAGTCATTGGAAGTCTGGCAAATTTACATTGTTAGAAGCTCTGGCCCCTGGGACTCAATCCAGACCTCATAAGGATGTGAAATAAAAGTGCTGCACCGGAGCCAAGCATGTCACATTGGTGTAGAAACTATCGAAACTGGGCCTTTAGCCAATGCAAGAGTCTGGAACCAGACCAAAAAAGTATGTCATTTTCTTTATAAAGAGGATGTTTGGAGCAAAGAAATGTAGCGAACATGAGCACAAGCATCTATGTCATCATTTGATGGCGATAATGAGACTGGTTGTGCGTGGCAGGCGAAGATACATTAGTCTTTTTGGTAATGGATTTCTCTAATCAGAGTGCCCTCCCGTGAACCTTTCGTGAGCATTCATTTCCTTTTAACCAGATTTATAATGGCGATTGATCTGAAAAGTGCTGAAACTTGGCTTGATTTGTTCCACGTTGCCGCTCCATTTCAGGAAGCTCATTTCATTGTGTCCACGGCTTCAGGACTGATACTTCCTTTGAATGGCTGGTAACCGCCCAGCACCAATTAATGGCGTAGCTCCTCTTCAAAGACGAGCCCCCCTTCCGCTGCAAATCAGTGGGAGTTGCCTTTGAAGAGCTGAGCCCTCCTGTTATCCTTTCATACAGCAAACAGTGGGTCTCGGGTTCAGATGATTTCAATCAGTGTCGCACTACAACTTCAGTGGAGCAAGTCTGACTGGCAGCTTCTTAGCTTCTTCCTTTGCGTGAGACTTTAAAAAGCACTTGAGTTGGCAGATTTCATTTCCAGAGCAGCAGTTCTCACGGGTTGGCTGACTTATTCCACAGCGATCTGGCTGCTCGCATGGCACTGTCTGTGCCTCAGTTTCCCCATCTCTAGAACGATGATGATGATAAGACTGTCTATGTAAAAGGCTTTGAGATGAAAACTTCTCCATGCAATCTAGGCATCATCACCATCATCCTCATTTACTATTATTATTTTTTCATTTCATTCAAACAAGATAAAAGGTGCTAATTATTACTCCTCCACTGCTCCTACTGCTATTACCAACAACTGCCATGATTGCCCTAGAGGTGATATGTGTATGGGGTAGGGCAGAGGGGTACGAAAGGCAAAGCAAAGTACCTCTTCGACAAAGGACAGTAGCTTTATTAAGATGTGTTCCCATGATATCAAATCCTAGCATCAAGCATCTGCCTGGTGTTAAAGCCCTTGGCCTGGGACCTGGGAGCAAGTTGCAATGTGATCTCAAGAAAGATTTTTTAAAACGTGAATCAATATCTACTGATTTCCCATTGCCTGAAGGCACCAGAAGTAGTAAAAAAGTGTGAAGGGAATTGAAAAAAACTCCTGGAACGTCCCCAGTGCAAACATGCATATGGGTATATCCAGGGTAATGTCAAGTGACAGACATGGAACTGAATCTTGGTTTTACTGGAAGGCTTGCAAAAGTTCAGGAACTTTTTTTTGCATAGCTGCGCTAAATTTGGATTTCTACTGAAACCAGGTAAAACTTGACAGTTTTATGTGAGTTTGTAGATTCATTAAACTGTGTAAACAGAAACCAATTAGGAAGGTGGAGAGTGAGCTCCAGTTGCTGGGTTTTGTGTATTCCCAGCTATGATACTATATAAGTAAGTAAGTCTAACTGGGTCTAATCTAAGAGGGCGCTAAATATTAACCAGCCCGATTGAAATGTTCCGACTGAAAATATGTCCCCGAACGTCAGTTCAAAACAAAAACACTTGTGTTTGCTTCGAAAGGTAGATTCAAAATGTAAAAACATCTCAAAACTCAGAAAGCAGTTTGCCTTGACATGCCAGACTTTGTCGGTTTTTGTCTTTGGGCACACTCAATTGGGAACACGTCAGAGACTTTTTTGTTGTTGATTTTGCATTGTCAATGTTTGGACTTTTCATCATGGCTTAGAAAGGGAATTTCAAAGCGTTCAAAAGTTTCATGAAAAAGGAAAATAAACTCCCGACAGCTCAAGAGCTACCCAGCAGAGAATAGGATGAGAGGGATGGCATCGCTGCCTTGAGAACAATGTGACGTTACAAAGTCCCTTCCTGTTGCTAGGAATGCAGATTGATTTCCGATCATCGACAAGCGCAAACCTTAAGGGACGTTCTTCTCCTTGAGCTAATTGATGCTCATTCACTGCTTTGGTCATTTCTCTTCTCCCTGCAAAAGATTCAACTCAATGAGGCACCTTCTGGTCAGCAGTTGACCCAGATTGCAGCCTACATCAACAACCGGCTCGATGCACTTGCAGTGCAATTGCATGTTGAAGACCGGCATGCTCCCGTGTAGCCTTAATTGGCTGCTGGAAGTAACCCTTGGGACTGGTGTTTTTATTTTTGGAGCTGTAGTCATTTGGTCAATATTCTTCTCACCTGAGAAGGATGATGCAGTGTCGCACTCAGGCTGCTTACCCATATCGATTTTCCATTAGCTTTAAAATTCAATCAGCACAGAAACTGGCTGGGATTTTTTTTCATTTTTTAATGAACTGCTTTTTCCAGCCCCACTTAAAAAAAAAAAAAAAAAAAGGAGGAGGAATTAATCAAAAACTGTCCCGGAAATGTCAGGTTTACCTAAAAGCTCTTGCCTTGAAGAATTATTTGGGAATGACAGTGTACCTGATAAAACATCCAGTTTGCACATTTTTAACGGGAAAAATTTGGGGGTTTTGAATTAAAATGGCTGTTTTAAAATTGTGGCTTGTTTTGACTAAAGATTTCTTTCTTTTTTCTTTTTTTTAGGGGAAAAAGGTCTAAAACAGAACCAAAATGTTCCAGTTACCCAAAGCAAATGTTTGCTTTGCGCATGAAATTTTGAAGAGCAATTTTGCATCCTTATTGTGGATATGAGGGTTATAAAAAATAACTGAAAACTCAAGTAGGGCACAAAACACATTCCCTGGTCAGCCCTAAGCAACACAAGGGCTGTGCCCAGATGTTCAGGGGTGTGCACCTACAGCAACACAAACAGTAGCAGCACAAATTTGTGCACCAGAGCACGCCCCTGCACGTGCGCTTTGTTGTTGGACATTGTGTCCCACTTTGGACAAACTGCCCTCGCCCAGCTCCCCCTGGCCTCTGGTGTGCTCAAATGGAGGAGTGGAGATGCTCTGACCAGCAGCCTCCATGGTCTGGGATAGATTGCATAAACCAGTTTGAGCCAAATCAGTAAAGTCTGATAACATTCAACTAGGTTTTATCTCAAACCGTTTTCAGCCATTTTCAAACCAGTTTATGTGCACTGAACATCCATACAGTTACAGGCTTAAACCAGTTTTTGATCTCTTAAACCGGTTTGTGTGTAATGCCTGTCCCTAGCTCATTTGTTGCAGTGCACGCTGTTTTAATTGCTTTCTTTTCTCGGCATCTTTATTTTTTGCTAATGCAAAATCCAAGTAGCAAATTTTGCCCCTGCGCTTCCAGTTTGCGGAGTGGGGCACTTTTTAACGTCGCAAGTGTGCAGTTTGTGGGATCACAAACCCCACATGCCTACACGCAGGGATGCCATGGGGTTTATGATGGGAGGTCTCATGCGTTGGTGCATAGAAGGTGGGATTATTCTCGTGTTGATCCTCAACCTGACACGGCTTGGTCGTCTGACCTTAGGCAAGGTCTCTCATTTTATCATGCCTTCATTTGCCACCCAACCAAGACCAGAGCTCTGGGCTGGGTACAGGCAAGCCTGAGGCAGACTTGATCCAGGTGATGTGGTTTTCTGTAAGTTTAGATCAGTAGTGAACAGAGCATACATTTGCCCTTTGGTGGAGGTGCAAATCTTAGGCCGGGTTTCACCATTTTTAAACCAGTCTATGTGCGCTGAACATCTGTTCTGTTACAGGTGGAGATCCATTTATGATCACTTAAACCAGTACAAGTGTAATGTTGGTACCTGTTGCATTAGGCACTGTAAAGCCCATAATTATGGACAATCATTGCCTTGAAGAGCAACACAGTGGAATATCCTCCCACATTACAGCTGGAAAAAGGGATTAAACCATTTACCATAGAGCCTAGGAAACCTGATAAAGAGTCAGGAAATGAGCCTATACCCACTGTAGTCCACTACCTTTACCCACGCTCCTGTCATACTCCCTAATAGTATGTAAGCCCTTCAATGCCTCTGTTGCGGGAAACCCTGAAAATGTGGGAATTGCCTTAAGATCCTTAGCACCGTATCCTTATCCAGGACGTTGTGACCTTAATATCCTTTGCACAGTACTTGTCAGAGAGACCCTTATTCCTGTCACCACTGCAAAAATAATCCCCTCAAACACTGCATTGCAATCGAAATCTCGCTTCAGAGCATCATTACCAAATCACAGCCTGCAGATCGCACTCGCTTTTAAAAAATGGATTTCTTTTGGCATAAAAATCTGAGCAAGCTGCTGCAAAATAAGAACAGATGAAACATGTACGCTGAACACATTGTTATTAGCTCAAATGGTTTGGCTTTCTCTCTCTCTCTCTGTCTGTCTTTTTTTTTATTCATGCTGTCTGCAAGCAAAACCAACCCAGCGACATTATGTATAATTTATTCTGGATTAGATCAAAAGAGCAGTTTATAGGATTTCTCTCACTCTCTCTCTCCCTCTTTTGGCTTTTCATGGGTTTTTTTCTTTTTTATAAATATATATTTATACATATTTTTTTTCTGCCCTCCCTTCTCCTTTTCTCTCATGAACAAATTATAAATTATTCACCATGCAGTACAGCAGAAGTGCTCATACAGAACTGGAAATCAAATCAACAATATTGCTGGTGGGGGGGCGGGTGCTGGAGGGGAAAAATACTGCGGTGGAATCAAGGGCTACAATAGCTCGGGCACGTCTGGCAAGTAGGGTTCACAGCCATGGGAGGTTAGTCCAGGCAATAACCTTGTTACCCCCCTACACCTTCCACATTCGGCCCGCAGAGCATTGCCCCTGGCACTGGAAATCCTGGAACAAGGCAGGCCGCTCAAAGGCAATTCTGTTTTCAGTGGTGAGGGGTGTGGGGCATAATATGCATCAGGAAGAAAAGAGAAGGCTTAGAGTCATAGACAATCACAGAAAGTGGGAAGGGACCTCAGGAGGTCACGTCTAGTCCAACCCCCTGCTCCAAGCAGGACCAGCCCCAAGTACATCATCCCAGCCAGGGCTTTGTCTACCTGGGTCTTAAAAACCTCCAAGGATGGAGACTCCACAACCTCTCTGGGTATCCTGTCCCAGTGCTTCACCACCCTCCTAATGAGAGAGTTTTTCCTAATATTCAACGTCCCTTGCTGCAACTTGAGCCCATTGCTTTTTGCTCCGTCATCTGCCCCCACTGGGACCAGTTCAGCTCCATCCTCTTTGTAACTGCCCTTCGAGTAGTTAAAGGCTGCTATCAAATCCCACCTCGGTCTTCTCTTCTGCAGACTTCTCATAGAGGACCCTAAGCCAAGGCCCACTCAGGTCACTGAGGATCTTTCCATTGACTTTAGTTGTCACTGAGGGTACTCCAAACCTTTGGGCTTGCTGAAGTCAAGAAGCAGCTGTACCTTGCAGGACTGAGTCCCTAAACCTGGGCAAAAGTCCCCTTCAGTGCTGATGCTATGCTCCCGGGTCAGATCCTGCTGGTTGGCCCTGCCTCAGTTGCCCTGTATGAGTGAGGCTGCAACATGCTCTCTTATCTGGGCTGCTGAGTTTCAGAGGCAGTCAGTGTCATTTGCCACCTGCTTTCCAACTGGAATTAGGCGGAATTAGTGACTTGGCCCCTTCTATCGGAGGATCTCAAAGCAATCAGGAATAATCTCCCTAGGGAGCTTGGCTGAGTGCTGAGAGACCCATTTTCCAGATGGGATGACGGGGGTGCATGGAGGTGAAGTGACTTGACCGAGCTGAAACAGCAGGTCGCTGGCAAAGCCAGAAGCCGTGGCTCCCAAGAGCCCTACTCCGATTAGAAGAGCTCCTTGCCTTTTTGCCATGAGAAGGCCTGGAAACATGGCTCTGGTCTCCACTCAACCCTTCATTTTCCTTTGCTGTCTTGTCACCGCATCACAGAGCATTGCAGTCACTTAATTTTCCTTGCAAGAGCAGTACGGACACATGTTCAGGTAAGAACAAGAGGGCCAAAAAGGAGTTGCAGAGGTGACAGAAAAATGGTAGGCTTGCTGTGGAAGGCTTCAAAACTGTACTCAGGTGTTATTCATGTGGAGCCAAAGCCCACAGATGTATGAGGTGCCTTGACCTTTGCTGGACCGTTTGCATTCTAGCATCTTTGAATTAAATAATATAATGTTGTTGTATGTTATTACTTATTAGTTGAATTAGGACAGGGCTCAGGAACCTCTGTCGAGCCTCAGGGCCCCACTGTGCAGCGTACAGACATGTAACAAAGAGAAACTCGGCACCAAAGAGCTCACAGCCTACATAGTACACAGGAGGCTGAAGACAGGTGTGCAGGGTGGAGAGGCATGGTGAGAAAGCAGAAGGTTGCAGCGGGTCAGTTTGTCCGGCCACGTGTCGTGCATAGATAACTGGTCCTAAATATCTCCTGCTATGCACCAAGAATGGAGGGTTTAACAGGGAAATAAGCAGTTCCCTAGGCTAGCCCTGTTTCTCATCCAGTGCAAGGCATTCACCAGAGAACGCAGGAATAGCCACTCTGCATAAAATCAACCGTGACTCTAATCCAATGGCTAATGCAATCCTTATCCTGCACCCTGCTTCAAGAGTGCCTGGTCCCAGGTCAAGAGGGTGAGAGGTTCAAGAAACGGTAACCCACAGAAGGATGGATTAACTGCCCTTCCCATGTGCTGCTTGCTCATAGCCTGGCTGCAGGACCAGGCAAGGCGGCCCTGGGCACAGAACAGTTGGCACAGGTACAAGTGCACAGTTAATGCACAGTAACCAAAATTACTGCGCAGTAATTGAAAATTACTGTGAAGTACAGACATGTCTACACATGCATGCCCATACTATGCAGTAACTGTGATGACTTATGGTGACTTGGAGGTAAATTTGATGCCTGCATGATGCAGGTGTCAAATTAACACCCAATTACTGTGCAGAAATGCACATGTAGATGCCTTACAGTGCAGTAATACTGTATGTGGACTGACTTGGAACTAAAGTTAGTCTACACACAGCATTACTGTCCTTTAATGGCTGCATGTGTAGATGCTGGCTTAAACCTGCTTACTGCACAGTAAATTTACTGTGCAGTCAATGCACGTGTAGACATGTCCTGTGGGTGCTTAACTATAAACCGACTCTTCCTTTAAAAGGAGCCTACAAAATTTCCCAGGGCTGGGAGGCCGTGGAGAAGCATTACAACTAGATATTGCTTTTTACTGGCATTTACTTGGCACCCTGGGTATGCAAGGATGTCTGCAGACAAGTACAAAGTACCATGTCCCCTCCTTGAGGGGCTTGTAGCTAAAGCAAATTGAAAGCTGCAAAAGATGACAAGAAGCAGAAGGTTGGGTGAGGAGGCCAGGGCAGCGTAGAGGGCCGCAGCCATGATGAATCTCGGAAGATCACAGCTACAAATGCATCTGGTTAGGCTGCTTTTTGGTGTCTTGAAAATGAACAAGTCCATAATAATAATCTTGACCTTTCAAGTCAAGGCTCAGATCCTTCTTTGGGGTATCTAGATAGAGCTTTTGTTCTTTTTATGCTGCTTTTTGGCATTAGAAGATCAGGTCCCCTCTTCCCTTGGAGGGATTGCCGAATAGCTGGAGAACTGGCAAGATGATGATATCAGACACACCCCACACCACCTCGTCCCTGTGACAGAGAAACAGTTCACTGCAACAAACACCCTCGCCTTGTCTCGAAGACGACAGCATTGGGAGCTGTCTGAAGAGTCAACAGTCACTGCAGCTGTAATGTATTTTGCTTCTCCATTAAGGCACTAGACTACAGGCATGCCTGCACATGCTTTTACATGTGCCTAAACTTAATGCACATTTGCTTAATGTGTATTAAGGCAATTTAGGCGTGCGTTTGCATGTGCATGCATAAAGCAGGTATCACATTTATGTGGAAATAGCTTAATAGCGTCAGCAAACGTAGCGATGTGCTAAGGGGCATTAATCGACTTGGAACTCAAGTTAGTCCTAAGTCAATGGGCACAAGCCGCGTTAATGCGCATTAGCGTGTCTACACGTTCGCTCATGCGATTTAGCTATTCGTGCAAAAATTTTATATTGGTATCAAATTTAGGGTTGAATAACCTTCAATTGGGCTAATGTGCATTAAATGCGCATGTGTAGGCGCACTCTATATCTTGCAATCTAGGTGCTACACAATTGTCTGCCAGGGATGTCCTGCATGACTTTGGGCCACTCCCTTAGGGCGGCCTACCTAGGGAATATACCCCCACAACTCTCTGATCCTCATTTCTTCATCAGTAAAAAAGGGGTAATAAAATAAAGCCCCACCGCAGAGGGGCAAAGCTAACTTCCATTAGTGTGAAGGTACCTTCAGCAATGGCTGATTCCCAGGTACATAGGTGGATCCACTGAAATGACCTTTACTGAAGGGGAGTAGCTTTTGCTGGTAGAGCTGAGGCAGATCACTTATTACATTCAAAAGTCATTTTGAAAAGCCCAGCAGCATGGCTCCAGAGAAGCAAACAGCTTGCCAGTCCCAAAAAAGAGCTAATGCTAATTTAACAGGAAGCTGATCTTGCAAGGCATCTGCTTGCCTAAACTACCACTCTCCCTAATGTGAAGCAGTCATCTATATAAAAATCAGCTGCTCCGACCAGCACTTCTGCAGCTGATAGACGGTGCTGGAGAGGGAGAGAAACTCCAGCAGCACCCACAGAAAGAAGCCGGCGCAACATGGGAAATCAGGGGAGAGATGCACCATGTACAAACACGCCAGCTTCCCTGAAATCACGGCAGTAACAACCCATGTGAGCAGCTATTCCCCAGCTGAGGACCTAGAAGGGACTGATGCCTTGTTATCCATCATCTCTTTTTAACACCCACTTCCACAGTAAAGCTTGGCGTTTATATTCCACACAGAAAAGATCCTAATACCCCTTTGTCATCAGGAAGCCACAGACGCTGGAAAATTGATGAGCCCATCTAACGAGCGGCTGCAATGAAAGTCTGCCGTGGCTGCCTTCCCACAAAGGCACGCGACTGCTCCTGTCCTTATTTGTGGTTTAGCCTGAGATCAGATGAGGCAACCAAGGGCATCAGAGCCAAAAAAACAGTTTGGGGGAAGAGGGAGATGTGGCTGGGAACTGGGGACATTTATAATACGGAGCCTTTGAGTGTCTCTGCAACCCATGGTCTCAAACAGGATGGGCAGCTCTCCTCAACGCCGTCAAAGGAGCAGGAAAGGTATAGGAAAATATTGCTTAAGCCCCAAATATCACTCTTTTTCTGCTAGGAGGAGGAAGGAGAGCTGTACTCTTCCCGCTCCTGAATGTGTTAGTTCTTTGGAGACAACAAATGAACCTTTCAGTGTGTTTGGAGAGCTGGATCTCCAGCCCCTTTTTACCCATGGGGAAAATGAGATGCAACGGAGGGAAATGGCCTGCCACCGACCCCATAAAGTCCATGGCCAGCTGAGGCTGGAACTTAAGCCTGACTCCTGGTTGGGACTTTAACCCCAATCCCCATCCACTGGAGATGCATGGCAGGGAGGCCAGTCTGTCTGCCAATGGTTTGGGCCGTGCCCATTGCCCAGCATCACGGTGTCTTGAGCGCATATCTGATGCAAGACTTCATTCAGGGGAAGACAGATATGTCCCAAATCTTCTACCAGTGCTCAAACTATATGCCTTATGGTTAAAGACGAACATAGCTAATCTTTTCGTTGCAGTTTCCCTGCCTTCCTTCTGTTCCACATGTTACAGTCAGCTTATGGGATCTCACCAGACCCTCATCATCTAATCCCACTCCCCAGACATCAGCCTGAGCCTCCCATTACTGTCAAAAAGCACCAGTAAATCCCTATGGATGGACCTCTGTGGGAGCCAAGGCTCTTTCACCATTTCCAAGCCTCTGCGGACAGCTTGCGGGAGACTGTCCATGCGGAGGGGAGCTGAAATTAATATTTGTGTGACCCAGCCTCCCTACCAAATGGGTGTCACACATGAAAAAAACATGGATCACCGAGCGGCCTGTCTGCACCCTGGCTTCGCTTTCCAGCTGTAGGTGTTTCATAAATTGCTTGTAGGATGCCCTTGCAGCCAGAGGACCGTTAATGGGAGCTTGGGTAGAGGCTGAGACATCTACACTGACATACAGCCACGGCGCAAGCTGAGCTGTCAACTTTGGCAGGGCAGTTTGGCTGGACAAACGGCCCTAAACTTTGGCTCTCCCCCCACCCCCATTATCCCCAGGACTCACTGTTTCAGCCATTTAGGGAGTGCATTCATTTTAATTGTTAACCTAGGTCAAGATTGGATCTCAGATTTCGGAAGGAAGGACCAGCTCGTTAACCCTTCGTCTCAGCAGCTCTTTCCCCTTGCACATGTGGGGGCGTCAGGGTGAGAAGCAACAGCCCATTAAATCCAGAGAGATAGACTGAACTTCTGGCCCTGATACCATCTCACTGCATACATCTTCATAGCTTTGGCCATCTCTCTGGGACTGAATTTGGATGCTCCTGCGTCTAAATTACCGGTCTCCAGCATTTGGGGTTTTTAGGAGAAACACCAATAAGCAATAGGGACATTGCAACTATATCACATTGACAAGGAAGGGCAGATTTGGGCTGGCAGAAGATGGTTATATAGATGTTGTCACAACCGCACGCGCCTGCTGACTGGTTTCAGACATCCTGGTGGAGGTGAAACACCTTCCGAGCCAATGGGGAGAAGAATCGTCTCCCTCTTGCTACTTGTAATTTAAATCAAAATCATCTGATTCCAGTTCAGTTCTTCACCCGGTTCGAACTAATCCCCCAACTCTTAGCGGTTGTTTCATGCCCAACGGTAGCCCATGCCTGTCATCTAGTTGCTGCAAGTCACTTGAGTTTGTCACATGAAATAACGGAGAGAGCCCATTTCTATAAACAAAAGGCAATATTGTTCGGGGTGGCTGCAGCCGCTGGTTGACTCCCAGCGTGCACAAAGGGCATCTCACTCATTGGCACTGATGAATGGTGACCTACCGTTTCTTATGTTACATCTTGCGTGCAGACAGCAGCTGGGATGGGCATAATTGGGACTACTTGCGAAGCAGTGACATTATTTGAAGCTGAGGAAAGCTGCCTTTGGCCTTTAAATGCGACATGTTTCAGTGTAACGCAAACAGTGCAGCCAATCGCCTTACACAGAAAACAAGTCATTGAAGAACCAATTTAATTGTTCTGTCTTGGGGACTGTGCTTTTGGCCGGCCTCCGATTGCTGCCCAGATGCGGCTTCTTAAATAGCACCGCCGCCGCTGAGACAGAAACAGCTCTCGCGCATCGCGGTCTGTTTGTAGGTGGCAATGCAAACTTGGAGGGAAGTAAGTTTTAAGTGGGCCGTATCTGCTCCCGAGCCTGCCTTGGTCTCACTGCATGGGTGGACTCACTTACCACTGAACTGTCGCTCCCTATGGGGAAGGAGACGTGGGATATAACGTGCTTCCTTGTTCACGTACACATTTCAGAGCAGAGCAGACCCAGTGCTAGGTCTTGCTCGTCATGATAAGGGTCATTAAACCTCGCTGTCTGTAGCTGACTCTTACAAGTGCTGTAGCAAGCTCAGGATGGAGTTTTCCCCGGAGACAAGAACGCAGCGAGCCAGGCTAGGTGCCAGGAGACGTCTGCCGTGGAGATATCATGGCCCCTACTAAAGGGTGTACAAGATTTAAATGGACCGTGTGGTCTGGTCCAGCACATCCTAGGCCAGTGATTCCCAACGAGGGTGCTGTGGCACCCTGGGCTGCCTCGAGAGCCTTTCAAGGGTGCTGTGCAATGTTAGCACTGTTAGGTGTGCAACGTGATTCGTAAGAGAAATGCAGACATCTCAAATAGGGATCTACTCTGCCCTTCTGTGATATTTCTGACATCTTGGCAGCCAAAGAATTGCTGTATTGTTTTTTTCTGTCGTCACAAATAAGTGAAAACTAAAAGCTGGCATTTCCCAAGGGGTACCTCGAGTCTGTCCAGGGATGCCTTGAGAACCACTGTCCTAGGCTGAAAGACCTGCCACATAGGAGCGCGGGAGAGCAAGGTATTGGCATGAAAAATCCAAATGCTTTATTTTACGAGCCACTTCTTTAGCTACATTTTTTTCCCCCAAGACCCAAACGTCAGTCTCCTAATGCCTGTATCTAAGACAGGCTAGCGTCAAGTGAATTCCCCACGAGTCAGGGAGGGGGTATCATACAAGGGAACTCTATCTGCAGGAAAACAGAAATCAGATTAGGAATGCATTTGGTAGCCGTGTTGGTCTGAGACAAAAAGAAATGCGAAACTCCAGAACGCTTGGTTCAGAGATGACACCTTTTATTAGACCAGCTAAGAAATTGCCAAAAAATTTATTTTTCTGCAAGTTTTCAGGCTCACACACCCTTCATCAGGTTCAGGGAAAATTAAAGATGGTAAGAAGCCCTTGTAGGGATTAATAAATTAGATGGGTGCATTCATTTGCAGAAGTACCATCAACCAGCCCCCAAGAACCAGACGAAGGAACAGATTCATCCTCCTGCAAAAGAAGAGCAGAGTTGTATAGCTGGCGGTCAGAGGCAAAGGACTAGGAAATAAAGGTTTCTTCTCTCCCTCGTAGCTAGAAAGCTAACTGTGGCGGCAGAACGAAGGCAACATTGAATAATACACCTGGGCCAACCCAAGTCCATTCAAGTTAATAATATGACTCCCTTGACTCGAAGCAAACACTTATAAACACGGATTTGTCCTGCGTGTTGGTTCATGGGTAACTGAAACGTGCCTGCTCTTTGTAAGCAACGGGGGTAGCTGTATCAAGACTACAGGAAATGCCACCAGGTTATTCATTCCTGGCTTTTGCATTTGCATATCGTCCATGCAGTTTGCATTTGCAGCAACTCCCAGATCCAGTAAGTTCAGTGCAACATTACTCTTTGCAGCCAGAACTAGAAAAGCAAGGGGACTGTCTAACCAAACCGGTAACAAGAGGTGTTTTTGGGCCTTTCGACTACAATTGCCTACCAAGGATACATGGAGACAATATGGTATAAAAGATCAACAAGCAGCCTGCTAGTCACGAAAGTCTGTACTCCAGCTGGTTTGAAAAGTAACATGATGTTTCTGCTCCCCAGGTGGGTGAGCATGAGTTAGAGCCTGGTGCCTGGTTCAACATGCTTCTATTTATTAGTTCAGGATATCTGCTCTGCAAATCTCTGTTGCCCTCCACTTAAAATCAACTCTTCCTGCGCACAATCCTGGCCAAAAACTCGTTTGCTTGAGTAACTGGCAGACAGCAAAATGCAAAAAGGCATAAGAACACAGCTGAAAATCAAAGCCAGTGTTTGTATTGAAGTAGATATTGCTAGGAAATAATGTTGGGTATTTGCTTAGGCCAACTATGGGGAGAAATGAAAGTAGGATAGCGTTGGTGGTGTGAAATCATCATCACTTGTCTATTCACTTTGGGATCTTCTCTGCTGCCATTCCAGCATGGGCAAAATGAAGTTGAAAGCACGACTATCAAACTTGTGGTAACGTGACATGATTCTCCAGTTACACACATCTTGGAAGTGTGAATCCTTCCAAATGACAGTTTAAGGGCACAGAACATTTACACAGCAGAAAAATCTTTGCTTTTCAAGCACGTAAAGCTATGTAAAACTTCTGCTAATGTCAGACTATACACATCAGCAAACAAAATGACAGATCGCATCGTCTGCAACACCCCAGAGCCGTCACACTTTGCAACTCAATTCCCCAGCTCCTGGCATGTACTGTAGTGATGGTGCCTCTTCTGTGGCTTGATCTTTCAACTGCTGCATTGTATATGCGATGCGGTTCATGCTGGCAATAGCATATAAAAGAGAGCCGAGTGCACTGCTCTGCTAAGAAAGTACAAGCTGGGATCGGATCTTCGGAAACGGGCTGCAATACAAAGAGGCACAGGACTTCATGCGTGGTAACAGGGGCTTTCAACCACCCATGTGCAGGTCCAAGGTATGAAGCAGACAGACACAGTCTCAAAAACAGACATGTAACCTGTTCCTTGACCTAAAATATGACATGGTCTTGGTGATGCTCCCTGAGAATAAAAAGAACGGCAGTCCTAAGAAAGGAGCTGTGCAAAGAAAGGCTGGAAGGAGAAATAACCGCCTGAAATGGCAAGGCAGACGAAACCTTATGACCATACTCTGAACACCAGAGTCCCCATCGGGACTTCTGGGTTTGGACGCTTCCTGTGAAAGTTGTGTATTGCACTTGGTGTTGGGGAGTCCCCTGACAATCAAAAGAAAAGACATATGTAGGGAAAGGCAGAGAGTCCTAAGCACGGACCACATGGCTGAGACCTGGGATTTCTGAAAAGCCAATTCATGTTAACAGCAGAGACGGGGAAGAAGCTATATCCCAGATCTAAGCATGCTTGAACTTCGGGGAGCTGAAGTTTGGATCTGAGTGTCAGGGCCGTAGCAATGAACAGACTACTGCTGCACTCACAAAGGGGCAAGAGAGAGCCAGCTGAAAGCTGAGACTGTCTGCCACCTTTTTGGGGTGAAGGAAGCACACCCTGATGGCCCATGCCTGCTCTATTGGCCTGCCCCCTCTATTCTGCACTGGGGAGACCGAATCTGGAGTCCTGCATCCAGTTTTGGGCCCCCCACGGAAGAAGGGATGTGGACACATTGCAAAGAGTCCAGTGAAAGTAATGCAAATGGTTCAGGGGCTGGGGGACAGGACTTAGGAGAGGCCGAGGGAACTGGACTGAGATTTAGTCTGGAGAAGAGAAGACTGAAGGGGGATTGAATAGCAGCCTTCACCTCCCTGCAGGGGGGCTGCAAAGAGGATGGAGCTGGGCTGGTCTCAGTGGGGGCAGATGGCAGGACAAGGAGCAATGGGCTCAGGCTGCAGCAAGGGAAGTTGAGGTTGGATATCAGGCAAAACTCTCTCATTAGGAGGGTGGTGAAGCACTGGGACAGGTCACCCAGAGAGGTGGTGGGGTCTCCATCCTTGGAGGTTTTTAAGGCTTAGGTCAACAAAGCCCTGGCTGGGATGATGTACTTGGGGATGGCCCTGCTTTGAGCAGGGGGTTGGACTGGATGCGACCTCCTGAGGTCCCTTCACACCCTCATTGTCTATGATTTTGTTCATGATTTTTCAGTGCTGTACACAATGCCGTGCGACACCAGTCCCTGTGCAAGCTGTGCTCTCCCACCATGCTTGGTGAACTCGGTGCTTCTCATGGTGGGAATCCAGCTAACAAGAACCAACAGGTCCAGGAGGTCTCCATGCATACGACAGAGCCAATTTTCCAGAGAAAGAGGGATAATGCCCATGGTGCCAATCTCACTCGCCAGCCCCCACTGCCCAGGCAGAAGTGAATGTGACCTGTTCAAGCACTGTCCACTGAAAAAATGCTGAGCTGAATATTTTAAGCTCATTTATTCCTTCCTTTCCTCAACTTTACAACCCTCCCTCTTTATGGTCCTGGGGACTGAAGGGCAGGATATGGCTTGAAAACCATGTCTCTCTCTCCTATGCTTTTATTTTATTTTTTCCCCAAAGCAACCTCCCTCTATTGTTCTTACGCAGCACAATAAACTTGGGGAAGCGTGGAGCTACTCATCTGAGTATTATATGGGTCTTAGTGTTATCTGGGGGAGGATTTGTCAAATTCATAAATTGCGTCCTCTCGCCGAGCAGACAAAGGCAGCCAAAGGAGCTGTGGCTCATTTGCTCTGCCTTTTAATGATTTTATTATAAATCTCTTCCCTGATGAGCGGGAGAGATGTACTGCAAGGCTCGTTAGCAGGATGTAGATTTAAACAGCATCCAAGTCGGGCGCAAGCAGGAGACATTATTTAAAAGCTCTGCCCTCTAAATAATGCCTTCCCCGGGGACAGAATCATGTTGCCGGCTGAGCTAGTACAACAGCAAATCTTGCGGGGGGTGGGGATTGGTGATTTTATTGTTAACCGCCCCCCGCCAGTGCTCACTTGATCCAAATTAAAAAAACCCAGTGGCCATAACAAGCTGCACAATGCTGAGAGCCTGAACTAGCAGCATTTTAGGCACTAGCTTTATATGTAACCAGTCAGGGGCAAGTGCTTCAGTGGCTTAAGCGGAGGTGGCGCTGTGCAGCGCTCACTCAGGTCAGTGCAAGCTGTTTTTCCCATGCACCAGGTCATGCAGGGGCTTAGGTCAGCAAGGACGTCAGTGAAGAGCCAGCAGCACAAGGGAGGATTGAGGGACGTTGCACAAAGTACCTTTAATTAGGACCTCACGCTGCCCGCTTTGATTAGGGAAGTTCCTTTAACTACCCCGCGTGGATGCAACGGGAGTTAGGGTGCCCTGTTGAATACTGCACCCCTTGCCCCAAACAACATGCATGCTCTCTTCCCCATGCATCTGTCCTGTGCATGTGATCCACTTCTTCCTAGCAGGAGCCAGCAACCGGGGGCAGGACCCTGTCCCCACTGAGTATTAGTGACCTCAAAAAAAGGGGAATAGTGGGACTCGTGTGCTCAGAACTGGTCTTACTTGAAGTTTCCAAAATAGCCTGCTTTCCTCCAGTACCAGCTAGGCAAAGGACCTTCCTCTGGGAACAGCCTCCCTAATGGTTGTATCAAGAGGGCAGCGATTGTAGCGACTCCTCCCTTATCTGGAAGATCCTGGAAGGAGCAGAACGCGGGGCATGAGGCATGGAGCAGGATGCAAAGACAGCTTGACTTGGTAAAAGTTAGTTTTGTGTGGACTACAGCTGGAGATGGGCTCAAAGATCAGATGGATCAGACTCAGATCCCTGCAACCTCTGGGGCATCTAGCTCGGGGGTGTGATTTTGGGAAGGGAAAGCCTGATCTTGTATAATTAAAGCCCTGACCTGGGATTCACTTCCAAACTTTGCTCCAGTATTTATGTGTGGTCTCAGGCCAGTGAGTTGGTCTCTTCGTGCTTCAGTTCTTATCCTCCTCGCAGGAAGTTGTGGTGATAAATGCATCAAGGGGTTGAAAGCTACCTGGACGCTACAGTGTTGGGCACCCTATAAGCATCTGGACAGAGCGGGTAATAAAACCACTCCTGCAAGGAAAACAGAGATCGTATAGTCACAGTCCATAAATTACTATGTAGGAAACTCCCTTAGTTAGTTGAAATTACAATGCAAAGCATGACAAAAAGTCAGACTTGAAATAAGGTTCTGTTATTATTCCTTTTACTAACAGCGAGGGTAGTTAGTGACTGAAGCAGCTCCCCAAGGGGGTGGGGGAAAAAAGAGAGGGTTGTGTCTCATGCAGTCTTTGAAGACATCCAGTCTTGACTTTCTGAAAGAGGTGCCATCAAGCTAAAGCAAAGATGACAAGCTTGAAACGTCTGGCCCATGTCAGGAAGTCAAACTGGGCGATTCCTTTTGGTCTGAAAGTTTTGAACCCAGGGGTCTGGGACAGAAGTTGCATAACCCAATTTAACTCAAATCAGTTAAGTCTGATTCAATCAGGTTCATCTTAAAACAGTTTGGGCCATTTTGAAACTGGTTTATGTGCACTGAATGTCTGTTCTGTTACAGGTTTCAACCAGTTTCTGATCACTTAAACCAGTTTACATGTAACTTCTGTCCCCACCCATGAAGCCAGTTAGCTATGCTAGTAACCCCTTAGCCAGAATACTGGAGTGGGTGTGAGGTAGAAACAGCCACATCATGGACAGACACTGTGTGACCTCCTCTGAAAGTGGAGGAGAGAGACCCGGGCTGGGTTAGTCTCCTGTGAGAAGACAGACGAATATCTTGCTGTGAAGAAACCCTCTCTTGAAGTGCTTGAGTAGGAGGCAGGAGAGACTAAGAGGAGCCTCAGCAAAATGAGACTGGAGACCGAGAGAGCACGGCCTTGCTGCTGCACCAGGCCTTGAGAAATTCCTCTCCTTAGAAATTGCTCCTTGTTGCTAAAAGTGGGGAGAGACTCTGAAATGGCTGCCGCAGCTTTCGGTGCCGAGTTGAAAAGAGAAATCTTCCATCTTGCTGTGTGATCCTTGCAGAGCGAGTCAGACAGGGCTGAGGCATCGCAGGAAGAGCGCTCAGCCCAACACAACCTCCTAGATCAATGCCATGATTGCCGCACACACAGAGCAACTTCTCCCTCTCAGCCACGGTGACTTGTAGTCTCGATTACGGGAAAAACAGCCACCCAGGAACGGACAAAAACGTACAGTCTCAGAGGGGGAATCCCAGTATCTCTAGATGCTGCTCTTCTGTTTCAGCTCGATAATGGATACACGGGCAACAAATGGTGAACAAATTAGCAATTACTCTGATCTATGCACCAGGTATCCAGGTTGTAGCTGTATTGGTCTGGAGGCAAAAGGAGTCAGGGCTCGCAGTAGAGGTGATCTCTTTTATTAGACCAACAAGATTTTTGCAAAAAAAAATCTTTAATTGCAAGCTGTCGGGCACCAACCCCCTTCATTGGGCATCGGAGAAGAGATAGTAAAAGTTCTCCTGGGTTGAAATGCAAGTTCATATCTCATAGGATTTCACAGAGGAGTCAAAAGATGGCAAGCTCCTCTGGGCAGGCAGTTCATAGCTGGTAGGGAGCCTCTCGCCTCTTGTGAGGATCTGTGAGGACAATGCAAATGGACCTTGAAACAAAGGCAGGATCTAAGGTTTCAGGTGGTCACCGTTGCTTCCTGCTTGGGAAAATAGGAAGATTTCATTCTAAAAAATCAGCTAAAATTTGATATCTTCCACGTGTCAGGTATCCGGGTTGTAGCCGTATTAAATTAATTTCTTTTGGTTGCAAAAATCTTGTTGGTCAAATCAAAGAGATCATCTCTACTACGAGTCCTGATTCTCTGATCTATGCATGCCTTTCCTCAGTCACAGGCAAGTTGATGTGATGAGCCCGCAGGAAGAGGGAGACCTGGAGCCGTTCACGGCAGTTGTTGAGCGTCATGTTTATCCTGGCGACCTTATAGGCAAATGCCGGTCAATAAAGCACCCTGATGACAGGCCAACGATGAGATCTGGATTTGATCTTCTGTGAGCCAACGATGAGCTTGCTTCTAGTTTTTTCCCCTGAGGAAACATGTCCTACGAAGTGTTATGTACCAGCATCATAGCCGATCACGAAACAACCTGCTCATAATGGAAGTTTCTTCCCAACCCTCATCATGTAGATGTGCATTTCTACCCTGAAGTATGGCAGTTCATACCCCAAATGCATTTTTGCCCTAAACTCCTCTGGGTCTCCACAGACCTCTGTTTCAATCCAGCTGCAGGCTCCAGGCTTGAGAAGATATTAAAACCCCCCCCAAACCTTAGAGAAACCTTCAGCACTAAAAACACTGAAGAAAAAATAAACTGTAGTGGCATGAGCTGATTGTGGTTGCTCTGAAAGAGGTACCAGCTCACTAATGTATCCTGGTGTGACAATTAAAATGAATAAATAATGCAGCTCTCTCCATCTGCCTTGCCAAAGATGGATGGCATTGCTTTCTTTTCCAGAATTGGTCTCCGTGGAGGGCTGGGGTAGTAAAACCACACCCGTACCGAAGTTGCACGTCCCCCGAGCTCTTCCCCAGCTCTCTCCTCTCTCTCAGCTGCTTGCCACCTCTCCGTCATCCCTTCCACCTTTTTCCCCGTCTCTCTGCTCTGCTTCCAGGCTCATTCTCCTCTTTCTGCACCGCTGCTGCTGACACCACATCCCCGGTCTGTGCCCCCCGTTCTCCTCCGCCGGCAATGCTGTTTGTTTGCAACCAAGAGGTAGCGTCAACGATGCTTCACAAGGCAGCATCCTCCTAGACACGGCGGAGCCTCGGAAGAGTGGAAAAGCAGCAAATAAGCCCCTGAACCACAGCAAACCGGCCTCTGGACTTTCATCTGCAAAAATGGCCACGTAGAAAAACCAATTTCCCCCGCTCTCTTTAGTGTCATGATTTAATGCCAAATGCAGGCCAAGATAATATTGCTGTTACTCACAAACGTACTTTTTCTTTCCTCCCCCTACTCTGAGAATATATAAGGCCTAAGTATTTGGCTCCATAACATGTTGATACTATTTTGAAGTCTGGGAGAGAAGGGGAAATGCATTAATATATATGGTACATTTGGAGTATGTCAAAACCCAAAAGCCTTCTCAGTGTTTATAGTGCAGCTCTTACGAAGCGCGCAGAGTGTGCCTGGAGTCCCATAACAGCTACCATAACCCAACGAGATCGTGTATGGTACCCTCGATGCCCACGTGCTATACGGGATAGAGCAATAATCTTATGGCCATCTTCACAGAGGCCTATTTTCATGGCATGCCCCAAGGAAGTTTTAGGCAGGGTTAGGCTGTCTTTTATGCTTTGGGTTATTTGTACGGTGGGTCTGCTGTGCTGCTCAGCTTGAGCATGCACCATCTTATATAGAGATCGTCACTTTTTTTTGCAAGATGAATTTGATGCGTATGTATATCTTACACACACACCCATGCTGAAGGAAAGGCTTCCCCAGCAAAGACCGTAATCAGACCTTTCAAACCGGGCAGATCCCTCATTTACATGTTGATCCAAGGGAAGCCGGGAAAGGCTTTCTGGGTGATAGGCATGGATAAAAAATAATCACCATAGTGAACAGGTATATTTTTAGCCACTGAGACAAGCCACAAACTGCAGACCCAGGTTGGATTATGGATGTCTTGAGCATTCAGGCCCAGGGTTTGAGTACTGCTTTTCTCCATTTCTATAGCACAAGAAGTAACATGTTCAAATCTCTGTCCTAAGAATGGAAGGACTGACTTGAAATGAAACCGTCAGTGCCATCAAAATCAAGCTGTGCATAAGATCATTAAAAATCTTCCCAGGACTGCAAACAAAAATCATTCCTGGCCAGGTTTTGCAGACTTCAAAGGCTCAGCTTATTTGCTGAGATCAGAATAGGATCCCCAACTTTTGGGGCTCAGAAATGGGTCATATTCCAGCATGAACACCCCACCTTGGTCACAGCGAGCTGCAGCGAACATCTTGAAAACTCATTATCACCTCCACCCTCTTCTTTAGCTACAAGTTTGCAGAGCTGACAAGGGCTGTATTTTGAGTGCGTCTATTAAATAAAGCACCATATGGCTGAGGTATTATTGGGCTCCTAATGAAATATCGTTACTGAGCATGCACTGTGTATTAATAAATAACGCTAGCATCCACTCTGTGTGCATGAACGCGTGATGCTTTCTTATTTTAAAAAAAACCTACCTTTTCAAAGACAAGTTTGCCAGGGCTCCCAAAATACTTGTTTCTATTTGGTGTCTTAACCAGGAGAAAAGTGGGAAGAGGGAGACAAAAAGTATTTGGAAACAAGTTAGGCTAGCAGGAGGAACGCGCTCCGTGCAGAGTGATAACAGCAGCTGAGCCTCTCATTTCTCTCCAGCTCTGGGCAAGCGGCACTTCTGATGCAGGAAGCGCTAACACGTCCTTCCACAAATCTCTGCCATGCACAAACAGAGTGACAGGCACGATAACTCGATGAGACCAGCCGCGTGGGCTTTCTCTTTAAAAGCACACGAGGGGCAAATTAATAGTTACTCAGAGAAATAAGGGTTTCAGAGGAACATGCTCAGAGCCTAGCACCCGACCTAGACATTCAGCAGAGGATCTGTTTGTACATGCTATGTCCCCCCGCAATCATTTATGTAGCAAGCCAAGGAGATTTGTTTTCTGAACTTGCAGCCAGAAGCATGAGGCTTGGCTACCACTAGCCAACTTGGCTCATGGACATGAAAAAAGGCCCGACTTCCCTTGCCATGGCTCCACTCCACCTATCAAAGTCGTTGGGAGGGGAAGGCATGCCAGAGAAACTTTGCACTTTTTAAAATTTAAATTTGATGCGAGGACTGACGGAAAAAGGGAAAGGAAAAGAAGAAGGATGGGCTTTTGGCCGGTCACATTCCTCCTTAAATTGTTCAAAACTTTCCTTTCCAAACGAACGCTGGCAGTCTATAAATAACGGCATTTCCAACAGGGTATCAGACCTAGCTGTCATTGATGACCAGGCCTTAGAGAAGAAGCCAGCACATGTGAAGGATTAATAGCACTGGACTGGAAGTCAGTAGTTATTTAGCTAGCAGGTGGTCACCAGATAATGGAGGGCTGGGAAATACCTGCTGAAAACCCATGAGCCAGGAGGAACTTTGGCCTCGTTTAGAGAGGAACCGCAGGTAATAGAAGAACATGATCGAGTGTCAGCAAGGAGCAGAGGAGATTTTGCTTCTAGAAGAGCTTGCTTTCCCTTATCTTGAAGTCACGCTACGAATCTGCAAAGGTAGCATTTAAGGCAATATAAACACTGAGTATGTAGAGGGAACTATTTGCTTTAGTTGACCCTGTTTTCCTCTGCGCTTTTTCAGCTGCAAATAAAAACTTGTTTCACTAAGAAATCTGCTTGCTGCTTGGAAGGATGCACCCAGGTCTGCCGTCTTTGGCAAGGATCCCCCTGAAGGTGACCCCCAAGTACAGAGGTCTGTGGCCTGAAGCTCACTTTAAATCCTTGTTTTGGTTAAAACGATCTCCTAAGAAGGTGGGTTGCAGGTAGGCAATAGCCAGGGAGAGGGACAAAGGGCGAGAGCCGTTTACAGGAAGGCTGGTCTGGATGGACGCCCTTGATGGACCAAGATCTAAGTATCCAAGTGGCCCTACTGAGTTCATTATTTCTGGTCCTCCCTTGCGGTCAGCAAGATCTCAGGAACATGAAGTTAGCAACCTCCGTGTTGTCAGCGCCACTCCCCGCCCAACTCCATCATGTTTTAAACCCTATTAAAGTGGACATGGCAACACCTTATTCCAAGCTTTCTACTTCTATCCACTGCCAACAGTGACGGAAGAACAGCAGCTGCAGCTTGTCCGGTGGTCTTCCCAACAGCCAAGCTTTTGGGTTTGGGACCTAGTTCCCTCTCGCGCCCTTGAACCTGCCCCAGCAGTGACAAAGATGTGCATGGACCAGAGCTCATTTGAACCGAGGGCGGGGAGGGATGGCATTGGGGCGCACTGCAGGCACTACATAGGAACAAGAATAAGGCGACTCTAACCCCGCCGGTGCAATGGGTGTCATTGGATCTGGTGCAACCTGGTGTCCTGAAAATTGTCTGATTAAACCCAAGCAAACACATTCATTTTTGGCCCACTTCAAATCAGTCACTCTTTAGCTGGAAAAATTCCCACTAGAAAAATGGCATGTATTTTCATGTTAACCTTTGGAACAAACTCCCAAGGGGTTTCTCCACCTCTTCATGTTTTCAAATGAAAAGCAGGTGCCTTCCTTTCTGGCAGATATATTTTAATCACAGACAAGGGCTCAATGTAGGGGTAATTTGGCTGAATTTTTATGCCCTGTGTTATATGGGAGGTCAAATCTAATGGCTCCTTTGACTGTAACATCCCTGAACAGTTCACCGGACTTCCCACAGGTACCATGTCCGTGAAACTCCCAAGCCACTTTTTTAACTTTTCTAAAAGAAAATGTCTGTTTAATGACCCACTCTCTTATCCATTTCTGCATTTTTTCCCCTTCCCTTGCCCTCCCCTTCTCTGCTACACTATGATCCTGTTACAGCTGTCTTCCTATAGCAGTGAAACAAAATCAAAACTTTCACTACCTGCAGATAACTAGGGACTTTTTTTTGCTGAAAGGAGATGCACCATGAGGTGTCCTGGTTGTGGCTGTGATGATTTTCAAATCGGATCATTACTCAGGTATAGTGGTGTAACATGACCACACACAGCCCCAAGTGCGTGTGCAAGTGTGTTCTGGTTTTATCTGGCTAAGTATCTTGTTTGTACTGTATATTTTGTTTCCTCCAGGCCTGGAGAGACCCACCTCCCATCCCCCTTATTATGTCCAGACCTTTTGTTTTAAAATTCCTCAACATAACCCATCAAACCAGTTGAATGACTGGCCAATTACTGGCACACTGACCCGCTTTGAACTCACTGGTTTGCATTAACAGTGTTTCAATGGGGCCGCTTGTTGGCTGGGGCCCTGGATGAAGTCAGAAAAGTTATTTAAGGTTGAAGCCACCTGGGTTGGCCCTCTTTCTTCCTCCTGGGACTGCTGGAGCCAGAAAAGCCTGCTTCCCTTGAAGGGTCACTCCCTCCCCACTCTTCCCTGATGAAGCAGACTGAAGCACCAAGAAGGGAAAGCCCCAGGGACAGGGGTTGAGACCTCGGTTCTCTCCCTCTCGTTTCCCTTTTTGTTTCCTGGCTTTTGGAGTGGGGTGATGCCATGTGGGGGGCAGCAATCCCTGCAGCAAACTGGCCAAGGCTGGAGCCCGGCAGTTTTGCTGGCACGCTCTGGGCCAGGGCTGAGCGCAGGGCATGTTGTAGTTCCTGTTGCAAATTCTTTTGTGTGCATGCTGCTGAACCCCCAGCCACACGTCTTGCTGGCCATTTCGGTCCTGACCGATGCAGCGCGCTCAGCACTGGTTGCAGTTGAGGCTCTTTTGCTGTTTGGCTTTTCTCTGAGTTCCCTCACAGTTTCCTGCCCCAGCAGATCTGGGATTAGGACTAAAAACATTGGGGCACGATATGCTGATGGAAACTGCAGGTCACCCCTCAAGTCCACCACACAGAAGTGAGGATCAGCGCTATGGTTTTGTAGGGAGCAATGCAGGGCAGAAGGACCGATGCTCTTTAGCAGCTCCCTGCAGGGCAGTGGACTCATGGAGCAGCTCATGGGACTCTCCTGCCATTTCCAGCCCGTTGCTGAAGGGCAGGTGGAGGGGTGCAGGCCCCTGGAGCTACCCACTGGGGAGTCCCAAGTCCCAGACTGCCTGGGGATGGGTAAAGACCCCCCCCCCCCGAGGGTGCCATCTATAGACTGTGTTTTGTAGTTTGTACTGTTTTAAAACAATAGTGTTTACTTTTGTTTTTCTTTATGCTTTGTAACACATTTGGTTTTCATGTCTACACTGCCTGCGAGAAAAAGGTCATTGGGTTTATTGGACACCCTAGTAATCCAATTAGTGTTTCGCAGGTAGACTGGGTCGGGGCTCGAGCCAAGGTGCAATGCATTTCGTATCCCCACAGTTGAACCCGGCCCTTGCTGCTGCAGGCAGGTGCTCAGCAGAAGGGTCACAGCAGCATTACAGGTCAGCTCTGCGTGTCTTTCAGTTCCCCTTCACAGCATGCAACTCCCTAAATGACTGAATCGCACCAAAACCTCACTGGAAGGTGAATTTTATCGTCTTAGGGGCTGGCACCATGCAGATCTCTCTGGGATTCCCTGCCTCAGGAGGAGAAAGCTTAAGGAAGATGACTGATTATTTCTCAAGCCCAGAACTGAATGCAACTGGACGTAGATAGTCTTCTCCCTAATTCTTTACAAGTATTAGCATCATTTCCCCCTGCTGTCTACACCACTGATGGATATTCCAGCTACCATTTTTATTACATGGCTTATTCGGCTGTGAACATCATGTGCATCTGCAGAGCACAGAAGTTTAAAATCCTGGGCTGTTTAAGCTCCCCTACTCCCCCTCTTCAAAACCCGCTGCATCAACAGACCTGGCTGCGGTCAGACCGTGCTCTGCTTCTTCCAGCTGTTTTCTACCTAGGCTGCTTTGCTTGCTCAGCCCCAAAAGAGCACAAGGGTAGGTTGCTCAGCTGTAGATGTCTGTAGTGCGCTGGACTTGGTGTAACTTGCTTTGAAATAATGTGTAAGTTCACTCCTGGTGCTCAGTGCAGAAGCCACCAGCACCCTGCAAGGCATATCTGACGCTGACCCTTTTACCAGGCATCTTGATCCCAATGTGCCCTAAGGGTGCTTCCTTATGTGCATACTGCATTTCTCATGTAAAAAAAAAAAGCAAAAGCTGGAAGGGGTGGTTTCTGAGCCAGTTTAGCAGGCTGCATTTAAACTCCTCCTCTGCTCTTTGGACACGCTAGGATTTAGCCTCCCAACCCTGCTGCATGGTCAGAGATACCAAGGGGAAACTGAGGCACAGAGGTTAACACCCCCTTGCCCACTTATGTTTTCAAATATGTACCTTTGCACGGTTTCCCCTGGGCTGTCCCTCAGCTCTTGAGAGAAGCCGCCCATAAAGCATCTCCAGACCTGACTCACTCAGCCCTCCGTATTCGCCTTTGCCAATTTACCTACAAAATACCCTGGCAGGTTGCTCACATGATGGCCGCTGTCAAGCGCCTCCATTCACCTGGACCCACATCTGCATGTGTGCAGCCTGCCATGGATTCTGGTCCTGCACCCGGACAACATGCAGGGGCCGTCTCCTCGGCCTGAGTTTGTACAGCGCCAAGCATAACACAGCGTCGGTCCCCGACTGAAGGACCTAGTAGTACAAATATTATTAATAGCATTATGCCACCAAGCAACTCCAGGCTGCAACAGGGCCAGGAACAGAAATCGCTTTATTCTCAAGTCTGCCTGTTTGGCTGCTACTAAAACACCTCCACCCTGGCCTGCCAAAGTCCCTGAAAGATCCCAGAGCTAAAAATTCAGGTGAGAGGAGCGTCAGGTGGAGCGCAGAGCCTGCAAAGCTTCCTCCCTCGCAGCAGGGCTCCTGTGATCCTGCCTCTTCAAAAACTAGTGTTGATGCTGTCACATCTTAAGTCATGCCCTGAAGCTCCCTTCATGTTACAGAAGAGAAAACACCCCGCAGAGCACGTACCCCACCTTGGCAGTGTGACTAGAGACCTGTTGAGCGGATAAAAATTAAGAATAACCATAATAAAAGGGATTGCTTGCAATCAGAGCTCAGGGGAGATGCAAGGGGTGCTTGTTCACCAAAATGTCACTTAAGCCATGAAAGCACTTCAGATAAAGCTCCCCCCAAGCACTGTTCAGGCTCTGGGAAAAGAGCCCTCTCCACTGACCCTTCCTTTATGGCTTCTGCTTCCTCCCAGGGTACAACTCGCCACAGCTGGGCCCATGCCCATCTCCCTAACAAGGCAATTCAGCCCAGCTGAGTGCACTCTCATTCCTGTCCATCACAGCAGCCAGCCTGTTCAGGAGTAAATGTTTCCTTTTTGATTTTAATGCCTTTCCTGTGGGTTTGCTAGCTGGGTGCTAGGCACCTCGCCCTAGGTGACGAGCAGCTACAGATAGGACTGCACCTACAGGGCCAGATCTGAACACGGCTCGAGCCTGCTTTGGACTGTAAAGACTGACTCTATTCATCTGCAAAGGGCTGAGCCAAACCCCACATCCCCCCTGCCCTACAGTGTTTTGGGGCTGGACTCGATGATCCTCTGGGGTCCCTTCCAGGCAAATGTCTACGAAAAGCTTCAGGGAAGTTCAAATCTGATGCCATCTCCTAGCCTGGACCTTTCTGTAATGCTAACTCCTCCAGCTAGCAGACGGTAGCTGGATGCTGTAACTGTAAGGCCGTAGAGTGGTCCCTTTCTCCACCCTGACACTGACTGTCTGCGTAACCTTGAGCAAGCCACTTCGCTTTGCTGTGCCTCAGTTTCCCTAACTGTAAAACAAGGGTAAAAACAGCCATCCACTTTACAAACTGTTCTGAAGATTTGTGTGTGTGCGTGCGCTGCTTTGGAGAAAAATGTGCTAAGGAAGGTCATTCAAAATCTTGCACCATTGGTTGTGTATTTTTTTGTCTGCGCATTTGATGCTCCTGTTTCATCCCACGGCCCTTTGCAACAGATTTCAAATTATTTATAACAACGACAATAATCCTCAAACATGGCCAGGCTGGAAATCCTCCCTCAGTCACTTCAATCATTTGAATCGCAGCTCTTCTTAAAGAGAGAACGCCGAGATAAAAGTCGTTTAGCATAAGGACCAAAATATGGCCCCCTGGATGTAAGGTGTGAGTGTAGAGGGGGTAGGGGAGATACCTTTGTGGACAGATGACGTCCAGCTAGAGATCAAGGAACTGCGCTCCTCGCTTGCAGCAGTCTCTGCAGCGTGGGGATACAGCGCAGCTGCTTGCTACCAGATAAGCAACTCCAGGACTGAAGCTGTGATGATAAAAATAATAACAGCCGGATCTTGCAGCCTTGTTCTTCCTCCTTGATTTCAAAGTGCTTTACAAAGCAGGGAAAGTCTTGTTCTCATTGTTATACAGAGGAAGAAAAGGAAGCTCAGAGACATGACCTGGCTTGCCCAACATCATCATCAAGAGCTAGGAACAGGACTCGGGTCCTTCACGCTCCAGCTGCCAGAGATTTGATGGCTTGCACTTGGACACAAAGCATTTGCCTACCCGGGGACAGGCAAGGCACTGAATCTGAATTCATGTTTGAAGGGGATTAGGTTCATTGCGTTCGCCCTCTTGCTGGGCATTTTTATTCAGAATTGGAGTAGCCCCAATTCCTACTTGACTTCACTTCCAATAAAGGCCACTTAATTCTGAATAAGAGCGTGCAGGCAGGGTTTGAATGCAGTTTAACTAGCCCCCTTTGAAGTCACACATTTGGATGAGACTGTCCTCCTGCAAACGAGACGTTGTAAGAAGAAATTCAGATTGAAAACATCGGGAAAGGCGTTGACTGGTGGTGCCTACTCCCTGGAGCTCAAACCCCTTCCAGGGATGTTTGCGGGGACGTTGCCCTAGGAGGGGGCGCAGGAGTGAGGTCCCGACACAAGACGGGTGCAGGCTGTAAGACGTGGGTGATATCCGAGCACAATAACCTGCCAGGGACAGCTTTACATTTTACCAGGTCTAAGAACCAGCCCTGTGGAGCCAAGTGTCTGCCAGGATGCAGAAGGCAAGGTGTTTTTTTTTCCCTGCAGGAGCTAGAAGCACTGGACTACGACTTTTCTTATCTCACCCGTGTCCAGTGCTGGAGGCTCAGTCAGACTCAAGGATCAAGAACGAACTCTGCTTTCGCCTGGCAATTGGGAGCTCCTTCCCTCTGTGGCCTCAGACACGGAGCCCCAGTACCTCAGTTTCCCTCTCTGTAAAATGGGTCTAGCAAGACCAGTCTCCCTGGGAAGGATGTTGTGAGGCCTGACGTTTCATTAGGAAAATGATTCTGAGCATTACTGGAAATAGCTCATTCCCAAAATCATTTCCCTCGCTCTCTCCATCCTGCACTCACCACTTCCCTCCCTCTTGGTTGACATACTGCCTCATCCAGCGGTAATTAATATGCTTCTTCCCCCATCCCCAACTTTTTCCACTGGTGGATTATCAATTATTTAAGCCAAGTCGCAGTTTTCAGAGCTTGTAAATAACCAAAGGGACTGCTGAGATTCCTGAAGTGGCTGTCATCCTCTCATTAGGTATTTATTAAATCTAATTTAGTAGGCTGCGTCCGGAGCGCTAATGGAATAAGAGCAGCACTCGAGGTGCTGTCATTTCCACGTGGCATGTGCTTGCATGGCTGAGACGGCCCGTCGGCGTCTCTCGGGCCCGGGGTCTGATGTCACGATGGCGGGGAGATCAGTGGGGAAAATCATCGGGGCTGTAACCTGGCCCTGGAAGGAAGCGGTTACACTAAAAACCCAGTTACAGCAGTTGAGTGAGAAGCAAAGCCGGCTGCCCAGGCAGCGACGGCAGGTTGGACATTTATAGGGCTACTTCTCATCTGGTGCAAACAAATGCCTGCACTGCAGCGAACAGAGATGTGACTTTGCCAGCAGGGACTAGGGCTGATTCAGTCTTTGATCCTGATTCCTCCCACATGCACAAGTGTAAAGCCAGAGCAACACAATTAAAAGGAAGGGTGACTGCAGAATCAGGCCCTTGCAAGGTGATAAGAGTCTGCATCACCTCTCAGTGTTGCAGATAAACCCGTGCGTCATGCCTGTTGTCTGCTGGAAAGTTCCCTGAAGTGTATTACTGGTGCACTCCTTGACATTTGTAATAAGGCTGGAGCGCTTCCGAGAGGAACTTTTGCAAGCCTCCAGGGAAGTGGTTTTCTCAGGCTTTTTGGACTCAAGGCCTGCTCTGAGCTTTCAGTCATTTCTTGCCTACAAGAAAATAACAGAGCAATCCTTCTGTTGCAAAGACCGCAACGCATCGGAGTGGCTCTGACACTGGATTCCTGTCTGAAATCTCTGGGTTTATCTTATGCATCGTGTAGGTGTTTGCACAGCAGACAGGACCAACATGGTGTAACACCCTTGAAAGGATCTCATGGCACCCCAGAGTCGTGGAGCCCTGGTTGAGAATCGCTGCTCTAGCAAAACAGGCTGCTCAAAACTGACCTCCTTTCCGTGTCTGCCAGCTTCGATCCCCATCCCATTTGGCTTTGTGTTTCTCCTGAATTACGTGCAGAGCCCGACGCTTTCAGTTGAGCCAAATGGACAAACCTGCACCCAGGCCTGATGCGAGATGCTTCAAACTCCCTCTGAAATAAGGTGCTTCCCTGTCCTAACCAGTTCAGAGGTACCCCTCCTGCCTGACGAACGCACCTCGCTACCTCTACTGGTTTTTAGGACGGACTCTGAAGGCCGAGTCAAGGTCAGCCATCTGGAGGCAAAATGCCAGCGTGTTAAATGGCATCTGTTGCCTTGCCCTGCTGCTGGTGGAGGGCCTGGGCATTGCACAGAGGAAGTCTGTAGCACATAGCGACTCAGAAAGAGCAGGCCCTGCTTCAAGCTGCACATTGTCTGTGCTCCAGGTTCGGACCAACACCGAAAGGGATGGCAGGGGCTGAGAGCCCATCAGGACTATAAAAAAATTAAAAACCCAGCAGCTTGTCGCAACCGAACCCACGCACGCTTCCCCTGATTAAAACACTGTTCTTCATGTTCTTCCACACGGCTTGTAGAAATCAGAGTCTATTGAAAGGCTGTAAAATTTGGCTGATTGGAATTTTATGAGGATTTGAGTGCAACAAACCGAGCCATTAACAGCTCTGCCATTAGAGTATTGAATTGTTTAAACCCTAGTAGGCTGAATTGCTTTCCACCCTGGTGCTTTCTAGACCGTATAAGGATCCACAGCATGGAACGGATGTCAGGTCCCTGCAGTGCCAAATTTGGCAGAGGGCATGATTCACTGCAGCAGCCGTGCACCCGGAAAGCTGCACACAAGCCTCCGGACGGACTGGTGAGAATCGGTCGCTCTTCGGTGAGCTATAGAAACGAAAGCACAATGAAAAACGTCAGAGGCAGAGAAAGCGAAGTCCTTCTGAACAAGCCTAGCTGTTGCTTTGGGAGGAAGACTCTTCCTGTGCCATGCCGTGCTGCCTCTAATGAGTGCAATCAACCCCAGGTGCTCAAAAACCCCTTGCTGTGCCAACGGCAGGTTGGAAAAGAAAGAAACAGAATGATAATCTCGGCGATTCCCCTAGCACCTTCCATTTGAGGATCTCACACATTCATGGATGTGAATGAGTGAAACCAGGGAGCAGCCCGCCTGTTACAGGGAGCTGCAAAACACATGGTGCAGATCATGATGATTGTTTTTGGAGACAGCAGCAAGCTATTTGCCCCATTGTACTGGGACGCTCAGACAAGAAGAGGCCGTTTTGGCCCTGAAGATCTTGCAGAAAAGAAACACCCATTAATGAAGATGTTGAACAATACGGGTCCAAGGACAGAGCCTTGAGGGACCCCACTTGTCACAGGGCACCACGATGAGTGACTGCCACCAATTACTACCCTCTGGGTCCGACCACGGAGCCGGTTTCCCAGCCAGCAGATCGTGGTGGAGCCAAGGCCACAACTGGGCAGTTTCCTGATGTTACTCAGGAAGTCTGACACCAAGTCAGGAGCAGAACAACTCCCTCCCCTGTGTAGACGCATCCTTCCCCACTTCAGCTACACCTCTGGGAGACAGGAGCTGCATTGCTGCGGGGTACAATACGGCCCAGTATTTCTAAGACGTTTGGCACGGTGGGCCGGGGCATATCACAGCCTTGCCTAATGCCCTGAAGTCAGCGGAGCTGCATCGAAGATTGATTTGGGTCCATTATGTGCATTTCTGGGGGCTCGAGGAAGGTTTCTGGATAAGACCTTCCTGAGCACAGTCATTCATCCCGGGAGAGTGTAGGAAAGCTCCACGGAGGAGGAATTTACTTTCACAAAGGCAAAACATTCTCCAATCACATAAACCTCATTAAAGGTGGCTAAGGGAGAGGGAGACAAAGCAATTAAGAGGAAAAACCGAGGTTAATGATCTACAAACTAGATTTGCTTGGCTTTCTAGCAAGAAAGGGAAAACAAAATCAACCTGCTCTCTTCTCAGTTTTGGACCCAAAATACTCATGATGGAGCTAATCATAGAAGATGAGGGTTGAAGGGACCTCAGGAGGTCACATCCAGCCCAATCCCCTGCTCAAAGCAGGGCCAGCTCCAATTATATCATCCCAGCCAGGGCTTTGCCAGATTGGGCCTTAAAAACCTCCTAGGATGGAGACTCCACCACCTCTCTGGGTAACCTGTCCCAGTGCTTCACCACCCTCCTCGTGAAAAAGATTATCTTACTATCCAACCTAAACCTCCCTTGCTGCAGCTGGAACTTGCTGAGGGTGCAATCCATCCCATCTTCCAGATCAGTGATGAAGAAATTGAACTGAACCAGCCCCAGGATTGGCCCCTGGACCACCCCAGCCTGGTAAGGCTCAGTTTGGAGGCATGAGTATTGAGCAATACTACGGTGGTATTTATTTCACCATGCTGGTCTCGCGTCCGGGGAAGGCTGCAGACAAGGCTCCGTCCCCTGGATGCTTTCACCTACAGGTACGTTTCAATTTGATCACTTTGCATCTTGAATGGATATTTCAGTCCTCTCTTCTTCTTCACAAAGAGACAGCCCAGACTCCAACCCTCGCAGGCAGCGTGCAGGGAGAATCAGGAGCTAGGGATGCAACTAAGGGAAACCTGAGTCTGGAGTGAGTCAAGAGGCTGCTGGCTTTTTGGGGAAAAATAAACCGATGGAAATCTCTGGCTTTTGTTCTGTGATTGTTCCTTCCTTAGAGCCTGAAGCTCCAAGCAAAACCCCAGCAGGAGCATGAACCCGCCAGGACCCTTGGAAAAAGGTCGGCACGGCCCCCTGCAATGCAGAGAGCCCAAACCCCGCGCAGCTCCAGGCACAGAAACAGTGGGAGCCTGGCCAAGCTTTGCAAGGCTTGCTCACCAGAGCAGCTCACTGTGGGGCCGCTGAATGATTCACGGCAGCTCTAGTCATTAACTTCAGTCAGACAGGATGAAACAAACCCAATTATAATGAACTGGAGATGATCCTCGGTGCTCTCCGAATCATGCCAATTAGTGTGAGCGCATGTGTAAAAGGGGGCTGCTGTCTTCATTCCCTACCACTGTACTGCTAAATACACCAGTACAATTGCTTTCATTGTAGTAGAAATCAGCCTACCTTTAAGTGCATGGGAGAACAGGCTGGGTCTTACTCCTTGAAGTCTTGAGACAACATCTCCAGTGCATTGAGCATGGGGCCGGCACTAAACAAATTGGGGTTTTATTCTCCACTCCAGGGGAGCAGGCCGTCCCCTGCGTGTGAGCCTAAGACGTCACCTCACCTCTCCGTGGCTGTTTCCCTGCCAGCTCCTTCCCATCTTTCCTACTCATTAGAGCTGCATGAATGTTGTTCAAACGAAATGTGTGTGCATGCGCCTTTTTAACTCAAAGCAGCTTTTGTGGGGGGAAAAAATGGATGTCTGCAGTGAAATGCATCTGTTTTGCAGATCTGGGGGGTTGTCATTGAAAACCAAACCTTCTGTTAGATCCTGCTCGACCACAGAAAAACACGGTTTTCTTCTTTAACGTACTGATCACTGAATCGGGCATATTTGGGAATGCCTTTTAAAGTATACGCTGGTGAGCTGCATCTGGCACTCCTGATTTGAATACACGTGATTTATCTTTTGGGGGAAGATCAAAGTAAATACACGGCTGAGTCTTTCCTCTGTCGGTGCTGCCTCTTAGTCCCTGTCCTTCCCAGTTAAGGAACGGACTTGTGCCTTCCTGTCTACTTTTCTTGTTGCCTTTTGGACAAACCCTTGCAAAACTTCACTTGAGTTGCTTAGGCTGAGAGTGAACCATTGAAAACGGTCCAGGGCTGGATGACTAGATCCATCTCCAAGGAAGCCGATGGAGTTTCTCTGAATTGAAACGAGGCCTCAAATTTTGCCAGAAGCCTTGAACCAACGCACTTTAAATGTAGAAGGAAAAATACACTGGGAGCTAGCACACAAGATGAAGCTGTTGACTGGAAAGAAGCAACTTACTCTGGGAGGCCTGCTTTGGGCAAAAAAGCTGTAGCAAGTCTATAATTGCACATCACTCTGCAGTGCTCTCTGTCTACGTGATATTTAGGATGTCATCAGTGATTGATATATTTGCTAATTGCTACTCTCACTTGGGCTGATAGCCAGAGCATTTTATTTCTTTTATTATTTTATATTATTTTATGAGTGACAGATTTGTGGCAGCGCTTCTTTAATCTTCATTAGCTACTTTCCAGAGCCGAGTGGTGGAAAGAGCCATGATGAGCTGATCATTAATGGGCAGTGAACTCTGCGGAGGAGAAAGGCGGCTGAATGGAGCAGCAGGTTCAAAGGCGCGACGATCAGGAGAGGAATTGGTTTGTCCTTAAGAAGGCGGCGCGGGCTTGGCGGCTTCCAAAACGATCCATCTCCATCTCTTCTTGTGGACACCAACGTAGCGAGCATCAGGAAAAAGTGCATTGAAGCGAGTGGAGATACAACGGGGAAAGGAGAATCAGGGCGTTAAGGGTTAAAAGGAGAGTTTCTCAGTCTCTGAATTGCTGAGTGCCACCTTTTAAAGGGGATCTAGACACTCATGGGATCAAGGCCATTAATGAAAGGATTGTTCCTCTTGTCCTAGAAGAGCCTGGTCCTTGTCTGTAGCACAAGCATTCCCAGGCTTCAATGTTCGCAATGTGCGTGTCGGGGGGAGGGGGATGCAAAAAACCCCAAAGACCTGTTTTAAGGATAAAGTCCCTTCTTTATAGAACAGCTTCATCTTTTTTTAAAATTTCAAATAATATCTTAAAAAAGGCTTTTTCCAAAGGTATAGGTAAAAAGGTAAAAGGTTTTCCAAAAAAAGGGCTATGAATTTTCCTCACCGAGCTTCAATTCTGAGACATTTTATTGCCTGATCCACACTCCTTTGCTTTGCGTTTAACATCTTAATTTCTATCCCCACCCCACCCCGGTTCCTTATGTAAAATGACACCTGAATAATAATAATAATAAAAAACCTGTCTGAGAGTAAGTTTACTATATAAAGGAAAGTGTGAGTGAAGGTCTGTGCAGGATCCTGGTCTTGCTCTTTAAATCGACAGCACAGATGATTGCCCATACTGGAGTATGCAATAATACCATTTAAACCATCCATACTGGAGTATTCAATATTACCATTTAAATCATCCGTACTGGAGTATGCAATAATACCATTTAAATCATCCATACTGGAGTATTCAATATTACCATTTATATCATCCGTACTGGAGGATGCAGTAATACCAATTAAATCATCCATGCTGGAGGAAGCAATAATACCATTTAAATAATCCACAAGTGAAATGAGCTTTGCAGGTCTCATCCTAGTTACCAGGGGATGTAGCTATGCAGCAACTAAACTACCCCGCTGTCCAGAATTGCTGGTGTGTCTTTACAAAAATTTGTGATTGGGAGTGAAGTATCTGAGGCCAAGGCATGGGTGTATACATAAACAGCTGGACATAGATATTTGCAGAGCTGAAAAGTTCTTCTCATCAGTTCCTCCCTTTCACAAGCTATATTCAAATCTACCGAAAAGAAGCAGTGGCCTTCACTAAGGTTGGGTGACCACGTGAGTGCTGAGTTCATGTGGTCCCTGCCCGTTTTGGTTGAGCAATCAATTTTGGGACCCTCGGGTGCCAGAGAAATCCGAAGTTGATGGATTTATAACAGCCTTACACTGAGAGCCACCTCAGACCACACCACCAAGCAACAAGCTCGGCATGAAATCAGCCGAGGAGGCCAACGGTCTGTTTTCACCGAGGACGCCAGCGCAACGGGCTCATTAGTAAGAAGTGCACTGAGCTAATCTGTTAATTTCTCCAGTTGCTGTTTCAAGGGAACTGCAAGTTTTGTAACGTTCTTGCCAGGAGAAGAGAGAGAGATAATTAAAAATGCCTAAGTGAGCAAGGACTAATGAAGTGCTGCAATTTGTTGTGCGAATTTTTTTTTCTCCCTCCTTCTGGATGGTGGTGAGAACTTCATTGTTTCAGAAACGCTAGATCAGACACAAATAGACAAGTCGGTGGGGGAGAGGAAGGGGAGAAACGCAGTGCAAAGGCAATACCCTGAAATGTTCCCATCAGATGCTAATTCCTCCCACAAAGCAACTGGAAAGGTCTTTTTTGCATGCAATGTCTTCTAGCCTGTAAGGTACCGGACCAGAGATGGAGGTCCAAGTTTTCAGACCTGCTGCAGATACCCCATGCAACCTTGAACAGGTCACTGAACATCTCCGTCCCTCAGCTCTGCTTCTGCAAAGCACAGGTAATTTCCTTCTGTCTGTTTTGGAAATTGAGACTGGGAACTCATCAGGGCAAGAATGGGTCCTGCATCATAATTAGTTATGATGACTTATTAAATATCAGAGGGTGAACCCTGTTGTACTAGAGGCTGGAAGACCGCAGGAAAAAAAAAAAGGTTATCCTTGACTAGGCAATAGGGCCTGGTCTTGTCTGGTGCTGCCAAGTTCTCCCATAGCTGTTCGCTCTGGGTGGGTACGGCAGACCCTATTGCACTTTTGTAAGAGAAATGCTCTGCTGTAATGTCCGTGGTCAAAACCATCCTCTGCCACTCATGGGGTGCAACCAGTCATGTGCCACCCATCCGCTAGGCTACACACCCTGTATCCCCAGAGCTGGCTGCATTTTGGCAGCAGGTGACATGAGTCTGATGTGTTCAACTCTAGTTACATGGCTTCGGGATCACTGGGCACCCACCTCTAAAGGACAGGATAAATTGCAGGGGGTCAGGAGACGGCATTCTGTTTCCATCTGAATCATACAGGGCCAAATTATCAAAAGGTAGGGCCCCACAGGTACGGACAGGGTCCAACTGGAACTATGATAACCACTAAGAGCCCAGATTTTTAAAGGCATGTGGGTGCCCAGCTCTCACCAATGTCACCTCCCGCTGTTTTTTTTAGAGGGGTCTAAATATTTCAAGAACACCCAGTCGTAGGCACCTGCTCTTGGACTTCTAAAAATGCCAATAGGTGCCAATCTGCAACAGCTGGAAATGTAGCTCTCTATGCCTTGGGCAGCTGGGGACTAGTTGTGCACTGTCCCACAGTGTATAACGGGCAGGCTACAGAATATGGTATGTATGTAGTATGGGAGGAATATAGGATGCCACCAACTCAGCATAGTAAAGATGGTCATGCATTAAGCAAAAGGCCTCAGCAACAGAAGATTAGGCCCTCCGTTTATACCAATGGAAACAACAATAACGCATCCACCCCTCAGCCTGGAGGGAGGCAAAACCTATTCACACTTCCAAAGCCTTTTGATCTCCTCGCTGGGAAGAGCGAAGATTTGTGAGTCTACGGGACGTTCTGTGTTAAGCGAGTGAGCTTAGCACACACTTCAATAGCTATAATCAGAAAGAGCCAGCCCAACTTAAATCTCCCTTTCACTTTTTTAGATCTTTGCCTTAAATCTGCCTGTTCTGGAGTGGCACCAAACACAGGCTGTAACATCTGCGTTCTTTGCTCAAGTGAACTAATCAAATGTACAGTAAAAAACAACCCCCTGCAGCGCTCACCAGGGCTACTTAGAGAAGCAGGAGGATGGTTTGCATCTCATTTGCCTAAATGAGTTCCAGGATCCAGGATTATTAACTGACAAGCGCTCTGGAATTCACTAGTTTAGCATCAAAACCATCTCGGTCTGCTATGCAGGAACGTGCCAGCATGTTTGCTTTCGGTATTAGTGTCCATCTGGCGAACAGAATTAAGGCATTTGTTTTTCTTTCTGTTTGCAAAAAAGGAAATGGATTTGCAAATACTGAGTGTTATGCATATATACGCATATAGATATACATATATACACACACACACATATACATATACATACATATACACATACGTACAGGCATACCTACACACACACACACTCCTAGCATGTATGTATGTGTCTACACCTATATCTATAGATAAACATCTACATACACACACACACAATGGTTGCAAAGCTGCAGAGCCAAACAATCATTTTTCATTGTTGACACATCTGGCTGTCAGGAGCCGTGTGCGCTCGGATGCAAACGGAAACGACTCTAGCTACTATGATACTATGATACTATGAGATGCCACCTTGGCATCTGCCATCTGCATTGACCGACCCGGGTGGTGACCGCCAGCACAGCCCTGCTGACTCCTCTGACTTCCAGTAACTGGGGATCCCGTCCGTAGAACTGCACCAGTCTCCATCACGCCAAGCCCCTTTCATTTCAGATGCGACTGGATTTGTCTACACTGCCTGGATTTGTCTACAAGCTGCTGGCCGCCCAGTTACTCCGTGTCCCCGCCTGGGGAGGTGACACCGCTGCCTTAACGAGGACGGCGCAAGGCTGCACACAGGCATGGGTGAACCGGGCAGCCACCCAGGGCCCAGACAGAAAAGGGGCCAGAAAATGGTGAAAATAATGATTACTGTTGTCTTTATCTCTGTTGAACGGGGGCCAGATACTGAAAGTTCGCCCGCGGCCTCTAGGTACGGTGCTAGGATGGAGCAGGTGCCAAGCATGCCCCAGACAAAGAGCGGCTCCAGGTAGGTTATCAGGGCTGCTAGATAACTGTGCACTGCACAACATGCCCTTACCGCCTGAACCCCTGATACCCCACTAAGGCCTTCTAAATGAGTTGGTTTTTCACAACCTGGGCTTTTCTGCAGAAAAGTAGCCTCTTTGGGTTGCATCCAAAAGAAAAGTACCATGACTGCCCTCCCACCGGCTCTCTCCTGAACAGGTAACCAGGAAGCAGAGAAACCAGCAGCACTGCTTACCCCTGTGCCCGCTTCCTTTCACGCGGGGGGCTAGTCATAAGCTGCGAGTGAGACATAAGGAAGCCTGGCCTGCCCTTCAGAGCATCCGCTCCTGCAGCCAGCCCTTTCAGCGCTCTGCGTGTCTACAGCAGACTTCCTCACTCCTCTCCTATGAGCCCAGCGTGGATGAATGCCGGGGGGCCTTTATAAGCAGCGGGGCAAATTCCTCACTGCTACACCCCCCGTGTGCAGTCCTGCTGGGCTCTCACGGGGTGCGAGCTAATGCCGAATGCAGCGCAACGTGGTGAGAGCAAGCAGAACGAGCCCAGCGGATGCCTTGGATCATTAGCTTTTTAGGACTGTATACTATGGGCACTCTCTCTCTCAGGCATGTATGCACACACTAGTAAGGCAACAGCACAGGTTTTGCAGCAGGCCAGACTGGAAGCCTTGTGCAGGGTCATTTGACAAGCTCATTTTATGGGGAAATGAATGACGGCACATATACCACAGCGCTATAAAGCTTGGTGGCTCCTCTGCTTCCTACCTTATCGGTGCTCAATGGGACTCCTATGACAGCAGCTCCAGACCCCCTCTGAACCCTACTTCCTTCCTTTGTTACCTCCCCTGCTCGGGTATTATTAGAGGGAAAGGCTGGGGAGAGCCCACGTCTCCAGGACATACCCAACCATCCCTTCTTGCCCTGGCCCAGTGTCCAACCCATCCCTCCAGAAGAGGTTATTTTCTCCTTCCCCTGCATCGCAAGTTAAAAGCAACGTTGCAGTCAGCACAGGAGCTTTGCGTGAAGATTGCATCCCGTCTGCTGATGTAACAGGGACGCTGAAGATTAACGAGGAAGAGTTAAAGACAATGAAACCGAACTGCCAACTGAGCCCAGGCCACTAATTTGTCGCGTGGGGGCTCTTTCAACATGAAAAAGAGGAGCAGGATTTTTAAAGCACACGGCGCTCTTTGAAAGGCGACCCCTTTTCACGTGCATCTAGCACTCTTAACGTTTAATGACGCTGACTGTCATCGCGGCCTAACCAAATGCAACTAATAAATGGCGAGCGGGCGCTTTAAGGTTCTGCGACTCCCGGAAAGAGCTGGTTGCCATGGAAATACCATTCCTTTACTTTTTTTGGAGTTGGGGCTGAGCAGGAGGAGCCAGGCGGGCTCGTCCGGGCAATTTTTTAGCTCCACGTTGGGACGCAGCCCGAGAATCCATCAGAAAGAGTGCCGTGCAGCGAGGCCTGAGCGTGCCCCTAATACATGAGCACGCGCTCACGAGCCATTTGCTTGTGTAAATCAAGCTTCAGGCAAACCCTCAGGTGGTGCTAAGGCATTTCACTTGTCTGGGCTAATCCACAGTGGATCCTTTGTGGAAAGGGTCCATATATCGCAATGAGCAAGGGAGAATAGCAGATGAAGATGGAGAGAGAGGGAGGGAGGCAGTGATTTTTTGAGTCAACCTGTAGACTGCTAAAGCAGGGATATATTGCTCTAGGAGGCCTTAGAGCCGCTGGAGGTGGTATATCATTGTCTCTGCCATCCTGTCGCCCTGTTAGAACCAGTGCTGTCAAATCCTGGTTGATTTTTACGGGTTACACGTCTGCACGACATTTCCCACGAGTTGACGAAGTCCACGACAGCCCATCAGAGGTGTAATTTCTTGTAAGATGAGCGATCTTTCAAAGTGGGGGCCAGGGCTCGAGCTGGCACAAGGAACCCCATCCAGATACACCTACCTCCCAGACTGATGCAGATAACGAGGAGGTGACCTTGCTTCTGCTGCTCTGCTCACCTGCCCTGCTGTGATAAAAGACTGGGGTTTTGCAGGATTTCGGGACAGGATAGAAAGGTGTTGGGGAGAGGCTGGTCCATGCTGCATCTTTGCTTCGTTATGCACCGGAAGAGATCTCCTGGTGGCTAATCAAGTGGATGTTTACACAGGCAGTCCTCGACCCAAGGCATTTTGAGTTGCAACGAATGGCACTTAGGATGTCTATAAACTGACACCCTGTTTTGACTCTCTGGCATCAGTTTTGACGTTACGACGCTTGATTCAGCGTCTGCGGATCCGACGTCCAACATACGACTTTGACGCTTGATCCGACGCCTGCTGATCTGCCATCTGACGTCCGACTTTATGACACTTGATCCGATGCCACACCATACCAATGAACAAGTTCGCTGCATCGCCCATCTCCCAGGAGAACACCTGTCCAAACTTCCTTGGACACTTTCTTTAAGAAAGCAGACAAGACTCCAGTAAAACCTGAGAAGACTCCAGCCAAAAAGTCCAGCCAAGTCACCTTGAAGAAGTCCTTCCAAATCAATATGATTGCTATTTACAATATAAATACATTAATGCAGCTACATTACTCATCTATAATTGATCAAGTAAAAAATTCTGGGTAATTTTTGGTGAAAACAGGGTATCGGGCCTCGGTTCAGGAGCCAATGCCCCATTTATAACATTGTTCCTATGGGAAAATCGGTTCCGAGTTACGCCGTTTCGATTTCAGACGCGGTTTCCAGGAACCGATTGTCTCGTAAGTATGAGGACTGCTTGCAATGCAGAGTCCACTCCTGAGTAACTGGAAAGTAGAAAGGGGCTCTGCTCACCCCAGCACATCTCCAGAGGTGGATCGTGGCAGCCGGTCCAGAGAAGTAGTCGGCCTCCAGACTTTAGGAAGTTTCCTCCTTTTGGAGCTGCTGGGAAAGGAGGCATCGGCTTCACCCATTTCCTGGACCCTCCATCTTCCTCCTGCCAGGCAAGGACTCTGCAAAACGAATCTGGCTGAGTTTTCTGTTCCTCTTTGCTAGGTGGAGAGGAGCTAATTCCTAAAGGCTAGAGCATACCTCCTACTCAAGATGAATTGGCTCTGCATATGGTTTCAGAGTGACAAAGGGATTCCTGTGCATCTCTGCACATTTACTAGCAAAGAACCAGCTGGCAAGACCCATCAAAGAGAAAACTCCTATACAGGCATTTACAGGCATCATTCATCAGATCAAAAAGGGGGTGGGAGGGAATCAGGGTAATAAAATATCTCAGCCAAACCATTATAAGAAACACCCATTCCCAGGCCCGTGACAGGGGTGTCAGCTGCTGGGGAGAGCCTTATTTTCAGATCCAGAGAAAAGGAGGGGGAACTTTCAGAACTGGATTTTAAGGCTGATTAGGAACAGGCTAGTCTTTCACTTCCAATACAGCCTGATGATTCATATTAATTTGATTGAGTTTATTTGAGTCTCATTGACTCAGACTAAATCCCACTGACCTCCATAATGCTTATGCAGCTTTGAACAGAATTTAATGGTTTACATGGCATGTAATTGAATTGCTTGCCTTACAGCAGAATTGAATTTGGCCTATTGGATTGAGTAAACCGGTTGAATTTAATGAAGCCCAGGAAAGTACATTATCCCCAGTTCTATTTTTTTTTAATTGGAAACCATTGGCTAAAATGGGGCATCTCTTCTTGGGAGGGAGAGCCTGTAAAGAGCAGAAGGATTTTAATAGAATAAATGGAAATTTATGGGCAATAGGAAATGTCACCAGAGTACGTTGAAATTTCTGTAGCAGAACCTGCTGAAGTACAACTGTTACAGCATTGCTAGACTGCGATGGGAAAGATCAATGGTGAGTATAAACTTCCGGAGATTGAAGACAACAAAGTGTAAAACATCTGACAACTGCTAGACAGCCAAAGCCACCTGGGATCCCGAGGCACACAGCAATCTGCGTCAGCTCAGGAGCTGAGTGCTCGTGAGCTGTGACGGCTGCGCGTGGGACAACTGTGACCATTTCAGGGAGACCTGTCCTCACTCTGCTTCTTTTTTATGTCCACTTGCTGGCTTTTTTGTCATGTTAGAAATATAAGCCCCTAGGAGCAGAGACTCTCTCTTTTTTTTCCTTATCTGTACAGCACCTGACTTATGGGGCATCAATCTAGGCTTGGGGACTGTCCATGCTACTGCAAATTCATATAATGGATACGTAAGGAGTCTGGACAGGGGCACATATGTGGCCTATTGTTATTTAAATTGCAAGAATCATTATAATGCCAGTACGGTGACTGTCCTCGTGCTGCGCAGACACGGAGCTAGATATCTCAGTGCTCTAAAAACACTTCCCTTGCATCCAAAAATGCAGCCAGCTCTAGGTTGGAATATCTTGGCTCTTTCACAGCACGCAGCAACAGTGCCCAAAAACTTAGGAAGCTGAAAAAGAAGCTTTCCATCCCGAGCCAGTTAATTACAGGAATACGTATTTGTTAATATTTTATATCGTTGTTGCTAAAATGTTCTGCGTTAAACTGGCTAAGCACTAAATTGGTGCCCGTATCAATGTGAGTATCAATGTGAGTTCCAGTTATCAGCACCGTTAGTGGTTCAACGTCCTCTTGAAACCTCATTGCTCTTCAACTTGGCCTTGAAGGATCCCTTCTCCCTCCCCCTTCTGCCCCCAGTGTTAGTCTGTGCTTAAAATGCACCTTTGCCAGCCTTCTTCATCCAGAGATGTCACCAGTCGGGAGGATTTCATCCCATGCTCTCGCTGCGCTATCCAACCATTGCAGATACAAATCTCCAATGACTTGCACTCCTGGACGGCATGTACTTTTAACACAACACTTGATTTCAGTGGTGCGATAAGCAAATCCCAGAGTCAAGGATGACATACAGATACCACTGGCCGGGAAGCAAGGACTCTGAAAAAAACCCCAACACATTATTATTATTATTTTTTTTTTGGAGATGTCAAGATTTGTTATCATTTCTCACTAAGACCTTTCAACATTTTTCATGACACTGAATTCTCCTTCTCAGCCTCCTCTTTGTATAAATGATTAAATAGGTAGTGAGCCCACACAGGACTATATATGGCTTGGTAGTTAGTTAAAGAGCCTCAGGTTCAAGTTTCACATTTGGAGCAAGGATTTGAACCTGAATCCCCCCATCCCAGCTACTTGCTCTGACTTCCAGGCTGTTCATGGGGGACTTTTCTCTCCCTCCCCCTGCCCCCATACATAGTTTTGGGTTTCAGGAGTTTGCAGTTTCTGCTGAGAAAACTTTTCATCACCATAAAACTCCTCGCCGGCTCCACCTGTGGATCTGGCCTTGGCTTAGTTGGTGAGTAAAGACTTGGCCTCATCCTCTCTGGATGGAAAATGGTGCAGCTCAGCAGAGGTTAATGAAGCGAGACCACAAGCCAAGGACCTGACTGCCCCCTTATTCAGTGTTTTATTGCTTTTCTTTTTTCAGGGATCCCACCATTTGTGTGAGCTTGGGCTCTGCCCTTTGTCCTAAGAAGAGTCTCAGGATCTTCTCGTGTGACGAGCATCATAGACCCGGTCGAAGGTGCTCAAAGTCATTTCCCTTTCTTTGCAGTTGGTGTATGCTGTCATCCTGTGTTTCCTGGTGAAGGTTAAATCTCAACTAGTCCTGAAAACTTGATGTATAAATATCCCAGATGCATGAGATGGGAAAACTAGCATGATATAAATGAATGCATTTTAAAAAATGAGCTAGACGGCCTGGCTAAGTTGTCTCAATTTCTCTTCAAGTAATTAGTCCCGATCACTGCCAGACTGAAGCCTGTTATTATTCATAATTTGCACAGTGTTGCAATGCAAGTAGACTAAGGAGCTGAAAGTAAGACTTGAAATCCAGATCTCGGTGAACTATCATATCATTGAGCCACACTTCTGGTTTTCTGGATGAGTTCGAATAATCACTGACCAGGTCAGGGGGGACTGTCTTCTTAATGAGCCTTTCCCCTTTAAATCAACCGTAATACAGGGCTTGAAATAATTAGTTGTGGTAGTCTTATAAGAAGAAACAATCTGATCTTTTATGAAGAGCTAGCACAAAGACACTGGGAAAATTGCATCTCCCATTCAATACAGTGGTATAATTCGTGATTAAATATGCAGCATCTATTTAATGAGACCGTCCATGGAAGACAACAGCCACAACAAACCCACACTACCCAAAATGCTTTTGACACTTTGGATGCAATGTAGAATCTAATCTGGAGCCAAGAAGGGCAAATATGACAACCCTTTTCTGATTTCAAAGAAGCTTATTCTCACTTCCATCTCCATCTGGGATTCCTGTTGACAGTCATGGGAGCCGAGATGAACCGAGATGAAAGCAGGATCCCTGGAGGGGACTTCATAATCACTCAGGGGGTTATCTGTGCAGCAGGTGATAGCCTAAAAATATAGTAATGGAAATCAATTCAACTTTATACATGAAACACAGAATGACTTGTCGGGGGAGAACCTAGTAGCAAAATGGTCTTTGGCTGGTTAACTGCTACAGCTGTTGGTCTTTCTGTCTGTTATTGCATTCTGATCATCCGTCCAGCCATTCAGCCATTGTCTTCTCAGGTTATCTGCTGTATCTATAAAGTGCTTTCTGTATTATCTAAGAACTAATCTAGCCTGACATGGCATTTCCTGAGAAAACATCACAATAGATTCTGCCTGACTGACCAGAATACCAGGGATTCTTTCATAGGCATTAGAAATTCTTTGCCTTCATAGATGCTAAATTGACTATGGCAAACAAATAGCTCTGGCGGGGTCCCTTGCCATTTCTTCTGTCCAGTTCTTTTGTCTAAAGGACGAGAAGGAAAGTTGTGAATCAGCCTGTAAGGAGACAAAAAAAGTGCATGGAGAATGAATTATTGAGTCGGTCTAATAAAAGATACCGGATTTGTCTGCCCGTGTCCTTAGCCCAACACGGCTATAACCTATCCCCTTAGAGAATGAATGGGAATGAGAAACTCAACCATTCAAAATGCCGAGCCCAATATTTTACCTTTAGTTTCCACTCTGCTTTTAGTCCCGAGCAACAGGAAGCCTTGCATTTCAGATGCTCAGCTGGATTTCTCCTTCACTGCTCTGCCTATCCAGGCATCTACAATGCACATTTAGCTCTTAGTTAGTGGCGTAACATGTCTGAAAGCAAAGGAGTGACGTCAGATATATAGATGCAAGCATGGGAGCGATGGTCCCTGCACCCTGATCTGTTTGAACTTTGCACAGAGACTCCGGCAGCGTTTCCAGGGCTTTCACTTCATTTGTCCTTTGCCAAAGGAGCCAAGCTGCTAGCACCAGGGGAAGCAGACGGGCAGCTCCCTGTTCCAGAGATAACTTGCAGCTGTTTCTGAAGTGCTGTGCTGCAACGCTGTTCACAAGCCCTGACTCCCATATTCTCCCCGTTGGCATCTGTCGATAAGGATTCAAGCCCATCTGCTCCTGGAGGAGACTCAGGAACCAGTCTATCATCCACCTGGGCTCTCCTGACATCGCCTCAAGGCCTCAGGGCATAGGCTCATGGCCTATCAGTGGATGGTCAACCATCATTAATCTCATTAGCTATTAGTAGTAGCAGGTTTTCAACCACCATCAATGGACCAGACACTGGCTCATGAGCCTATCTCACAGAGGACAGGTTCATTCATCCATAGGAACACAGGTCCCCGTGCTTCTACCTGTCACCTGCTCATCGTGGCCTGGTGAGAATAAGTCTATCCAGCAAACTGTGGGCTGCTCACTGGGCACGAGGAGCACTGCTCTGGGGTAAACCACACCAAAATCCAGGCAGTGCATCGCCCCGCTGTTTTTCTTTGCACGTGCAAAGACAGCGGGCGTACTTCTAACCTTGGCAACCCTAAGATGTCTTAAAAACAGCTCCACTGACCTCAGTGGGGTGTTTCTGGGGGAAAAATAGAGTAAGTAAGAGGACAACTGAGCCCACTGAGTTGTAAACTCATGCTTGGCTTTATTTAAATCAGGCACTGGGTAGCAGGCTGAAGGACTTGGTTAAGAGCTTTATTGACTGGCAAACCCAGCCCGACCATCAATAGGAAGCATGAAAATCCTCCCAGGACTGCCTGTTCTCATGAGGTTTGCTGCCCAGATCTCCAGAGGCAAGACAGGTGGACAGGTTTCCCGATGAAAGCAAACACCTCCTGATGGGAAGATGGGCTAGTGATTACAGCGAAGGCCACAGGCCAGATACTCAACTCACTTACATCACTGTCAATCAGGAATAACCCCACAGAAGCCAAGTTCTGCTGTTTTTGTATATCAGAGTACTGCATGCATGACTCGAACCTGGTCCCTAGCTCTTGATCCAGTTTTGGATGGCCAAAAATAAGAAACCCACCAAATACAAATGTATGGAAAATGCTTCCTGAGGCTGTCGATCAACATTTCTCTGATGACATTAAACTCAAACCTACTTCTCAGGGACACCTTGAAACATCTGGTGCAGAGAAGTGGGGCACCTGGCAGCTGTCGTTTCACATCCAGCCTTTTGCTGGCCTTCTCTCCCATCATTCTGGTTGGGGAAATTTGAAAAGAAATGTATTTGCTGAGATTAAGCCCAGAGCTTGTTTTGTTTTTTTAATTTCCTCTCGCTATGAAATCCATAGAAATACGGTTGGAAGATGCAGTCTTCCCCATATATGAGAGGAATAGTAGAGTAAACTTAGGACTCTTTAGGGCCATTAACCTGTGCCCCAAAAGTGACATTCTTGCTGTTTCTTTTATTACCGAGACATTAGAAAATTACAGCCCTTTCAATGAAAGTTCACATTATTAATCTAATTTAGTGCAGCTCCAAGGGCAACAAGCGCTTTGAACATTTCTCCTCAAAAGCCCAGAGGGTTAGAGTAGCAGTTTACACCCTTCCTAGGGCCAGAACCCAGCTTCCTGGCTTGTGACCCATCTTCTAGATGGCTCGTGAAAATATGGTCATCCCACTTCCAGCCCAAGCCCATCTGTAGCAATTTAATTTTCTGACCCAGCCCTTAGTGACTTTGCTCCAGCTGGACTTGCAGCCCCTCAGTCGGGAGCTGCTGGGTGAAAGGACGGATCCTTCAAAGGGCTGAGTTCCTCCAGTCTCTGGGCTCTGCAAATGTTAAGTCATACCATTTCCTTGGAGGGAAGTAAAGCTGCTAACTGACTCGGTTAAAAGATGAGGGCTCCGAGGCACAGTGAAGTTGCCCCTTGCCCAACGACATTCAATTAGTCAGAGGTAGAACCAGGAATGCAACCCAGGCGTCCAGGCTTTCAGCTGAAAATTGGACTTACTAGGCGTTATGGGCGTACATCTACACATGCACACCCGTACTGCACTGTAAATATGGTGATTTATGCTGCCTTGAATGTAAATTTGATACCTGCATCATGCAGGCAGCAAATTTATGCCTGATTAGTTACTGTGCAGTAATGCATGCGTAGACCCCTTACTGCACAATGACACTGTGTGTGTGGACTGACTTGGGACTAACTTTAGTCCAGGGTCAGTCCACACACAGCATTAATGCACTTTAATGCCTGCACGTGTAGACCCCAGCTTATGCCTGTTTACTGTGCAGTAATTTACTGTGCAGTAAATTTAAGACGGTGTAAATGCACGTGTAAACACACCCACTGAATAACTAGCACTTTGCTCCGCATGTCCTGCTGAAGTCAGTCGGACTATCTGTCGCATAGAGCTTCGTTCACACTGAGCAAGGCAGAATACGGTCCATCTCTCCCAGTCCTGTGAGGATGCATGCAGCTGCTCTACCTTCATGCCCTCTGACTGCTGTGGGATTTCTTGGGGGCTGCACATGTGGGAAAGGAAGGGACTATATCTTCCTGGATGTTCGTGCAACATCCTGAGCAATGAGATTCGATCCTGACTTTGGCTGGTGGGAGCACAGATGCTGGATAACGTCTCTTAATGGCAGCAATAAATACAGTCCTTTCTGATTTACCTTGGCGGAAATGGGAGGCTCGTCAGACCCTGCAAACACGTAGGGGCTCGAGTTAATAAATGTCGACACTCTGCAGCGAGTTCATTTGACTAACCCTCTCTTTACGAGGCACTGTAATTCTTAGGCTGTCTTGACCTTTCCATGATGTCATTCATTTCACCCGCACGGGGCAAATTCACACGCACGCACAGGTGCACGCATGCACACCCTCGTCCCTTCACCTGCCAACTGCCTGCCTGCCCCTCCGGCACCCAAAGTCGGTCAAAGAACCAGGACCAAGGGGTTGCAAACACGTAGACACAAGCAAATGAGCAGTCTGTCTGATTCATTATCATCGCTCTTCTCCCTTTGATGAACGCAGACAAAGTCACCTCGCTTCCCTCTCTGCGTATGCGAGTTTGTGCGCGTCTGTGTATGTGTTTTGGCTTTATTTTTTTATTTGTTTCTCTCTCTCTAAAACTCAGGCGAATAGGCCAGATGCGGTTTCCATAGCAACCTTCTCTCTTCAAGCAGCAGATGCTGGAAAAGGATTTTTGCAGTTTAATCCTCCTGGAAATCTCCCCAGCAGAGGTTGCTGGTATAAGATGCTACTAAGAGATGCATAGCAGCAGTGGATGGCGTAGTTGAAATCCCATGTGCTTCTTTTTGCATGAAGCACCTGCCCTTTCACCCTTTCGAAACAGCAGATGTCACAGTAAAAGCAGCAAACGTATCCTACGGCCGCATCTTGCAGCTAGACAGAGCTTTTCATTGCAGGGATCCCTAAGCATTTTATTGACTTGATAAAGGAAAACGCACCCGCGCTGCATCACAAAGTGCTTGCAGCGGCCGCTTAAAACAGCTCCTGGCCTAGGGAGGGGAGAATTGAGGACCTTTTGTATGACAAGTGGCATTCAAGCCAAGGGAATAATCTCATTACCTATTAGGAGTCACAGTTTTCAACCATCCTCAATGGACCAGACACTTGCGGTGGACATGATCCCACACACTCACACCGGTAAAGCATACCGTCGAAGACAAAGTGAAGAATGCCGTATGCTATTGAAACAGCAGGAAGGTAGTTTGCAAGAAAACCATCAAAGGCACACAAAAATACATGCATGACACTGTCCCCTTCCTCACAGCTGATATCTCCTTCCAGCCTTGCTATACAAAGGGTATGGATACAGGACACAATTACACTAGTGTACAGTACATTGTTTTATCCACTGATATAAATTACCCCAGGATCTGAATCAGACAGATGTGTGAGCTATCCCAGGACAGCTGCATACAGTAGGTGGCTAGCCCAGTGCTCCCCTACTACGTGGCTAAGAGAAGGTCACACCCATTTCCCTTGACTAAACGACTCGTCCAGGATAATCTGTGGACAGATGACACGTAAATCACCACGAATTACATTTTGTCATAATTCTACCCGTGGTTTTTCTCAGGACAACCTGGCACTGGATCCAAGTAAGTTATGGTTGTGCAGGTCTGTATGTCATTTGTCAACTCTTTTTTACAACAGCGTAAAGGTGGATTACACTGGTGTTCAGTTCAGCCCCTTTTTATAAAATCAGCCCAACCTGTTTTTATAAAATTAGGCCTGAAAATAAACCTGGACGCTGAAATTTAACCACAGCAACTCGAGTTGTTCAACAGCACCCCCCAAGGACAAATAATTTAGATGTTAATAGAAAGTGGTAGTCATTCTATAGAGCTTTAAAAATGTTATAGGCCTGTTTTGGACATAGCGGGGCTGTTTACTTGGATGCATTTTTGTCCCAGGGAACCAGGACAGGACTTACCCACGGCGGTGGCGGAGCCCGAGCGGAACATCTGCCCCTTGTTTACACCGACGTGACCGGAAGTCGGCTTCGGTGCCAGCAAATGGCCACCGGCGATAAAAGCGGCCATGGACAAAGGACAGCCGCGGGAACGAGCTGGGGGCTTTGCACCAGCCGAGGCAGAAGACCTCAGAGGGGAACGGGCCACGGACCCCTCAGCAGGAGGGACGGGAAGCCCCCGAGCAGGACGAGCCGCCAACCGCTCAGCTCAAGGAGCAGAGAACTCTGGAGATGAGCAAATGGCTAACTCCCCAGAGGGAAGGACAGGCAACCTCGGTGGGGAGCCGCAGCTTACCCAGACGGAGGAGAGGATACTAGCTACGGCCAGCCGCAGGACGACGAGTGAGGAGCGGCAGACGAGCTTCGAGGACGAGGAATCCAGCGGCGGGGAATTTTGGGACTGTGAACCCAAGATGCGCGGGACTTGCAGGTCCAGGGTTGGGGCGCCGGTGCGGGAACGCGACGCCTCCAGAGAGGGTCGGGACCCGGAAGAGCGCTGAGGAGGCGCAGTCGGGCGGAGGTCGCCGTCAGCCGGCTGCGGCCATAGACTAAGATAGGGGTTGCCCAGAGGGGACCTAGGAAGGTCCGGGTAAGAGGCCCAGCCAGTAGGGCTGTGGAGGCCTAGCTTTCAGTTCTTTTCAGGTTTGTTTTCCCATTAAAGGGATACCCCAGCTGAGGGGTATAGCCGGGGAGTTCGGGTCGGGTACCCCGTAATGAAATCCTGCCTTGGTCGTGACCCAGTCCCGGGTCAACCAGGATACGAGGAACCCGAAGACAAGGGTCGGTCAGACCGGTGAGGCAGTCGGCCCGTCTGTAGGAAGCCGGGTCCCACATTAGAGGGGAGCACCAGAGGAGGCGTAAGGCCGGGGTGCAGGGGTGGTGGAGCCCCGCAACGTGACCGCCGAGGGATCCCGGGCTGCGGAGTGCCCAGGAACCGTCCTAACTGAACCTAAACAACAAGTCGTGGCGGGCGAGAACGAGGGCGGGGAATGGACGTCATAACACCTACTCCAAACCGGTAGCATTCCCGGGGGATCAGCGACGGTCCTCCTTCCACAGGCGACTACCCACAAGGAGGACCCCCCCACCCCAGTCCGGTGGTCACAACTTTAATTCAGCTTAGTGAATGGAAAAGGAGTCAATTCCCACCTCTCCAATGTGGAAAGTACAGGCAAGCGCCATACCCATTCAGCACAACTCTGTCTTAATCATACAAATAATATAGGAAAATAATTCATGTTCACAATCCTGGCATTCTCTATTTCCTCCCTAACCAAGAGACCAGATGACTTAACAAGAGACTTGCTAACCTCCATGAAAACACAGTCTTCTCTGGACTCCAATTTAGTATCCATTGGTGATTCAGAATGGAGCCGAGTCTCTCCGAGATCCAGACGTTACTGGGAACTTTCTGAAAAAGCAACGTAAATTTGATTCAACTTGACAAGACGCCGGCACGTCATAGTGGCACCGAAAACTTTCTGCGGTTAGGGAAATGCTGTCATGGATGCAAGAAAATACCCCATGTCAGGTAAGTCAAGTACTGACTTGTCCCTTCCTAAATTTGTTCCCAGGTGGCTGTTCCTTTTAATGGCTAAACTGCTATCTTGCCCCTGGCTAAACTTCTCGAAGTACGGCAAAGAAATACAGGGTCTGGGGATTTCAGAGTTACTGTCTTCACAGGTAGGAGTCAAGAGGGCACTGGTTCTTAACATAATGAGTTATGGATAATTGCCAGGCTGTTTGCCTAGGGTGGCATCTCAGCTCACTTTCACAGAGGTCTGGTTCCCCTGCGACTGCGGCCGGTATCAGCAGGAACAACAGGTTCCAGCACTTGAGAAATATCAGGCCATTAAACTCCCTGCCTCAGCTCACCACTGTGCAACATATACTTGCCTTGCAATACTTATGAATTTATTTAGATTTTTTAGCACATTACAACGAAGGCCTCTCTGCATTAGTACAAGATGAGAGAGGGAGAGAAAGAAATGCCTGGCACTTAGACCAGTGGTCTCCAAAGTGGGGTGCGCGAAGAAAATATTAGAACTTCTATTTCTATTTATATTTATATAAATATACATATATTGGGGGTGCATGCTCAAAAATTTTTTACTGATAGGTGTGCACGAATATAAATATACATATATTGAGTGTGTGTGCTCAAAAATTTTTACCAATAAGGGTGCGCGAATATAAATATGCATATATTGAGGGTGCGTGCTCAAAGTTTTTTTACTGATGGGGTGCACGAATATAAATATGCACATATTGAGGGTGCGTGCTCAAAATTTTTTACTGATAGGGGTGCGTGAATATAAATATGCATATATTGGGGGTGTGTGCTCAAAATTTTTTTTACTGATGGGGTGCGCTAGTATAAATATACATCTATTGGTGGTGCGTGTTCAAAAATTTTTTACTGATAGGGGTATGCAATCAAAAAAGTTTGGAGACCACTGACTTAGACGATGGCATTGCTGACACCTCATTCTTCATCTCCGCGGCACAAAGAGAGCCTCTCCTCTGTGTGCTCTCACTGTCCGCTTGAACCATCTTTGCTTGAGTCTTCTGGACTCGGGAGCATCTCTGGCCAGATAAATGAGACTAGGTGGCAACGGGCAGGAGAGAGAGAGAATGAAAGAGAGAGTCCATTTCAGAACAACCTCTGCTTCATTACTGATCAGTGCAAAAGGGAGCAGATTCTTATTCAACAGACAAGCAGCGCTAGGAGCAGACGCGTCTTGCAACATGACCTCTCGCTGGCCTTCCCATACAGGGTGCCACCACTGTCCCCCTCTTTGGAAATGCTCCTCTTGCGTGTGAACTCAGTTGGAGAACTAACAGCCAGAGAAGAACAAACTCGTTGAGTAGTGGCTACAAGTTTCTTACATCACGCCAGGCTGGATCGTCTTGGGGGTGTACCATGCAGAGTGGGCGACTGCTGCTGGGAGGCAGCGACCTGCTGGGGTGGGAAATTGCTCTTCCTAGGAGCTGAGCTAGAGATGGCTTCCTTGGACAGCCAGGGGATGAAACCTTGCTGTCGCAGAACAGGGGCTCAGGTTCAAATTCGGTCGAGTATCTGTTGTCACGGCTAATTAGTATAGGCAGGCACACATACAACCCATCTCGTCTTGCTATTCAGGTGCTGGGTTCTTTACAAGTATGCAGACAGAGAGATCACGGCGGTATATAGAGCAAACAACAGATATTCCCTACCTGATCTGTATAATACGTTGGCAGATGGTGATTTAGCCTTTATTACGTTCCTCGCTGGCATGACCATTATGCTCCTAATTACTATACAGCAATGCACCAGGAAAAACATTGGGTAAATAATGATTTGGGGCAGGAGACGCTTATGCCAGACTCTGCTCATAGAAGGCACCGGAGTTATTTACGGGCGTGCTAAAACATCACCGCGCCAGTCGTAAGCCGCTTGTTAGTGCAGCTCTTAGCACTGGCTTGAGCACGTCCTGGAGAAAATGCACAGTGCAGCGCTCAGAAACTGCCTGATTCTGAGCCATTTGCCTCTTTCTAGAAGATAATTGTCAGGGCTGAAATGAGCAGCACAGTTTGCTTAGGAGGTGTAGCCTATTATTTTAAATTCTTCTGCCAGAGCCCGCTTGTTTTGAAAGCGGTAGGCAGAAGCAAGGCATGACCCCAAGGCTATAGCCCATGGGCTTTTTCTAAGTGATATCCTTGGCAGGTATATTACACCCACTTTGAGTTTTGCTCCATCCCTGCCTTCGTCTCTGCTTTACCCTTGATGCGGCTGCTTGGCAGGGGGCCAGCGAGAGCATCGTGAGCGGCCCCATCACTCTTTCTGTCAATCATCTGTTGTCAAAGTTATGAAAGGATAATAAATCCCAGACCAGAGAAATGCTATCTTTACATATATGTGTTTCATAAAAGGCACCGGGGCTGCTAAAAAAAAATTAAAAAATTGCATTTTAATTGCATTGTTTGTGTCCCTTGCACAACTTTTCCTGGCATTCACCAGGGTTGTGCACAAAATGCTTCTTTACTTGCAAGAAATCATTAGTGCTGATTAATCCCAATGACACTTGGGCCCTCTTGTCGGTGTTTTTCATCTGTAGATCGCACAGGGCAAAGATGGGAAGAAGCTCTCTCTCTATGCTACAGATGGGCAAGGCAAGGTAGGGAGGGGGTTAAAAGCTACAAATAACCATGGTGCAAAGGGCCAGGGAGGCACTCATCATCCCCACCTCACGGGAGCAGAAAGATCAGTTATTCCCCCAGCACCGCTCAGTACCTGCTTTGTGCGGGTGGCAGCTCAACGTGGCATTTTAACCTCTTTGCTGGGCGATGAAGTCTCATTAGTGCGACATTTTAAGGCTGAGACATGCCTGCAGCCAGGAAGTTAATAGAAATGGCAAGAGGGAGATAAAAGCCCTCAAGGATGGGGTGGTTATTGCAGTAGGAACCAGATCCTTGAGGTCCTTTCCCTTCCCCTTCCAGCCCCCTTGCTCCAGGGCTTCCAGACAGCTGTCTATCCCTGCCTTGACGTGGAATAACGTTCTGCCAGGCTTCGTTAAATGCTAAACTATGGCAAGCTTTCCAAATTTAATTTTGATTTGCGTTTGAAGAACATTGACCTAGAGAGAAAGAGGAGGCTTTTTAAAGCATTAAAATGCAGAGTGGAGACTCGGAGGACCCTGGCACGCATGTCACATTGGGGGAGAGACGGAGGGGAAATAAAACACGCGGCCCCTTCGCTTGATGAGGCTTTATGGCTTCGTCAGCTTCCCCCAGATGCTGACCATTGAGTTAGGAGGCTGGGAACGTGCCAGAGCTGGGACACGGTTAGGGGGGCGGGGGTGGCAGGTACGGAGCATGATCATAAATCTGCAATAGCCTGTGGCCAAAATGAACTCTTAATTTGAAGAAGGATGGAGAATGCGAGTGGATGCAGCTGCACTTTAGTGATTAAGCAATCCTGTGGCAACTGACAATTGAGTGGTTTTTAAAAGTATTTGGCAGAAGCCTCATGGGGTGGAGGTAGAAGCTTTTATCTATGAAATAATAATGACCTGGCTCTGGGAGAACAATGCAAGCTCTTCCCGCTGTGCAGGCTGGGTAAGGCTAAGAGAAGGTAACGCTGCTGGAGTCCAGCGCTGTCAGGCCGGGGTGGCAGGGATATCTGCATTTGCAACTCGCCTCACATTGCAAGAAAAAAAAAAATCCCTCATTCTGGCTGATGGGTGTCAACTCGCTAATGTACATCCAGGAGCACTGTGCAGCCCGGCGCTTCGCTACTGCAGGAGGGAGCACTTTAGCTCACACCCTGAACGGGCTTTTCCTTTGCTCCCTGATGCTCAAGTAATGCTTTTAAGTTGCTAGGCTAAAACAACGGTCGCCTGTGGCCATCCTGCCCTCTTCTCCCCAGGGGCTATGCACAGTCGCTGTGGGCTTCGTCTCGCTGAATGGTGCTTATTCCCTTCCCAGCACCTGCTCTTCCCAATGGCTGCAAAAGAGAGGACTTCTCAGGTCCGAGGCCAGGCACTCAATGTCTAGAAGGCATGGAGTCATCCTGAGCACATCACCTCTTGTCCATATGCTGAGGGAATGGTCATGCTCTGATAGAGGAAGCTTAGCTTAAGTGGTTAGGCTTCCACGGAGTCTGTGTATGACCTTGGGCCTGTCCCTTAGCCTCAGTTTGTATCGGTGCAAGGGATTCGTGCATTCAGAAGACTGTGAGGTACTTGGATACTGTGGTAATGGTGGCTGCTGTATATCATTGCCATAGATACTAATTTGCCCATCTCATGTACCTTCCTCCCCAGAGGATTTCGAAAGCCAAACAGATACAGTACCCATGGAGCTGCGGCTACCTGGGCATTTAGGGGACAGTGCGGGAATACTGAGGCACTCTCCAGGTCATGAGAAGATGGAGGCAGGATCCGGGCTTTGAAGACCTCCCCAGAAAGTCCATCCAGCACCGAACTGAGCTCTTCTCAGAAAGACGGTGGGGTTTTCAGAAGCACTCAGCATTGACCTAATGCTGCTCCCACTGATGTCAGTGCCAAAATCAGGTTGGCTTCCGGAGACCGGTCATCACGAAGCGCTTCAGAAACATTTCCCTGGACGCGCAGATGATTTTGCTCAGTTTGCAATCTGCGGTTGAGGCTGCCAATGTGAGGATATACCCCTCGTTCCTGCAGCACCTAGTTTAGGACCTCCTCCTCCTAGTTTAAGACTTCAGCGGCTGCGTCTACATGAGACGTTGACTGTGGAGCTGCCTAATTAGCTCTGCAGCAAATGTCTTGTGTCTACACGTGCAGCACTTTTAGGAAGGAGTAAACTAATACACTTTGCAGCAGGATAGTACACGTAGTAAATGTCCTGCTGTGGAGTTTTTTACTCTGCAACACTGCACATGTATATGCTGGAAAGGCTGGCTGGGGCACGAGGGTGCTTCAGTGCGGGGGCTGCATGCCCCAGCCAGTCCTTCTGCAGCATGTTGAACCAGGCAGTAGCAGCCCCAGGCTGACAGGCTGATTCCCAGCGCCAGCCGGGGCTGCCCTGACCCAGCTTAATATGCTGCAGTCCCAGGCGCGTGTGCAAACAGCATGCCTGGGAGCAATAAACCCCGGCGCAATAACCACCGGAGTTTATTGCTTTGCATTAATTGTGCATGTTGAGGTGCCCAGTGGTATTAAATTCTGGGATACAATATAGTACAGTGGGAAGAGGAGAGAAGGCAAATACTGAGCAACATAAGGATGTTTCTTTTTCAAGCCATGAGAAATTCATTTGTTGGAATGATTTTGATGCAAACCCTTTGTGAATACAGCACTTTGGATGACATTTTCCTAGGAGTATTCATGAGTACATTAAGAACTTGAGCTTGGAGCAAATTGGAAGGATGCAAACCCAAAGGAAAACCAAAGAGCTGTTTGCTTGCAAAGATGCCTGAGCAGCGATGTTATCTGTCAGCTTCATGGATAAATGCTAAAAACTATGATGAATCCACACTCTGTGCTCCACTTCTCTCTTTTTGGTGTGGAAAAAGTTGCTTTCTTGTGTTTTAGGCCTGTAAGTGAAATGTGCAGCTAACTAATGGAACTGTAGCTTATAATTATTTATTACTGGTGATCTCTTGGCTCTGCTTACGATGCATAATTTATTTTCCTTTCAGAGTCGGTATGTCAGAACGGAGCTGAGTTTGGAAAAACTGGATCGGAGGCACAACCAGGCTATTAACGCTACACACTTGGAATCCAAAGTCAGAGACGTCAGCCGACAGGGTCCTCTCCTCCACCACGCTCCCACTGCAGTATTGGAGCAGAGCTGCCTGGCTAGCAGCTCCGTTTATCCCTCTCCTGCATTGCTCCTGTCTGCCTCGCTCTTCCCTTTCAAGGATTTTGAGTTGGATAGGAAATCACGGCTGTCGTCCTGTCCCGTTTCACTTGCTACAGCACTGGTGTTGTTCACATCTTCATTGCTCTGGTCCTTTGCAGCCTGCCTGACAAATATAAGGCCACGTGCATGGCCAGATATCTCCCTGGAAGTCTATGGAGCTGCGTTTGCTTTCCATTGACTCAAAGTCTGGCTCACCGGAGGGGAGGCAGCAGAAGTTCAGCATGCTGCGGCCAAGACCGTCCATCCCGTGCCTATTTAAGGCTCTTCTGGTCCTTCATTCCCTGGACACGCTCAGGGCCCTGGTGCTGTTTGGGCAGTCGGAGGCTGTGCGCTCAGTCCTGGGGAAGGCACCCAGAGGCAGGGCTCCCTCCTTTCTGTGCACAGGACTTTCCCGTAATGAAAGTAAAAAAAGAGCCGTCTCACTTCACATTAAGGCTCCATTTAGAAACGGTTTATGAAAGGCCAATCAATTATTAATAGATGTTATAAGCATATTGCAGGCATTAGGAATTCATGCAGCAGATGGCCATAAGCTGGGCTGCGAGCGACTGATCAACTGGACGATTGCACAGTCTATAATCATTGATTAACCGTTTATTAAAACATCTATTCATTAACCCTTTATGGGCTGCACAGATACAGACATGTGATATAAAATGTAACCCAAACCTAAAATCAATCACTTCTCTATGGGAGGGAAGGAAGCTTCCCCCCATTTCGTAGCCTGGAGCTGCCTGAGGGCACAGAGATAGTCAGTGCCAGAGCCACATATTTTGGTTCCCAGCCTAAAGCCTCTAGTCAGGACGCCATCCTTCCTCTCCTTTAGCCCAGGCACAGATACTTTGAATCTCTTGGATTTTCCCCAGGATCTATTCACGTGTGCTTACCACGGTTGTCTTTCTGTAGATATTTCATCTCATTAACACTAATGAGAACTAGGTGTGCATCAAGGGCTGATTCTATCCCAAGGTGCATAAAACCAAACCATTTTCTGATGGATTTTCCTGAGCACAAAAAGGCACGGCAGCCTAACTATTGTATTTACTGGCTTTTGTTCCCTTCCCTTCCAACATTATTGCTAATTAAATGTCGGTTTGCACACAACGTCTGGGGATGTGTCAGTGAGAGGAGGCAGCACTGAGAGAGAGAGAGAGGTAAGAATGAAATCTTTCATTGACGGCACCTGTGATTTATTTCACTCCCTCTCTAAGGTAATTATGTACCTAGGCAGTCTTAAAATGTGTATTGCTATTCTCCAGCAGACCAGAACAGCCTCTTTGGTTCTAGTCTAGTAAATAAATATGTATTTACACACGTTATTAAGATGGGTATTACTTACCCAGAGCACTAGAATAACTCTTCCATGCTAGTATTTTGTGTAGGACCATATTTACACCTTAGCTTGAAACACGTATTGCAGGTTGGATAGAGCCTAATAGCTCTGAGAATCCCTGAGCAGGAGCTACCCAGAGCAATTTTTTGGTTCAATACCTCTGTATACACAGGTATAGATGTATACTCATGCCATACATGAAGTTGCTTTGATAAGAAGAAAGGGGGACATCACACAGATTCGCCCAATATTTTCTCCAAAATTTGAAATTTCGCCATTCAAAATGTTTGTAAAATGTCAACCAGCTCTAAAACAAAACAGGAGAAATGGCACAACAGCAGCATGGAAATGCTAGTTGCCTTCCTCCTCCCGTCCTGTCCTGTCCTGTCCTGTCGACATTTTAAAATCTAGAAAGCTGGAATTGTTTCACAATCCCCTAATTGAAATCAAAATCTGAAATCTGAAAACAGCCAATAAGTTACAAGACTGCACTATAATCCCAACCTGGGAAATGACTCAAATATTTGAAACATCTGAAACAGCTGCCATCCCAGAAAACCAGTATTTTTGACCAAATGCCAGGATAGGCAAATTTCCAACTTGATCAAGTAGCCGCCTTGCTATACACTTGAGAAGGACGCTGTCTCTCACTTAGGAGTGATTTTGGCAGTGGTGGGTGGTGACTTCATCCACATCTCATGCCAACAAAAACCCTGGCACCAAATCACACCATCAAGTGTTACCATTATTTTCCCGTAGTGTCTGCAGTTGCCTACTGAAATCAGGGCCCTATTTTGTAGCTATGAGGCAGACACATGGTAGGAGAGAGCGAGTCCTTGCCCAAGCTAGACAAAAGAGACAGAAAGCAGGAGAAAGGACGTATGGTTAGCCTCTCTTCACATGTAGGGGTACAGGACACTGGAGAGTTATCAACCACACATATATAGGACACGCACACACACCGTAGAGGTTCATCAGGCATTTGTTTAAGAATTGGATTTATTCACATTTTAAACCAAGAAGGAAGTAAGGCTTTTTTATGACTGTCTGTGGAAATCACCAATCACAAAGATCTGTTTATTATCATTATTAATAATAAGTTACAAATCACTGTTTAGCTGGGACTCTCAAGGCATCTCACGCATATTATTAATAAAATGACCTTCAAAAAGCTTTGGCATGGCCAGGTGCCCATGCACAAAGATGATTTCCTCCGGCACTGGACTGGGGTGGTCTGGGGCAGCTCTTTGGGAAAGCAGAGCCCTCCAAAATACCTTAGTTTAATTAGGGGATAAATAAGAAAGGCGAATTGTTCTCTCCCAAACAGCTTCCACTGACTACATTTGGAGGCACACACGTGTATTGGAGGGCAAGATTTGGTTTCCCTTTGGACTCTTGTCTCCCATTAACTGCTACACCTTCTTATAACCATGCAGCAACAGAATCTAATAATGCTGCATCACTTCGTATCTGCAATAAGACAGAAGACCAAGAGGAGCTGAAATCTAATAGAGCATAAAAGTATCAGATTGGAGCCGTCCCTGAGGGTAGGTTTAATAAGGAACAATCGTTAGCTAAATAAACTTAGAAGAGAGGCAAAATGAGATGAGCTTTGCTCAGCCCTGCCAGGTGCTCACCAAGCCCTTTGGAAGGACTCTTGGAAAGCGCTGGACTGAGACTCGGGAGAAATCTTGATGTCAATGAGTGCTTCTCTCTGTGCCCTCTCTCGGCCAAAGGTACCCCTGGGGCTTCAGGCAAATCCCTCAGGTGCAAAACTTGGCAATTTTGAGCACCCACCTGGAGATCTCCTGGCCTTGCTTTTCCAAGGTGTTCAGGGATCTCAAGTCCCACTGACTTCACTTACAAGTGGGCATGTTCAATGTCTTTAGAAAAAAAATCAAATACTGGCTGTTAAAAAGGTGTGATTTCAGCACCCAACTTTGGGAAACCTGGATGTTGCTCTAGTAAAGCAGCTCACCATGATCTTAACATTAGTGATTATGCCTACAGAACAATCAAGGACGTATCCTCCAGCACCCGTCAGACCGATGGTGGTCGATACCAAGGACGGTACAACAGGGGATGCATCGCTCTAGCCGTCCCACATTCATATGCTTTCCTTAAAACATCTATCACTTGCTGCTATCAGAGACAGGATACTGCGCTGGATGAATCATTGGACAGCATAGCACTTCTTACATTTGCGTATTAAGTAAATGAATGCTTTCAGTGGTTTCAATGGCAATGCTTCAAATGAAGGGCACGGTTGTTTTTGGCTGGACTGGGGCCTTAATTTTTTTATGCATCAGTTTCCCAATCTGCAAACTAATTATTATTGATTTCAGAGGAATATGTCAATTATCAGTATTCATTGCTGATCAACATAAAAACTCATTGAGAACACTATTTGGAGTCCATCCAGCAAATATATATGTATACAGTCTAAGCTCCAGTGGAAGAGAAAAAAAAAATCAGTAAATGCCACCGTGGCAGAGACAGGATGTAAGCAATAATAGCAAGGATAAAAAAAAAAAGCAATTCTGAAATTCAAAGGATTTAGTGAATGGAGAATGGACTGTGCAGCACAAAAAGGAACAATTCAAAGACTTTGAACAATTCAACCAACTTAAAACATACCAGAAAAGAATAATGAATATCAAATAGCACAGTGTAGCTTCATTAACAGTCAAATATTTTTTTAAGGACAGCTGTGTATAGTCGATAGTGAACCGTGTGGGGAAAAGCAAACTTAACCCTTTCAGGAACTGAAAACAGGAAGGGCGAGGAAATTCTGGGCCGAAAAAGAGCAATTTTGATTGTTAGGGGGGAAATACAATCCATGTGAATTTATATAATGCTATATATTTATGTCTTGCGGCTGGGGAAAGATAGACTACTGGGGAGAGCAGAGGAAGTCAGGACTTTGGAGAAGGAATCAGAACAAGGATATTAAATTTACGCTGCTTTAGGATTAGCAAGGGGCCCCGTCTGTAGTAAGGAAGTTGGACCCTGAGAGCGGCATTAAAAGACATTTAAAGAGATTTGTATGAGCTAATTGGATAGTGAAAAGAGCCTGACCACTAGGGAACAGGTCCCATTTACAAGAAAGCGAACGTAAGAGCAGGAGCTGGGATATCTGCGTGGTAGAAGGAAAACATTGGAGGCCTTGGCCTAAGATCCTCCATCATATATATAGATCTATATAGATATCTCCTTGAATATATAAAAATCAGATTTGTTGCTACAAATGTGTAATTGAATATAAAAAATTCTGGGTTAAGGTGCAGAAGTGTGGCTAAAACAGAAAGCCCCCAAAGTCTATTTCTGAGCGACTGCAACATGCACCTGTTGGCCGATGAGCTTGGGCAAAGGAAGGAAAGCAGTTAACACATCCGGCTGAATCGACTCCGAGTCAACAGAGCACTGGGCCTTAACTTAAATAATCCAAACATACTGTATCATACTATATTCATGTGATAGGAATAACTGGCATAACTCAGTGTAGTTTTAATAGATTTCTTTGGGTTGGGTTTTGTAGGTTGTAAAAACCAGAGCGGCCGTTGTCAATGAAAACTGGAAATCCATTAACCAAAACAAATTGTTTGGCATTAACATGCCTCCTGGTGAAGGCAGGAGATCAGGAATCCTTCCTTCCAGACTCATAACAGGAACATATATCCCAAGTAATCAATGTTTTTCAAGCACACAAGAGAACTGGGATATGGTGCGGTCCCAAAAAGTTCAGTGAAACAAAAAAATTTAAATATAGCCAGTCAAAGTGTGAGTAAATGCATACCATTTATGATTGTCTAGCTGGGTTTGTAAACCTCGGGAGTCAGGGAGAATGGATCTGAGCTGTTGGGGGCACTGCACGGTTAAGCAGAGCTAAGAGATGCCAGGGTCTGGCCTACACCCGTCCTCCCAGATGGGAGTATGGTTTTGTATTTCCACTGCCTGATCTCAATGCTAGTTATACTTAGCTTTCCAATAAAGCAATTCTCTTTAGACGAGACAGGCATGCTTCATCAGTTATCCAGGGCCCCGTTCAGCAACAGAAGATCCCTTTGTCCTAATTTGGGGCTTTCCTTCAGGAATTCACAATTCTGCATTGATTTGCAATGCATAGCTCCTTGGTAATCGTGCCCCCATGTCCTCCAGGTGCTAGTAGCATCCACAAGAGAAGGTCTTCTTAAAGTTTGTCTGAAAGTTAAAAAGTCCATTTGCAACACTGGCTTTCAGCAAGTACAAAGGGAAGGAAAAGCAACATCGTGTGACCTTGGACTTTTATTGTGTTCATTAAGGAATCGGCAGCCTTGAAAGCAAGATTTCCATGTTAATATGATGGTAGAGCATGAGACATGAATCAAAAGGAACACGGTAACGAGAGGGGAATGACTGATTCATTTAAACACTGAACTTCTGAACAGGTGACATTGCTGAGATACATGCTCAAGGCACGCTTCCCACCTCTCTATCCTCTTGATTCTTCACTGAAGTGCCCTTTTAATCTGGCATCTATAGGAGTCATAGGGCAAGACTGACTGGAACATTTCCAGGAAGAAAAAGGAAATTTAGATGAAACATGGAAATGAAATTTAGGGAAATTTCTTTCCCAAAAGCCGCAGCTGATGATGGTCTCTAACATGAGGACTGCTCTGCAGATAGGTTTGGTGTTGGTACAGCTATCCTAGTTAAGGGTATGGCTCTGTTCAAAAATACATCTTTTTAAAACTATCTTATGAATTTACCATCAAAAGGGGGTGGGGGGAGGAAGACCTCAGATGGGCTACCCCCAGTCTGTTTTCCCCAGCCTTGAATCAATATAACTCATTAATATTTGGAGATTTTTTTTTAATTCTCTCCCTGACACTTGTCTATTCCATGTTTGTACTGGATTGAAAGCAAGGTAATGTTTCTAGATTGCATTAGGGATAATGCACTGGTGCAGAAATGTTGCACAGATTAAATCTTGTCTCATTGTGGCTTCATATCATCTCTCTGTGTAGCTTTGCTGAATGATAAGACTTGAATGCTGGGAAGATAGTGCTTGCCGGATCAGTTTTGTTCACTGAGATTAAATCAAAGACACTCTCTCTTCTTCCTTCTTTCTATACGTTCCAAAGGACATTTTATACATACATGTGACATTTATATGTTGGGGCAGAAGGTTGTTACATACAAAAGCTATCAGTTTTAAGGGGAAAATTATTAGCTTCACCATCATGGCTTCCAGTTTATTCTATGAGGATCAGAAAAGAAAAGAAACAAAAAGGAAAGAAAAGTTACTTAACAGTATCAACCTGGCTAAGTTTAATTCCAGTTCCTTGACAGTACGCAGCTCCTTGGGGGATAACAAAATAAAAGGAAAGAGGGAAGAAAAGCAAAATAATTGAAAGCAGTAATTCAATTCAAGAAGAATTATTTTCCTAATGATTTATGGTTTCATTAATGACTTTGATTGAACTAATGATTTTTTTTTTACTTGAGAAGAATTCAGGCTGCTGGCTGAAAGGTTATTGGATGTCACAGCAAAGGAGACTCATTTGTCTCCATTTAAATACTTAATGATCTCTCTCTTTCCCCACATCGATTGATGGGATCTAGGGTTTGTTTTTTATTTCTGCAAAGTTTCTTCACTTTATACATAGCGCGTATTGGCTTGGAGCCTAGAGACAGGAGGGGAAAATGAAGAATTGCCCTTTCAGTTGACACGTTAAGTGACAGTGGGATACAGACCTTATTGCCGAGGTCACAGTGGCCGACTGTCACTATTTCCATGCCAACGAGCAAAAAAGTTCCCCATAAGCAAAATATCAGGCTGTTCCCTAAGTTACAACACCTGAAATCTATACAGAAGAGAGAAACACATTTCTTTGCAGCCGTTCCCCTTCCTTGCTTCTCCCTACTGGCTTACTGAGCAGCTCAGTGTCCTGTCTCAGATGCTGGAGGTTCATTATCCCCTGCTGAGCTGCATTCACTCGCACGCTCCTGGGCTCCGGACTCCACTGGGAACCTTTGTACTGTGGAAGGTTCATTCCAAAGAGCGCCTCCTACAGGTTTCACTTGGCCATTGCACTGCTTTAAGACTGTGGCAAACTGGCTTTGCTTCTCAGCGCCTCAGTTTCCTCATGCTTCAGTTGCAGATAAAGATATTTACCTGCCGTCATATAATATTGTCTAATAGCTACAGTACATATGTGGAAGGAAGGAAGACTGAAGGAAGGAGATATCATGCAAGACAGAGTTTGCCTTCTGTCAAGAACCGATCAAAACGGATGAAAGTATCAACACTGGAAAGTCTGTATGCCTCAGAGAGAAGAGATCTGTGGAAGACCATGGTCACCAATGTCCTGTTTGGATATGATACCTAGAAAAAGAGAGACATGCGAGAATGAAACAGTACAGTTACTCCTTCATGATTATGTCTGGCAGGACTAAAGGAGGAAAATAAAAAATGGTGATGTCAATGGCGCTCTCATCTGTTGCGGATAGGCTTGTAGCTACTGCCCAAGGCAAGACTCATGTGCCCTAACAGAGAGATAAGGCCAAGTGCTCCTATCCCCCTTCCATACTAGCAGTGCAGTAGAATGTACTTGGCTAAAATGCACCTGCCCCTGACTGAGGCAGAGACCTCTGCTAAGAGTTGTGCAGAACGGCCAGATCCCTAACGAGATCTGATGAACAAACATGGACTCTCTCCTAATGGCTCATCAGAGGAAAATCTGCTCAAGAGGCTGTTATATTCTAGCACCACTGAGGTGTCTGTTTTGATAAAGTCAGTCACATTTAGCAGGATGGCCTTTGCCCATTCTGCTAGGACCATGCACTCCAGAGACATTGAACCCCTGCTAGTTCAGAATGAGAATCACTTTATTTTTCTTCCTTGCCTTTCCAGAGACTACTGTGTTTTGCCTTTCAATGCATCTGAGACCCTCGATATTATTACAGCCCAAATGAGGGACCAGTGGTAGACCTAAATGGAGATGCTGTCTTGTGTAGATTTCTATATAGAAACTAATGGGGAAAACCCCCCAAAACCAAACTCTAGCCACACACCTATAAAGAGCACTGGTTCTTGGAGCACCTGTATTGACTTGAAACCTCCTGAATGCAAAAGCCCTGAGGGACAGAGGCTCCTGGGTAAGCAAACAGACTTTAAATTCATTAGCTGGCCCTGCGTGCCCCAGCCCTTTGAGCTTCAGTAGAACCTGACTCAAGCACATCTCCTCAAGCTCTCTTCAGTTAAAAGCCTTGCTAAATGTAAGGCCCTATTAATAGGCTTCCAAACTGCTCCCTGTCTTAGGCTACAAAAAAAGGTGTGTCTACACAGCCATTAATGCACCATCGTTACTGCGCATTAAGTTTAGTACTTGGATAACCAAGTATTACATCAATGTGCAGTAACTGGCTGTATTGGGCAGTAGCACTGGTGCACAAGCTTGTATAGACACTAACTGTGCAGTAGCCTAATATTACCGCGCCGTAGTGTATTAGCGTGGGTTTGGCCCAGCAGGCTCCTGAGCAATTAGCGCCTCATGCAGACGCACTCATAGACATCGCACGTGTCCTGGGACAAAGTGTAATTGTTTAGACAAATGCAATGTTTGGTCCTAGCTTTAATTAGGTCTTCTCTTTCTTGAGCTGTTAGGAGTGACTGAATACCTGGCCACTCCGTCCCCGAAGACGCATCTCTGACGAACCTGCAGGCTTGAGCCTCAGGGAATTCTGATGCTGACTGGATGTGCTGAAGACCTAGCACCTGATTTTCCATTTTTTTCCTCTCAACGGGAGACAAGTTGCTTCTATTGGTCTGTTACTGCCTAAAGTAGCATTTGAAATCGCACTTTTCTGATCAACATGGGGTTAAACAATTTGGCTTCAATAGGAAAAAAATGCAGAGATATAGAGGGTTACTGCTGTTGCCCAAGATAATGAAGGTCAGAGAATATGCCATTCAACACGTAGTTTCATGCAGACTAGCAGTAAAATTTTAGATCTGAATTACCACATGACCCTGTTGCCATGGGATATGAGCTTCATGCAGATGATGTGCAAACACATTTAAGGATTTTGTCTGTTTGCTGGAGCTGTATCAATTTGCAAGGATAAACTCAATTAACATAACTCATTATTTTCTGAAATGTAACTATTTATGTCAGATGTACCCCTTCTTCAGTTGGGGATTTGTCGTCAGGGATTATAAATTACAACTGCCATGATATGTATTTTTAATGTATTTCCTTGTTATATACCAAACAGGCCAATTTCATGGCTTTTGAAATGACTCGCATTATAATAATAGGGCCAGACCAAACTCTAAAACCCAAACACTCAAGAACTCTAGAGGTTTGGGGATTTAATTTCCCTTCTAATCTTTAACATTATAATAGTTGGTCAGAAAATGAGGCACAGAGAGGAATTACCATTCCCAAACTTAACCCAACCGATCAGGAACACATCTGCATTTAGAAGCTAGCATATAGTTGTCTATGAGGTAGACATCTCTACTTTCACATAGCTGTAGGGAATGTGGTTGGTATGGCATAAAGCCCGTATGGATTGGTGGAATGGCAAAAACCTCGAATGAGTTACACAGTTAATCTCTGAGCTATGGTACAAGCTGATTTTGGATCAGAAAAAAGGATTAATGATAACGCTGTTTGGGAAAATGCTGATTTGCCAAAATGGAAGCGTTTTGCAGAAAATGGCACATTTTGACATTTTCAGAACAAGCCTTGCTTTTTTCAGCTCAAAACATCTTTGTTCAGAAATTAATCTTAATTTATACCAACCCCCCCCCCACAAAAACCCAAAGCCAAGGAAGGAACATCAAAATGAAACATTCAACATTATCTAAGTGAAATGTTTCTATTGACCTAAACCCCCATTTTTTTTTATTTGGCAGATCAGAAACATACTCAATATTTTTTCTTCCCAATTGAGAAGAGCGTTTTGAAATGTTTTGAAATCCTAAAATTTCTTGCACAGTAGAAAGGTTGTTTTGTTCTCAATTCTAATTAGCAGGCAGAAGATGGGTGACAATTTCATATGTAAAGTATAAACTAATATACCCTTTTTCGTTCAAGATATCACCTCTTCCAGCATGGTGTATTTTTATGCACTTTCCACTCTCAGGCTCTTAAAAAATAATCTAGTTCCAAGTAAAGGTGTTGGGAAGATTGCAAGGGGATATATATGCTACCAGTCTCAATACGTGCATGCATCTTTGACAACTGCCCAATGACACAAAGTACTGTATGTTTTTAGAGGATATGAAGAAAAGCAGTCAGTGATCTCTCAAGTGTTGTGTCAACTACAGTTATCTGCTTGTTGAAGGGTCTGTTTTATTTCTCATGTAATATATATGAAGAGGGTTATTTGAAGCCATTGGGATAGGGTTTTTTTCCCCCCCTGAAATCATCTGCTATAACATGAAATTACTATCTTATTCCAAGTGTTGTGTGGCAACAAAACTAGTCATCTTGGTCAGTCGTCTCATATAGAATGACAGCCGAGAGTACCGTAAGGCACACTTCACTGGATCTGTCAAATGTCATAAACAATTTGAAGAAACTTCTACCTTATTAAAGCCACAGAACTGCATTTGAGTCAGTCACCCCAGATAAGTCTTTTTAAAGTGGTATCAAATGGCTTGCAGTGACCCTTAGGAAAAAAAATGTTGTTGCTGCCTTGATAAGAAAATAAGGGAAGGTAAAAACTCTTGGTCTTGTAATTGTGGTAGGAGAAGGAGACAAAGGAAAACAAAGACCCATACCTCCTTCTTCCAGACACTCTGGGGTCACCTTGGGTGAGACACTTGATCTTTCTGAGCTGCAGATTCTCACTGGAAGATGGAAATATTTTTCCTGTCCTATTTATATTGTCAGTTCTTCCCAGGAGACTGTGCACCACTTAGCACAATGGGGTGCCTAACCTGGGATAAGTGCCTAACCTGGGATAAGTTCTTATACAAAAAACACAACATTAACACACTATCTATAGCTAGTGTTGGCACTGGATTTATGACCCAGATACCTTGTTCCAGGTGGACCCAAACCCTCAGATAGACCATGACCTCTCCACTCAATAATAATAGGTGAATTTTATTGATACAAAGTGATAGCAGATATGAATAATGCAAACAATTCTATATCTACCAGTCCTAAAGCTGTCATTAGAGGGAAGGTACCTCTGGCCAGTCCACGAGCTTCACCCTGAGGTTCTTCCTTTCTCTCTTGAATGTCAGATGTCAGCAGCCTGGAGGTCAAAGGCCAAGACCCTTCCCCGCCCGTGGGGTGGCTGTGATGGGCTGGTGGTATGCCCTCTGCTTCAGATTACCCATCTCAGGGACCCGTTGCTGATCTGAAATCCTTCCTTTTGTATTCTTTTCCTGCTCTGATGACTCTTCATTCCCAGGCATCATTGACCGGTTTTCCTGTGGTCATCATACTGCTTATGTTTTGTCCTGTCAGCATATTCCTTTGTCTCACAAACCCATCACATGCACACATCTTAATTTGCTTCTTTCCGGTGTCCTCCTAATTTGGTTTGTTCAGCAAAGGCAGAAATCTTAAGGGCCCTGCAGTTGCACACTGTGACCTGGCCAATGAGGTAGAGTCCCTTATCTCTGTTATGGAAAAGTGGGTACATGTCTTCAATTTCCCAGCCTGTGTGTCTGCTTGCTGCTTGCCTGTGACAGGCACACTGGACCTTGAAAGAAACTGTGTCATAAACAGGCTTTTAGAAGTCAATTAACCCTTGCTATTGCCATGGACCATTATTCTAATGCATATCTACTTTACATGCAGGCCAATTCCAAAAAACAAACCTCTAAAGACCATTTTCTAGCCATCAACTAGCAGAGATGGGGGATACAGATAGAAGGATTTCGGAGCATCTGTTGGAATCTAGCCCACAAATCCCCAAATGTGGGTTTATCCTGTCTTATTAGGGATCAACAAATATTTGCACAAATCCTATAAATATTTGATGTGGGGGTGCTACCAGCATGTCTTAGGTGTCAGCGCTGGTCCTAGGTACAGAAGGCAGCTTAGCTGGAGAATCCCACTGCTCCAGGAAGACAGCAGACAAAGACAGTACAAAGGACGTATTCTGGGGGTAGACAGAGTATATCCAGTGAAGTTAGGAGGATGTCAGTCCAGGATATTGTGACTTAGAGGGTCAGGCATGCAGTATGAACAGAAAATAATGGAAGCAAAAGCTACAGTGAATATGTCACCAAATGCCCAGATCCTGAGATTTGTCATGGACTATTCATTGGAAAATCCTGAAAAGTGAAGATAAGAAATCTAAGTCGCTGTGTAGGTAAATTGTAAACAGAAAAATCTCTCTCTTTCTCTCTCTTTGTGTGTGTGTGTAGCTACACCTTAATGTATTAATTGCTCTGTGCAAATATTTCACCTATTTTTCCATGTCTTTCACAAGTGCTTCCCCATGGTAGAGGATCTCGACTTCCCTATGTTAGAGGATCAACCATGAGGCTAGACCATTTTGCATCTGGCTCCGTTACCTGTGCGGCATGGAGAGGAGAACACAGTTTGCTTCGTTTGTAACAATAAGGTGCTGACTGCCAGAGCAGCTGGAGCCGGTGGCATCACCGCATCCTTTCTGGAAAAACCCAACACGTCTGCTTATATTTGAGTATATTTTTTCAATTAAAACAGTCTTCCCTTTGCTGCTGGTTTCACTGGGGCCTTGGGACTGCTTCCACACTTAACATTGCATGTAATTATCACCTCGCTATCTCAGAAAGCCATTCTGAATATACTTAGCAGCACCTCCTCCTTTCTTATGAGCCATCACTTCCCAGGCAGGAAAGATGGAAATTATTCAAATCTGATGGGAGCAAGACATCATGCACAATTTTTTTTGTGTCCTCCATTAGTTTAATGCTCAAACATGTATGATACTCGGTTCCTGGCCTGGGAAAGCATCCCTAGCCCTTAACATCTGCCCATTTGACACTTTAGATATCCAAAGAGGCCCTCGTGTTGTTCTTGTAGGGTTTTGTATCCTAGGGCATCCCAAAGATCTCTGGCTGGACACCTGCCTCCGAGTCAATGGAGATGCAGCAAGGGTGTATTTGGACGTGGGGTAGATTACTGCCATTTCAGCCCAGCTCTAATCATGTTTCTGGTAACTAAAGGCCAGAAGAAAAGCCACCCTGGAGGCAGAATTACAACTTCTTGCTCCATAGTCATGCATGAGACAGTGCTGTCTTTTCTTCCAGGGCTTTTCCAAGTTTTTCCCCAGGGCAAATATCCTCTTTTCTGATCCACTGTGTCTCTGGAGCTCCTAGAAGCTGGAGACAATCCCTAGCCTACCAGCTATGGACCGGCAGAAGAAAGAAGCAATGATCCCGGCTAACAACACCAGAGATAAAACGGCTCCTGTCTCTGCTCCAAGACTTGGCAGAGGCTTCTCTTGTCTGTACGTGCTTCTAACTACAAGCCTAGCAGACCAGCTAAATCCTCCAGGAAGCTGATACTCTCTGGTAATTACTGGTACTAAACTCCTATTGACTTTGTTGTGACCAGGATTTGGCCCAGTTTTGCTACGACCACATTTGGGAGGGGATTCTAGGAAGAAAGATCCCCTCTGAGGATATTTTTTTTCAGATTTCAGACTGTAAGCCAAATTAAAAGGATTATTTTTCCTCAATAAATAAATCCCCTTTCCCCTTCTCTCACAGCCAAGACATCTGCTCCTCTAAAACGAAATTAAACCAGAAAGAAAAAGCTTGTGCCGCACAGCCCTCTGTCCTTTCTGTATGTTTTAATTTATAGCTTTTATATTTTCAATGGATTATGCTAGTCAGGCTTTTTGCTCAGATGTGATAATCATGCCAGATTCCCCCCTCCCCCCCCTTTTTTTTGCATTACTAAATGCTGTTAACCTTTTGCTATTATTTGTCTTTACATTCCTGTGTGCTACAGCTACCTCTTTTGTTATCAGAGAGTGAATCCTGTAGGACTTCTATCAAACACAGCTTCTGAATACAGGCAGAGTTGAGGGAGAGCTCAGGGTTTCTGTAGTGGTAATGAGCAGCTGTGTGTCTCTAAGTCCTGGAGGTTAATGCCTGAAGCCTTTAAAAAAGAAAAGATCAGAAATGCTACTAAAACCTGGTTTAATAAGCAACCAAGATCCCAACTTGAGACACGAGAGGCAGGGTTGAAAGGAGGCAAATTGATTGATTTATATTTGCATTTGTCATGATCTAGAGAGCAAGAGGAAGAGCTGCGAGTCTGCCTTTCTGCTTCTTTTGGTAGTATTTTATCACTCTGTCTAGAGCCGGGCAACATCATCTTCTGAAACGCGCCCCGTCCCCTCTGGCTTAGTGCCCATTGAAATTCTTCAAATTTCCCCCAGGGGCTTATTTGAACTTGATTTTGGTCTATTATATTGATCTAGGGAGATGCTCAGATGCATCCGGGATAGTGCCATTCTTGTGGTCCACATCAGCTCCAAACTGAAGTTTTTTGAGCCCTGATAGATGACAGCGACAGAAAGCAGGGTAGAGATCCACCTTATAGACTTCAGCGAGGTCATGGTAAGTGGTCTGCAAACTGCACGGGACCCCACGTGCTTTTATCTTGTTTTCAGTTCCATAGGCATTAGGGCAGAAGGGACCTCTCGAGATCACCGGGTCCCCAGGGGCAGGGAGTCAGCTGGGATCAAAGGATCCCAGCAAGATAAGCATCCAAGTAGAGTTTAGTTTGAGGATAAGGGAGCAGGGCAGCTTGTGAGAAAAGTGCAAAGCTGAACATAGCCCAGGAAATTTGGGATCACCTATCTAGACAAAATGGAGACCTAAATAGCAATTTGCCGGTGATTACCCGACGGCCCTCACTGCGTTCGTCCGTGCTGCTGCCGTGTAAACAGAGAACTACCTGCCCTGCTCCCAGATCTCTGCAGTCTTTGCGGTCATTCAGTGGAGAGGCCCTAGCTTTCCCAGCATTGCAGGAGTGGGCTCCAGAGCATCAGCACAGCCCGGCCACGCCAGGAGAGTATCAATGTGTCCCCAACTAAGAGGCCAGTGGAGCAGTTAGGGCGAGCCGTACCAGCTCCACATGGTGCAAGCTCCATATGTCGCATTTTCTCAGCGCCGGGCTGCATCCCTGAGTGTGGGGGGAGGGATGTGTGCGGTAGCCTGGGGACACCGCACTAGCCGCACACGGCGGCTCACACCGCTGCCCGACTCGGTAACTGGTCCCCCCCTTGAGCACATACTACCGGCACCCATAGCCATTCACGACTTGTCTCCTCTTCTCAGCTCTGCGACCCAGCCTCTCGAACAGAGACTTGCCAACAGTTGCTCTGATGCTTCCCGTCAGCAAACTCCTTTGAAGCACCCTCTTCTCCAGATGGTTCCTATCTTTGTCTAAAAAGGGGCCAAAAAAAAAAGAAAAAAAGAAAAAACTTCAAATCTGATTGCAGTTATTCCTGCATTGTTTTGTAAGGGCCAGATTCACCGCTGTGCATAGGTCAAGAACAATGCTCAGACACCACAGAAATCCTGCCAGCTATAGTCCGAGGTTTCGGTTTCTTCTTGGTTACTCAGCCTGGTGATTCCAAAATCTTCCCTTTCTCTGTTTAAAACTACTGTGGCCTATTGGGTATTTATTTCCATGGTAGAGGGCTGCAGTAGTAGAGCAAGGGAGGGGTCGTGTTATGAGATTTATACCAATGGCTTGCCAGGATAGATGACAGAAAGCAGGGTAGAGATCCACCTTATAGACTAACTCAATCAGAGATGCATGAGCTTTCATAAGTCTGAGCTCACTTCATTAGGTGCTGTCTGGATCGATGGGCCAGTCAGATGAACACGATGCTAGTCACATCACTCCTTGATACCGAAACTACGTGTGCGGTAACCGTGTCTGCCTGACAGGCGTCTGGGCTTAGGTCGACTTTGACCTTGGCTCCCATCTCACGAAAGCCTATGGTTTTATTAGCTGGTGTGGGAGGAAGTGATACAACTTGCCTGAGAGTGCGGCAAGCGCGTAGCAGAACTGGGAGTGCAACCGCGGGTTCTTGACTCCAATTCTTGTGCATTTATGGCAGCAACTTCCTGCATGCCTTGGCTCCATTGTGGGAGTATGGGCAGGAGTAAGGAGCCCCTGCAGCAGCATTTCGACCTGAAGGGTGGTTTTAAAGTTAGAAGCCTGGATAGAGTTGCACCTTCTAGACTAACAACATCAGAGATGTGCAGCATAAACTTCCATAAGCACTGGGCTTACTTCATCAGATGCCACTGGGGCTACATGTCTTGCACCTGATAAGAAGGCAGAGCTCAGTTTTAACCTAGCAGCCTCAACGAGCAGATACATCTCAGCACTCGGCTGACACACCACAAGGTACCAGCAACTGATCCCCTCAACAACCCCCAGGCCCTTCATATCTGCCTAGACAACGCCGAGCAGCTTTTCAATTATTAAAATTGATACATCCTTAAAAGCAAGAAGATAAGGTTTCAGCTTTGCAAATCACAGCTTTAGTGAGAAGCAAGCAGCAATAAAATTAACTGGCAGAGAGGCATAAACAAGTAGCACAGATGTAAATATTATGTAACCTGCATTTCCTAAAATATCACAGCCTGGCATCACGAGTTGGCTTCAGAAGAGAACCGGAGCAGGGAGGCTGAAGGAAAACAAATAATAAATAGCAGACAAATAGTAATTACCCATGCCGCATGTTAGTATAGCACCTCGCATGGCAAGATCTCAAGGTGCTTTATAAACATGCCACCTCACCTGTCTACTGTGAGGTCCTCCCAAAGAAATTCTCTGAATAAGGCCAGGGAAACTAAGGCACAAGGAGATCGGAGCCTGAATTTACAGTCTGACCCATACTACACGGCCTCTCCTTTTTCTCTTGATCAGCTTAAGACAGCTGGGACCCAAGATCTTAGAGAGGCAAAGTACCTGACCGGCTGGGGTAAGTGCTCAGCGAGTTAGCAGTTAGTGGCAGGAGCGAAATGTGGTACGCATTGGCACAGTAGATGGGTATCATTCACAGAGCTACAGAGCACCAGATCTTCAGCTAATAGATGTTTCTAAAGACAGACCAAAAAAAATATGAAGACATAACAAATGAGGAGCAGAAGCAAGCCACTTAGGACATTATTTTGCCTGGCGGCTTTAGTGTCATCCAGGATGTCTCAGTCATCAGCTCTGCTATGTAGTCAATACTGTTTTCAGCTGCTCTCCATGACTGCAGGATTTACAGGCTGGAATTAAATAGTATTTAATGCCTATCTCTACTCAAAGGATGTGCTGCTGAAAGCCATTTTCACTGAATTGATAAGAGTAACCATTAGAGTCGCCTGCCTCCACAATACCTGATGTATACACGCAATATATTTGATCAAATACGTGTCTGCTTTACTATCTTTGGGTATATTTACATGTAAGAACAATTGTTCAACCTCTGTGTTATTGGCGAGCCGGCTTTCCTATCACAGGGCAGGACAGAAGGCAATTCTTTCCAAGATAAATCTAGAGTAACCTGGGGCTTTCAGTGCCATCCAGAAAGCAACAAGCAGTTGTAACAGTATTCAATTTCCCAATGGATTTTTCCCATCCATTACCCTTCCGGACAACGAGCTGATCAGGATCACCATCAGGATTATCTCTGTGCTGGAAAATACCAGACTAGATGAATTAATTCAACACTGTTCCTGGTTTCTTTTTTAACATTAAGTTACTGGCAGAACCCTTGGGTTCATGGTCCCAGCTTGATGATGTTTTATTAGTCAAATTGCTGGCAGGTATGATCCCATAATTAAAGTCAGGCAAAACCTGCTATTCCCTAAATCCCATTCATACTTTTAGACTGTGTAATCTATATCCTCAGGTCAAAAACTTTCATGAGTTAGAGTCCCCATGTGAGCCTGCCTTTTCTGCCCAAAGCTGTCCAGGCTCCTGCAGTAATGTAGCCATTTATTACCTTATCAAACCTTTGCTTTTCCTTGGAATTGCTTGTCTGGGAAAGCTGGGCTCTCAGGCTGCAATGTTCGTAGCCATCTTAGACAACAGGAGGGGAAAAAATGGTTCAGGAGGAGAAAAACTATGGTTCAAATCCTCAGCCCAGAACTCACTTCTCTAGTAGGCAAGGCACTGGGAAAGCAGCTTGAAATGGGCCAGAGACTTCATCTGACATGGCAGAGTCTGCCATTCACTTCCCACTTCTCTGAAAAGCAGGAGGATAGTGAAGGTAGGGCAAGGTAACCCAGAATGAGGTCAGTGATGGTGCAAAATAAAATGAACTGCTGAAGGGACCAATTTTAAGAATCCCAAGGGATTACTTGACATTGCACCAGTCAGGCAACATGGGTGGGATCTTCACTATACCCAACAGAGTTAGGCACAAAAAAGGAGAGTGGTAGGGGCCCCATTCTCATAGAAGCCTTTGAAAATCCCACAATGTCTCTCCCTCTCTCTGCACATGTATAAAACTTTAGCGATATGAACTTTAACCTAACATTGTCCCTTAAAATTCCCCAGGTGTGAAGTCACGCCAGGAAGATGCATCCCACCTGGTGAGTCACGGATCCTTTTCGGTGTCACCTGGAGACCCTGCAGACGAAGCACCGTGACTAACCTGCACTGAAGGAGACTCATCCTAGGAAAATGGAGAGACACTTTGTAGTCGCTCTTGAAGCCACTGGGACAATGTCTTTGCATGTCAGTTTTGCACAGCTGACCTGATTTACCGTGACAGGGCACTAGATGAGTCAGGTACCGAGGATCACGATAGCGCACCTTCCTACTGGAGGGGAGGCATGGAATAAACTATAAACTCAGGAAGAACAGGGCATAAAAAATGTTTTTCCCCCCCTTATTTTTAGTATGCCCTTAGTGTGGAGGCCAAGTCCTACTGCTAGAGAAAGAGGGGTCTAGTTTTTCATGCGTGCAGTGCCAACTTCTCCCATAGTGCTCCTGAGTAACTGGGCTCAACCTTCACCACTGATTTGAGAGGAGGATATCAGGCTCCACGGCTTATTCTTAAGGATCTTCAGCAAGGATGCCAACTCATTGCTAACTGAAGTGGAAAGTATACCTCCTACAAGGAAATGTGCTGGCAGCATCTCACTTAGGCCATGTCCATCCATGGGCACAACCAAACTGGTGAGTAGCATGGTTAAAAGGGGATTTCACTGGAAATTTTGTGGACGGGATGTGCAAGGATAAGCACTTCAGACATTAGAAAGGAGAAGGTATAGAGCAACACAACACAACCTCGGGTGTTGCAGCCACTAGTTCAGTATTAGAAGTTTATTCCTATAAGCGCTTGTCCTCAAATGATATCACCTTTGTGTGCAGTATCTAATCCTCTGTTGCACCTGCCTCTGAGTGGAATTAGCCCCACTGGTCAGACATGAGATCGATATGATCAGAGGTTAACTCTGGCCCTTGTGCATGGAAAGGAGTCTTGACATTTCTCATCAAAATGGATGTCCCAGATCAAGGAGAACAAGAAATCCTTTTTTAAATACACAGGGGGCAAAAAGAAGGCACCAGGTAACGTGAGGCCCCTGCAAGACTCGCTGGGAAATCTGGTTGTCACACCAGACAACAAAGCTAACCTATTTAACAACTTCTTTGCCTCCATTTTCCTGAGCAGGGGCCAGATCAGCCCCCCACCGGCCCCCCCAGGCCCCAGGGGAGGCGCACCCAGGCCCAGGGTCAGGGCAGATCTAGTCCGGGAGCGTCTGGAGGGACGGGACGTGTTCAAATCAGCCGGTCCGGACGATCTCCACCCCCGAGTGCTGCGGGAATTGGCCGAGGTCATTGCGGGACCCCTGGCACGGCTGTACGAGCCCTCGTGGGGCTCTGGTGTGGGGCCGGAGGACTGGAAGAGGCCAGCGTGGTTCCCATCTTCAAAAAGGGGAGGAAGGAGGACCCGGGAACTACAGGCCAGTCAGTCTTACCTCGATCCTGGGCAAGCTTTTTGAGAGAGTTATCCTGGCGCACGCCCACGAGGGGCCGGGGGGAGATTATGCTGAGGGGCAACCCACACGGGTTCATTCGCGGCAGGTCCTGTCAGACCAACCCGGTGGCCTCCTACGACCAGGTCACCAAATACTTAGACGCAGGGGGAGCAGTGGACGTCGTCTTCCTGGACCTTCAGGAGGCCTTCGACACCGTCTCTCACCCCGTTCTCATTCAGAAACTGGGGGCTGCGGTGTCGACCCCCGCACAGTCAGACGTGTCGCCAACCAGCGGGAGGGCCGCACCCGGAGAGCGGTGGTGGCGGGGCATGTTCGCCCTGGAGGGATGTGGGCAGTGGGGTCCCCCGGGGCTCGGGCCTCGGCCCGCACTGCTCAACATCTTCATCAGTGACTTGGACGAGGGGGTAAAAAGCACCTGTTCACATTTGCTGATGACACTAAGATGTGGGGGGATGTGGGCACACTAGAAGGGAGGAATAGGCTGCAATCGGACCTGGACAGGTTACAGGGGTGGGCAGATGAGAACAGGATGGGATTCAACACTGACAAGTGAGAGGTGCTGCACCTGGGGAGGAAGAACCGGCACACACCTACAGGCTGGGATCTCCCTTCTCGTCAGCACGGAGGCAGAAAAGGATCTGGGGGTCATCATTGATGCCAAGATGAACATGGGCCGGCAGTGTGGGGACGCGGTCAGGAAGGCCAACCGCACCTTGTCGTGCATCCACAGATGCATCTCGAGCAGGGCCAGGGAGGTGACCCTCCCCCTCTGTGCGGCACTGGTCAGGCCCCAGCTGGAGGACTGCGTCCAGGTCTGGGCGCCGCACTTCAGGAGGGATGTGGACAACATGGAGAGGGTCCAGAGGAGGCCACTCGCATGATCGGGGGCAGCAGGGCAGGCCCTACAAGGAGAGGCGATGGGACCCAAACCTGTTCAGCCTCCGCAAGAGAAGGCTGAGGGGGGATCTAGTGGCCTGTTAAAAACTAGTCAGGGGGGACCAGCAGGCACTGGGGGAGTCCCTGTTCCCCCGAGCCCCGCCAGGAGTGACCAGGAATCACGGTCACAAGCTGGCAGAGGGTAGATTCAGACTAGACATCAGGAGGCGCGACTTCCCGGTCAGGGCGGCTAGGGTCTGGGACCGACTTCCAAGAGAAGTGGTGCTGCCTCCTACCCTGGGGGGGCTTTAAGAGGAGGATGGATGAACACCTTGCTGGGGTTGTTTGACCCTAGTACTCTTTCCTGCCATGGCAGGGGGTCGGACTCAACGATCGTTCGGGTCCCTTCCGACCCTAGAAACTATGAAACTGTGAAAAGCCCTTGGTTAATTTGGGAGACACCAAGGGGCAACTTACGGACAGCAAATGGCAGGAAATCCACTGTGCTTTCGGTCTCGTTTCTTCAGCAAGAAAGGGGCTCTTACACAGGAGTGGACACATTGCCAGCTCCCATGGCTACATCAAAAGGGAACGTCTCCCAGCATTTCTCATAGTTTGTCAAGCTTCAAATAGTTTACACCCCAACAGTAAAAAAGTTGCCCAAGCATGCAGTCAAACAAGCTACAGCCTTCCTGGTGCTCAGGATCTGCAAGCAGCGTTCAAAAGGGATTAGACATGGGTCCATGGGCTAGAGCACTGGTTTGGGATTTAGGTGAGAATTCTTATATTAAACATGTTGGCTTAATTTTTTTGTGTGGACCCTATCGTTTACCTGTTTTTTTTTTTTATGTTATTCCATTGACACTGGGTTCAAGTGATCAACAGTCCTATACTTTCCAGAACAGCCCCACATTCTGGGGCTCTATCCTGTCTTCTCCAAAGACTTTCTGAAATGGGACCATCATACTGAATTTAAAAATCTGGGCCTGGATGGGCATCGGACGGTGTCCTGGTCAGGACCAGTGTTGCAAACCCAAGGGCCTTGAATCTGACCAGCCACCATCAAGGTCACAACTGCCTACAGCTGTCTGTAAAGCACCCAGGACTGCACCCAAGATTTTGTTCCTTGAGAATTGGTCACTTTAGGCTAGGAACAAATTTGGTCTTGTGCATTTTCTGTGACCAGACGATCCAACACACTGCGCAACTGTGCATTTAAATAAATAAACCTCTTAGCTCAGATCCAAACCTCATGTTTGGCACATAAGTTCAGCATGTAAAATGGGCCAATGAATACATTCTCAAAGCAAGGGCTTTACAACACGCGATAGGGGTTTTTTACTTAATGTTGAGGGGAAGGTGAAATCTAAAGAATACAAGCAAGTAAGTGACTAGAGAGAGCGCAAAATCTTTGCAAAACCATTTCAGTTCCCTTTGAAGTTTCAGTCACAGATTTTTAATACAACTTCCCTTTTTTAAAGTTTTATCCTCTACAAACCCATTTTCTGCTGTACGTTTTCATAAATGTATGCCATCTCATCAATGCCACATTAAACCAACATTTTGAATTCAAACCAACTACACAGAAGGATAAATGTAGCAGTAATGCTAGGAATTAGAAAGCAGGGCACAGGATTTAGGCAGAGATGATTTACGAGACCCGGGCAGAAACAATCAAAGGCCTCCGATCACTTCTCTTTGCTGCACTCTTCAGCACAGCATGTCCCAATTTGCATTTTATTGCAGAAGGTTTGATTTTGAAACTCAATTCTCACCTGACCGGTAATAGCTGTGACTGGAGACAGAAGTCGATTCCTTCTTTGCTCACATCCAGAGGTACTAATGCAGAAATGGCTGCAGAGGTCTGGATTTCCACCCCCTCTTTCTGGCTATTGATTAGGTTGGCAATAATACTGAACTGTAAATGCCTGTCAATTTTTTGTTCTGCCAAAGGGCTTGTCCAGTATCCCTAGCGCATGGCCTAGGTTTCGCTGTAATACAAGTACCCCAGTTGCTATATTCTAACATACACATGCTGTTACATAGGCACTGTCATTGTGCTGTTGAAGGCAATAAATTCAGATGGATGAGGTTTCCTATTCCTATTGCTAGTGCTCCTTACTTTTGGGGGGTAGGCCTCCCTATGCCTCAAAGGAAGGTCTCATGGGGCCTTTATACACACCATGTTTTTTGCCCTTTCTTGCACCAGTGTGACCATTTGCACAAGCAGGATTTCCAGATGCTTTTATAGTCTTTCTGGTGCATTAAACTAAAACTCCTCAGACATTGTTTAGTTTGGTTCACCAGGAATTAAAGCGGCACGTCCATGGATTTGTTGCATGCAAACACAAAAGCAATCGAAGACGTGTAATGAGCCTCTTTGTCCATCAGGTAACTGCAACATTTTTGTAGTTTATTCCTTTGAATTGCTTTTGAATTGCTTCTGCTTTTTTTGTTTCTTTCTGCTTTTTTTTTTCTTGTGCAGTTTGCCAGCTCCTTGTGGCACGGGCAGGGAGCATGCGGTACAGGGTGGGGGGCCCTGGGCTAGGAGGGCAGTGCTGGACCATCCTGCTCTCCTGTGGCGCTGGCCAGAGGGTGTGCAAACACTGACGTGACGCTCTGAAGTAAACAAGTTTACATTTTATAACCCTATTTAATTTAATGAGGATTAAAAACTGTGGTGTGTATAGGCATTCATGGTTGAGGAACTAGGGTGGGACAGTGGAGATTGGGGTTCTGTGAAAACCCCTGGATTCTGGCTTAAATGGAGCAGGTATCGTAGGCTGGCTGGCTGGGAGCTCACCCACAAGATCGGTGAATAGCCGGAGAGGACACATCGAGACTGAAATTCATCCACAGAGAACACTTAACAAATCATAAATGGAGATCAATGCACCACCGCTCTTGTTAACAAAGAAACAAAGCTGCTGTCCCTGGGAGCCCCTCAATGATATATCCACCAGGAATCAGTGGCTGCTTTTTTTTCTGTGCATTTCTAGTCGTTCCCGTGCTATTCCTCGATGAGCTCAGGATTGTGTTCTCTGCCTAATGATTTCCCATCGGCTGCACTCTTTCCTTCCTCTGGAAACCAGCAGCAGTTGCAAGGGTAGGTGCAGAAGGCTTCGCAGATCAAATGGCAGGCCAGCACAGCCAGTGATTCAGTCCTTGGGGGATAATGTGGCTGCTGTGTGTGAAAGGCTCAGGACAGAGAGTACTTTGTAGGGTTGCCCGGTCTAGGCAGATGACTGGGAATCTGTGTGGGGCTCACACACTGTTGCTGAGGGAAGGGCGCTTCTTTTTTCCTGGGGAGACTGAGTGAAGGGGCAGTGCAGGGCCTACTCAGCACGGGCCATCAGCTAGCACTGATTTATTTGGGGATGAATCAATGCAGGAAAGAGACCCCTGGCCCAAACCCATTTTTTACAGGGGTGTTTTTAGGAGGGCAAAATTTCCCAGCAGGCCCTTATTCACTGGAGACTCAGCCAACACTGGGCAGCTCAATATTCACAAGTGGTTCTCCAGCTCCTTCCTACCATCATCCGTCACAGTTTTCCCCACCCCCCAATTTTTCCATTTTCTTCCTTAAAAAGGTGTGTCAACCTGTATTTTATTTTCAAGCAGATGCATTCATTTCAAATCTGAAAGCCTCCCCATGCTTTCTGGTCCGGGGAAAGTTATTTCAATGTACATTAGCTCCTCTGCCTTCTCTACTAAGGCTGATTTTCACAGATTAAAGTTGAAGCAGGGGAAAATCCACCCTGCACCGCCACAGCAATTGTTTCTTTGCCATGTTTAGTTTTCAGGAGAGCCCTTACCTTGCCTTGCCTTCAAGGGTCAGATGTATTTGGGACTCACAGCCGCCCGAGGATGGTTGGCCCCACAAAGTTGCCCGTCTGGTTTAGTTTAAAATTCCCTTCCACGTCCTGGACAAGAATGAACTATTCCAAGCAGGAGATTTTCCCACACCTACAGCGCCCCTGTGAAATATGAATTTTCATTCCCACCTGGGAGAACTTTTACAATCTCTGCTCCCTCCTATGCCTGATGAAGGGCGAGTGTGCCCAAAAGCTTGCAGAAAAATACAATAATTTGTTTGCAACTGTGGAGTTGGTCTAACAAAAGATGTCCCCTCTTCCATGTGTCTTGATTCCTTTTCACACAGCTTTTATTCCAGAGTCAATTCTTTGTTTCATTTCAGCTGCATATCACAAGGCTCCTCCGAGTCCTGCCAGCTTCGTGCCTTCCCCACCACCGGCTCAAGCCCTGGAGAAGGAAAGGCTGGTGAGCGACTGTGGATGCTCCCATTCAGCTAGGTTGTTGCAGTTGGAGAGATGCGGTGTATTCACTGATATAAGTGTCAGAGTTTCAGAGCGAGCCTTAAATAATACAAGAACCCTCACTGTTACTCCCGAGCTCTGGATCACACGAAGCTTGCCCTCCAGTTTCAGAGTATCCTCAAATAGTCCTCGGATACTGAAAAGGCCACGATGTGGGGATATGTAGTTTAATCCTTCATTTGCTTTCCCTGCCTGAGACCTCTGGAGGAAGCCCTCCAAACTTATCCTAAATGGCTGGATTAAACCCCACTGCAGGCTCTCAGCAGACACTTGCAATCCCTTCCTGCCCAGCACTGCTCAAAACCTTAAGTCTGTCGTCCAGCTGAACCTCGATGCATTTAGAAACCAGCCGGCATTCCCAGCACTCTCCCCGGGTTTGCATCCAGACTTAATTATTTGGGTCCATGTCACCCTCGGTACGATTTTTCTTAAAATAGACCCAGAGCCCTTTGCTAAGGTTAACTTCAGCTTTTTGCTTGAGTCGAGAACTAGCACAGCCATTCTTTTGTCTGAATCTTAACAGCTCCCTGGAGAAGGGAGACCATGCCTTGGATGTCGGCAGAGCATTTATAGGAAGTTTTATCTTTGCCGAACGGCAGAATTTTGTAAGACAGTGAGTATTTTGTCTGGTTCCACCCCCCCTCCCCACCCCAAGAAGAACAGCCTAAGGGCTAATAAAATGCCTCCCTCCAGATGGGTGATGCCTTGTAGTCTCGAGGCCTGCAAAGTCAGGGGGCTTGCAGTTCCTACAGCTGTCAGAAGTCATCTATCAGCACCTGGGCAGAATACAGATCTGATTCCTAGCAGAGGACTGCTGCCATGTATTTTAAAAGGCTCCGAGGTAAAAAGGCGATGCCTGATCCTCAGCTGACATAAATCAACACAGCTCCATTGACTCCCTGAAGATTTGGTGACCACACACTGTTATACACAAGACCTGACAAATGGATTCACTGGAAAGCACTAAAGCCACAAATGAAAAAAAAAAAAAAAAAAGATGTATATAATCCTGCAAGCCTTGCCCTAGTACCCAGTGAACTTATTTGTATGTGAAAGGGTTATGGGACGGATCACGTGCAGGTGGAAGAATAGATACCAGTGAATCATTTCATCCATGTGCAGCCACGTCTGGGATAAAACCTAGACGCTGTATAGCAGCAGTTTAGGACAGGAGGAGATCAGGACTACTGCAGCCAGCTGAAACTACAGGGAGCTTCTGAATTTAGCTTTGCAAACTGGAAACGGGCCAGAACAGCGGGTCTGTTGTCATTCAAATGGAGGTCGGTGGCTTCCACCACTGGTAAGGACTCTAGACAGCTGTGAAGATCTTTTGTTTTTCTGCATCTCCCAGCAGTGCCCGCATGCTGGTGTCCCTTATCGGCATGCTGGGGAGCTGGGGTCAGTGCTGAATGGGGAGAAAAATGAGTCACTTCTTCGCTCTGCCTCGTTCCAGTTGTGCCTTCGCGGTTCTCAGTGCAGGTTTTGACCAAATCCAGCCCAGCTTGATTTTGGAAAAGCGACAGACTCACAACTTGTACATCTGTGGGACATGTGCACTGGCTTTTCCAGACAAGGCCCTTTGGGTCAATCCAATACCTGTTATTAGACCAACTTACATAGTTGGAAAAATTCTTTTATTAAAATTCTTTAAATTATTTTATTAAAAATTCTTTTATTAGATCAACTATGTGAGTTGAAAGATATCCCATTTGCCTCAAGGGCCTTGTCTGCCTCTCTCTTTAGACCAACACAGCTACAACCTATATACCTGGCCTTTCCACGATACTTTATGAAGCAAGATAAACCTCGTTTGGATCAAATTGGGAAGAAACCGTTGACACTGACATTTTGCTTTGGCTGTTTAGCAGGGACGAGACTTCACCACTAAAAAGTATTGCCAGGAGGGAGTATTGCTGAGCTGAGCTGGGAAAATGTGATCCGTGGGAAGCACCTGGGTTGGATAAAGCCCCCTCCCTTGGGAAATGAAGACTGCCGTTTCTCTAGGTGGTTCAAATACTGTGTATGGAGCCCATTACTAGCCTTCTCCTCATTCAGGCCTCAAGTCAGTGAGAAAATAATTAACTCAATGAGAAAGCCCCAGTTGGCTTCCCAGTCAATGCTTAAGCTAGACATGTGGGCAAGTACATGACTGAACTGATCCCTGAAGGAGTGTGACCTTAACTTTAATAGAATGGTTCTGACTTCTACACCTGCCATGCCCAAGTTCATAATGCTATTAGGAACCTCTCAAGCATATCAGGTTGTCAATAAGAGGAAATCAATGGAGAGCACTTAAGGCCTAGCTTTGTCCCAACTGTTCTTAAGAGTTTTGTTAAAAACATCTTAGAGCTATAGCTATGTCTACAATATCTGTATTGACAACATCTATAATATCTACTTCTCAAAGCTTTTGCTTGTCACACTATCAGTCCTGATAGATGTCCATACATGTGCTCCAGGGTGGGAATGGGGGATGCATTTTAATTAGAGTGGCTCCTGGACAGCCACGCTAATTAAAATGCCACAGCGTCATATGTGTTCATTGTCCTGCATTTCAAAATGGCTGCAGGGACACTTTAACGAAAGCTCATTAATGGGCCCCTGCCATGTTACAGAGAGCAGCCCCCACCATGTGACACTGCAGCATACTGGGGTGCTCTAATTAGACTTGATCATTAGACTCCAGTAGATTTGATTTAGCGAGTCTGCTCCAAAGTGTTTTAATTAGAACGTGTTGGTGCATGTGTATAGGCACCCGGGGTTACAGCTGAAGGAAATCCTAAATGATTCTGCACTATGTGTGCCATCAGAGTACAGGCATTGAGCTATCACTTAAGGACCGCATGGGGTAAATTAGGAAGCCAAAGGCATGAGTGAAATTAATTCTTATTATTTTTAAAATGAGCTTTCTGCTGTTGAACAGGGTCAGACTGCAGGCCTTTTGTTATGCAGAATGAGAGTCAGTCCCGGTCAGAGCCAATATGGAGCCACAGTGTGACTCGAGTCATCTGTGAGGGTACACGTAGGATTAATCCCACCTCACCTGGCACTGACTCCTTGTTCAGGAGTAAGTCTCACCCCCATGGACAGGTCCTGGATGACCCTGCCAGTGTCATCTCATGGTTCAGGCTGGGGAAGGCAGATCAGCAGTTCTCCTGGATTTTTGTCTTAATTTGCCAATGGAGGTCTCATTTAGTCCTGTGGATAGAAAACCCTTTTATGTCAGCTTCCCAATCTATAAAGGATTGAGAAGTACTGGGCAGAATACTGATTGCCAGGCGGACGAGGCTTCCTTGGTGGTTTGCCATCCACTGAGGAAGGAAACACAGAGTATTGCTGGTAATACCCAGAAGACTCAGGATAACTGCTGCTTGATGGGAAGACAGGGGAAAGCTAAGGAAATTACTATCATTTCTCCTTCCATGCGCCATCCTACAGGAAGGAGCTGCTAGTAATGTCATTGCATGAGTATAGAAGCTGGGGGAAAGGCGCCAAGAGATGGGGGGAAAAGGTGCCAGGAGATGTCCACAACTTCTGTTGAAAATGATGGTCCCTACATCCATTCATGAATGGTGGAGACCTCCATGTCCCTGGGGCTATGCCACCTGCATGCCTCATCTCACCAAGGGAAGAGATGCAGCAGTTTTTGCACAGGTCTCAAACAGCGTTCTTTAGGAAAGTCCTTTGAAGCATTAGGTTGCTGAGCTGAGAAGGGACAAGATTTATTTGTACTTCCCCCCCTTTAAGCCTCTTTGCGCTCATGGCCCAAGTCAACATTTGCTCTGCAAGCTCTGTCATGCTTCTGCATGCATTTCACTAACTCTCCTCTTCGCTGGCAGAAAGGGACCTTGCCAAAGAAGAAATCAATCTCCCCCCTCTTCTCCACAACGTCCATGGAAATCTAATTTCAGCAATTTCAAAGTCATTATTTAAAAAAAAAATAATGCAATGGTATTTTTTGTGCTTGGTTTTCTTTCTACCCCCAGGGGTGAAACTATGTTATGCTGATTAGTTTTTGCCTGATCAGATCATCAGGCTCTACTGCAATTACAAGACGAGGCGAGCCAAGGAAAATAACTAAATTAACCAGTCATGGTTATTTATATTGCTCAACCTTCTCTCACTGCAAAACATTATCTTCCTTGGAAGGGAAGAATGGAGATGAGGGATGAAAATGACCCTGTTCGTTCCATCATTGTCTTCAATGGTCCATTGTTTTCCAGTGCTTTGTCCAAAGCAGTTAAAAAAGACCTGTTCCCATCAGTTCCCTAAGACAAACACATAGTTTAACAGACCTCAAATGTGGGAAATGTGTCTAAATACTTGGCTAAAATTTCTCCATTACTTCTAATTATAGCCTGTAACCCATTCTAAGCAGTTCCCCTTCCTGTTTTCATCTGTTGATATACAATTATCATATCCCCATTTCTGCAATAGGAAATTGATATCAAAAGGCAGCAGGGAAAGAATGAATGGATGCATTAAAAAAAAAAGACACCCAAGTTTGATGACCATTTCTATTCTACTTTCTAGGAGTGTATTACCTCTGTGCATAGAAGGAACAATATTTTGACAGGGAGGAAGTATAAATGGTTTTCCTATTAGTGGTCTCCACAATTTCTGGAGATGATATACTCTGACACTTAATGGTGGTCTATAAAACTTTCATGATATCCACTTTAATTTTTCTTTTTGGGGGAGTTGAGCCCAAAGCTTTCCTTAAGTGGTTTCCTTACATGCTTCCTTCAGCCAGCACCTCTGAAGAGCAACACAGAAGGCACCGCACTTTTCCTGTCCCACCTACTAGAAATCAAAGCTGGAACATGAAACAGAGGCAACAATAAAGACAGACCTTCTTTGAGGGCAACGTTTGGGGTTTTGAAGGCAGAGCTAGAATGTAGTAGGGGACATCTCACTCCCTAGTACTTCAGAGACATTTTATGAAGAGCCATTGTTCTAGATATTTCATTTAATAGCAGTCTTCAACTTTTAACAGCAGCCTTCAGCTCCCTGAAGCAGGGGGGCTTCAAAGAGGACGGAGCTGGGCCGGTCTCAGTGGGGGCAGGTGACAGGACAAGGAGCAATGGGCTCAAGCCGCAGCAAGGGAAGCTGAGGCTGGATATTAGGAAGAACTTTCTTGCTAGGAGCATAGTAAAGCACAGGCTACCCAGAGAGGTGGTGGACTCTCCATCCTTGGGGGTTTTTAAGACCTGGGTGGACAAAGCCCTGGCTGGGATGATGTACTTGGGGCTGGTCCTACATGTGACTGCCTGAGGTCCCTTCCAGTCCTCATTTTCTATGATTCTGTGATTTGCACTCTTAGCAATAGGTGATTTACTGAGGATGCACAGTGTTCAGCTCCAGTGGCCTGACCCCAATTTACACAATTTCTGGATCTGGATCCAGTGTTTAGCAATAGTTTTGGCCTTTTGTCTCTTTACAAGGAGGGGAGGAAGACTCATATGTATTTCACTGGGGATGTACCTCTACTCTTACCCACCCATTCCCTTCTCATAACTGCCAGGCTAGGGCACTAACTTACGTGCATTTGTGTTTCATTTCCCCACTTCACTCCTTCCGATATCTGACACAGGATAACATTTCTTCATTTCTATCAGTAGAATCAGGTTGTGGCGGGGAGAGTTAGTTTAAAATATAACAAATGACAAGTTAAATATTTCCTTTCTAGCCCTTCCCCACCTTCCTATCCTCCGCCCCCTCAAAACACCCCTGAAAAACCCTGAGAACTGTATTCTTTCACTGCCTCATATATGCAGGAGAATATTTTCCCTCATCATCACTTGGAGCCCAGGACAAGAATTGATCACAAAGCTCTAATTTATGACACTTTTGGATTCAAAGGGGGATTCAGAGATAGCAGCACAAACAGCTATGTAGCTTTATTGGATTGAGGTAGAAGCTTCCCAATGCATGCTATCCTTTCCTGGTTTGCATACACATGACTAGGAGCTTTAAGAGGCTTGGGACTTTGAACATAAAACCAGAATTTGAAGCCTATTATGCAAGAGCTTATTCAGGAATAATGAGGGAAAAGACACAGTAATGGGAGCCTTTGTGTCTAATAAAGGGAAATTTATTCAGAAGACTCCATGAAAGTCAGAACACAACCATCTAAACCTCAGCTAGCGGCTTCCCAATGGAAATCTGTAGGGGCAGAAAAAATAAAACCCCCGCTTTGCAGAGATATATATCGTGGGTGACAATGAGGATAAAACATGCTCATACGTGGAAAAAACCAACAACCCTAAGATCAATTTTGCCCACAAGATTCACCGGTGAGATACAGGTCACAGATGAGCAGATCATCAAGAATGGCGAGGTATAAACACAAGGTCGAATTTGCATGCAGACTACTAAGGTCAGATTCAAGGTCCCGTTTTCTTTTTCTTTTGATGCGAAGTATTAGCTGAGGGCAGCATTCACTCAGCGGCTCCCTTTACCTTAGTAATGGACATCGCATAATAGACGAGGGTTTATAATCTAGATACTAACTGAAAGGAATAGGGTGACATGTCCAAGGGACTGTTGTGTTAAGGAGGAGGGTAGATTCTTACTCGTAGCTTTGAAAAACAACATTGAAATTTTGGGGGGAAAAAATCAAAATGTAGACAATAATTAAAACCTATGACCACTCTTATTTTGTTTTTTTCAGCCAGCTCTAGCAACAGCTCCTTGCTAGTTAAAGGCAGTAGTGACTCTCCTTTCACTGAACTGTGAGACTATTGCTCTAAGACTAAGAAGAGCCAGGAGCATTTTCAGGCGAGTCAATCTGGGTTTCCATCCATGTGACCAAAGGCCAATTCAATGGTGGTTTGAACCTCACCTCACTGTTGGGTCCCAAGTCCCTGGCAGTGGTGTGAATGAAGGCAATATAAAAATGTCAATCATTATGAGATTTACTTGTCAGGTCTGCCTTGGAGCATTATTCACATAATATTGGTGCTAATGTTAGAAGTCCCTATCCAACATGCTCTGGGCCAGGGGTGGGCAAAATGTGGCCCGTGGGGTGGACGCAGCCCGCCAGGCCATTTTATCCGGCCTGTGGGGTCCCTAAAAATTCAGAAAATTAATATTTATCTGCCCCTGGCTGCCTATCATGTAGCCGCCAATGGCTTGCCAAAACTCAGTAAGCGGCCCTCTGCCCGAAATAATTGCCCACCCCTGCTCTGGGCTCTATAAAGCCTGGGTAACAAGGGTAGCACGTTCCTTGGTTGTTCCAGTTTCTGGTTTTGGAAGTCCAAGAGGCCATCCCCACATATTAAACCCCTGCTTCTCCTCCACGATACCGACATTTTCAGAAGTCTCTAAGAATTTTGGGTGTCCCTGATTTTGAGGGGCCTATCGTGAACCAGTTTAAGAGGGATTGAGTGTCACAGGCAAGGCATTGCTCATTTACATGTAGAGGCGAGATAGCAAGAATACCAGCTCCTTTGGAAATGCTGGTCTTAGTCTTTATTTCCCTGAATCACTTTAACATTTTTAAGCTTAATATTGAGACTGAAAATGGCAAAGGAGTTGAAATACTAGACTCGATTTAAGCCTACAAATCTTGGCCACCATATTGATCTATCATCACTAATTGAGTACCTGTGATTTTCATAGTTTCATTGACCTGTGATTTTTCATAGTTTCATAGATGTTAGGGGCTGGAAGGGACCTTCCAGATCATTGGGTCCAGCCCCCCTGCGCTTGGGCAGGAAAGACCATTGGGTCCTCTCTCTTTTTTTTTTTACTATATATTTGCCAGAAAAAAGGAGTACTTTGGTTTAAAAGTCCAAGCATAAACATTTCTGCTCCATTGCTTCCAGTGTATCTTGAGGCTGTCATCCTTATAATGACACACCATGTTTGTGCATGTGCCTTGTAGCTTGTTCGGGTAGAACCGATACCGTCTCTCCTTGTTTCTGTGCGGTAAAGAAGACACGTGCCCTTGAAAAGGTTTTTGCAAATGATGACCTGAACACACTTCTCAGGAGCAGCCAGTGAAAGTGCATGGCCTTGTTTTACTTGTTTTAATGTCATTTTTGTGATGAACCAACATTATTTTTTACTATGGGCAAAATGCCTCCAATGCATTAAGGCGAAGTGGTGCTGACTGTTTTTCTTGCTCATCCCCTGGTGTTCCCTGTTGTCCAGGGTCGAGAGGAACTGTGATGACTGGACTGGCTTGTTGCCTTTCCCTGCTCTTAGCTGACTGCAGGCTGTTTATTCCCCTCCATCTTCATATGTGGGTGCAATAAGGCCTGTCACAAGAAGAGAGTCTGGATGGCAGAAAGAGGCTTTCTACAGCTAGCAAAGGGAGAAAAAAAAAAAGGGCAGGCAGCTTTCGCACAAGCATAAATGTTTAATCAATTCTTGCTTAACTCTGAAAACCTTTTCCAGATAGAAAGTTTGCAATTATTACATGGATCAAGACAGCTTAATTAAGCAATTAGGATGTAAAGTTAACAGGCCTTGCAGAGTAGGATGCTGTGGCTTAGCTACAGAATTGTTTGTCTATGTATGAATGTGTCTGCTTGGGAAATTACTGCCTTTTTTTATTAATAAGACTTAATTGTATAAGTGAAACTACATAAAAGCATAAGAATAAAATTGAATCCTGAACTTCTTACTTGGCTAATTGGAGTTTTGCTTGGAAAAAGGCAGAGAGTGAACGACTGAATAACAATAAGGGACCAGCCCTGTCATATCCACAGCCAATTACTGCTTTGAGCCAAAGGTCTACCCAAGCCTTGACACCCATTGGGTGGCATGGGTACAGCACACCAATTTCTGTAGCCGGTGTGACTGATGGGCTAGCCTCACGTCCGCCCATGTTTGACTTCACGCCTAAATGGCCAAGTACTCATTTATGGCTGGGTAGACTGGGACAAGTGGGAGTGTAATTCAGTTCTGGAGCCAAAGCAAGCCATCTTACTGACTGCTTACCAAGCTGGTGCAAGTCTCCACGTGGACACATTTATGATGGTTTAAAATCCAGTTGCCATTGCCTAATTTTATATCAAGTGAAGAGTAGCCACAGAACAATTTGCAGGGTTTTCATTTAGTGGGCTTAAAAGCTTATCTTTAGTTAAACCAAGCAACTTTGATTGCCGACTGGGACCTGGATAAAACAAAGCAGAGATTTCCCCTGCATGCAAAGCTTAACTGTTTGGAAGGAAGGGTTGGAAATTTGGGTTCTGATGTTTAAAAGCATAATTCAGACCTACACGGTCCTAGGCTCTGTTTGGATGGGGAAGAACAAAGGTCCAAATAAAGGGTGCACCCCACTGAAATTTCCCCAAAGGCTGCGTAGACCAGCTTAGATCAGCTTTGAACAAGCCCCTTCATGGATCTCTCAGGATCTTTCCTTCCTGCTCAAGACCCTTTCTTTTGCTTTTAGGAAGCCAACATCCTGGAAGAAGTGCATGCATAGAGGCCCTACCAGGATTGTTGTCGCTTGCCTTCATCCCTCTTAGCATCCCATTCATTTAGAGTTTTCTCTGCCTGTGGTTGGGGTGCAAGGTTGTACAAATCCTGGCGGTGATGTCTGGCAATAGGCCAAGGCAGAAGTCTAAGCTAAAATTGCACAGTATTATTGAAGAAGGGATAAAACTGAATGATTTTGAACTTGGGTTGTAAAACATTTATGGTAAATAAGAACAACCCCTTGAGGCTTGAAATTGTAAAATTCTGGTTCTGGGCTGTTGATCCTGAAAATTGGAATCCCATTCTGCAGCTTCGGGTGCACCTTATCCAATATTTCATTTGTCCCATCTGATAGCAAGCCATAGCTGGGCAGAAGACACCTTTCCCCTGCAGTGGCAACAGAGCATTAAAGGCATTGACAATGAGGCCTTCATGCACAAGCCATCTCTCAGTGGCCCGAAATAGAAAAAGGAAATGACATCTCTTAGGATCAGCTCAACTTCTGTTGTGAGAGTGTTGCCTTCCAAGATTAGGGAATATTTCTTTATTATTTTGACTCTGGTTATTAAAGAGCATCAACTGCATGCCTCTAAACTGATCACACGCAGGGGGATTCTAGCTCATGACACCAGTAGATAATGGTAGTAGACTCCTAGGGGAACAAAGGTCTTGGGTTGTGAGGAAGTACTTCATTTTTTCCCTCCATGACTTTGAGCCTTGACAATACCTGCCGAAATCCATGGGAATTTCTCTAATTATTACAACAGACATTCATTCAAACCCTTGGGTCTCCAAGGCTAGGGACAGAAGCTACACATGAACCAACTGAAGTGATCAGAAACTGGTTTAAGCCTGTAACCAAACAGAAGCTCAGTGCACATAAACCAGTTTCAAAATGGCTGAAACTGCTTTATGACAAACCTGGTTGAATGTAGCATCAGGCTTAACTGATTTAGGTCAAACTGGTTTATGAAACTTCTGTCTCAGACCCGTTCTGGGTTCAAGTTCAATCACAGTCCCCCAGCATCCCAGCATCCTTTCCAACCCTGGGCTGTCTGCTCCAGAGAGTGGGGCTGGTCCTGCCCCTCTGCTCCCTAGCTGGAGCAGTGAGGGCTGGCTGATAAAGTGGGGCAAGCCCAGCTGGGGATGCAGCCCCGTCCGTGGGGGGAACTGCCCCCAGACAAACCTCTGCTGAGGTCTGGGGCCAGGGATGGGGGTTAAACACCCCTTCCCCTCACTCAAACTTACTGCTGTCTGCAGTTGTGGACTACAAACCCCAGAGGCACCTGGAAGCAGGAAGAAGAAATGATGAGCAACCCTACAGAGTCCTGCCGCTGTGATTCTGGACTGCAAATCCCAGAAACCTCAGGGGCAGCAGGAAGAGGAAGTGAACACACAGCCAGAGTACCATGCTCTATCGCCCTCTGGCTTCTGGTCTGAGCCATTGCAGGCATGTGGCTGCATTTCTTGAACCCAAGGTAAATGTCTGTTCACTTCTGTTTCAGTTTAATCAGTGCAGTTTAGACCAACCTGCAAAGACTGAATCAATTCAGCTTTGGGCTTTTTGATTGTCTGTACCCAGCCCAAGGGAACATGTGTGCTCTTGTCTGGTTTCATTGCCATGCTGCAGAAAACAGCTCAGAGGCACGGGATGCTGGAGACGTCTGAGGTAAGGGTGAAAGAAATGGGTCCCACAACTACAGAGGAAAAATGGTGGATGTAGTAGAGTTTATAGTGTACTCTCATTGGCAGAGGTGATTGGCAGTTGTGTGGTATGCAGTGGGCACTGCCACACTGCAACCATTTCCCAGAAGCAGTACCCTGGATAACTTAAAAGACACACAATATTGCCATCCCTATTCCTTTTTATTCGCTGCCTCTGTTCTTGTGGAGTAACCTCATCCACCAACACCAACAGCTTCCTCAGTCATTTTCCTCTTTCAGCCCAGGCCTCAGCCTAGGTCTATCATCCTATAAATAAGGTCTATAAACCTCCTATCCATGTATGAACCTCCAGTTTGCAGGAACAGAGAGGACTCCACTTCCAACATATGGTAGCCTGGCTGAAGGACTAATGACCCATAAGCTGCTGAATGAAGCTCTGAACGTCGAGGCATCAGGAGATGACAATTTTAGGCAGGGTAGTGGGTATGTGCAGGCTAAACAAGGACAGATGGTCGCCATATGCTTTAGATGTAGGGAATAAAAGGCATCGATGATGAAATATAACTAACTGGCATGAAACCCCTTGGCAAAGGCCTGTGGCTAAGGTACTTTAACACTGCTATGATTCTGGCATTTGCTCTTTGCTTCAGGAGACAGCCAGTCTCAATGCCAAATATTTAACAAACTTGTTTCCTTCCACAGACAACTCCCTTGGCTAAAAGCACGGGTCTGTTAACACTGCAGTCAGTGATCAATGAGATGTGCACAGAACTGCTATCCTGGGCCAAGTTCTTGACAGGCAAGAGGGTCTTTGCAGTAATGGCACTGCACCGGGACTCAGGAGAGCTGGATCCAATGTCTGCCTCTGCTACAGGCTTCCCGTATGCTCCTGAACCAGTCATTTAATCTCTTGGCTCTCAATGGGAAATAAAATTACTTTGCTTTTTTCTATCTCTAGCTCCATCATTCAGGCTGTCAACTCTTCGGGGTCTCATTCTGACTATGAGGATGTCCAGTGCCTTGCACAACGGAGCCTCAATCATAACTGGGTCTCCTAGATGCTGGAGTGTCAAAAATCAATAATAATAATGGTGATAATTAGTATTATCATGATAATAATATGAATAATAATCAGTTTTGCTGACAGTTGCATCATTAGGAGGTGGAGCAACTCCAGATGAAAATCAATGGAGTTGCTTTTCTGAGTGCCTTAAACAAACTGAAGACAATGCCAAGTTTGGGATGCCCAAATAGCAAATCTTTTTCCTGTTTAGTTTCTTAGCAATGCCTTTGCCATTTTCTTCCCCAAAATGTTTCTTTCCCCCACTCTTTCAAAATAAAATGCTGCAATGTCCTTTTTTCCCCCCATTAAAAAACAAAAAAATCAATGCTGACAGTTCAATACTCATTCACAAAGCGTCCACCTGACGGCAAGTATGTGTGCGCCAACTGAGAAAAGTACTGGAAGGAAATAGGTTCTGGTTTCACACTTCCCAAGGGCCCAACTGAGCACCTACTTTGACAAAGTCTTCTTAAGAGAGAATAAAAAAGTATTTAAAAGGCGGCAAGCACAAAGCACAGCTTTTCTTAATATCTTTGAGCAATTAAAATCTGTCAGTGGGGGAGGATTAACACAGGTTATATATAGTATTTCAATTTAACTTTCTTGTGATCCCTTGAAGTTTTATTTATATATTTATTTTTTTAAAGAAAAGAAACTTATTTAACTTTTGCAGTTTTCTAGAGGGTTGGAGCCATTGCACTCCTGGCTTTTAACCATCCGTCCAAAAGACCTGTGTTCATTTTTGGAGTTTCCTTGCACCAAAGAATTGGCTGCTTTGTTCCTGGCTATCATATGGTCCCCATCATTTTGCATCTTCGAGGTTTTTTTATATTTAAGAAACAGGCCTTGAATCCTGCTTTGATTCAATCGAGCCATTCTGAGGGTCTCTCACTGAGTTTTTGGGTGCAAAAAACCTGATCTTCATTGGAATTAAATTTCAGAAAGGAAAGAAGCCAAGACTAACTTAGGTTGAAGACCTTACTGGGGCTTCTTAGACTTTAGAGGTACCCTTTCTGGTCAAGGTATGTCAGTGGGACTGGGGAGGAAAGTTTGCATACTCCCGGTGACAAATGTTTTCTAGCACCAAAATGGCATTTAGTGCTTGATTTGGAAAATTCTTCCCCCTTTTTATGTCTGCAAGGTCAAATTCACTGCTGAGAAGAAATGTGTATGGATGAGATATGAGCAAACCATAAACCATTTAATGGACCTCCATAACTGGGGTGAATTTCCCTTTGGAGGCATGGGAGCTTGCAAATATCTAAGCAACTGTGCCAACAATTAAGTTGCAGTTGCAAAAAAAAAAAAGAAAGGCTGTTTTAATGTCACATAATTTCCAAGCATCAGGCCATATGAGTGTTGATTTGGGCGGAGGACATTTCTCCAAAGACCTTCTACTGTCTCCAGTAGAGGCACAGCGCTTCAACGGCCCTACTCACACGAGAAAGCGTGGCCACTTATGTTAAAGCATCCCCTGACAGAAAATCACTTTAATTTACATGGCGTGATGGAACAAATAGAAAGAAAGATTAAAAATAATCCCTAATCAATATGTAACAGCAGCTTGTTGCTCACGTCTCTCCCAGTACTGAAGGACAGTCCCACATTTATAAGCCCCATGCCCCTCCTTTTCCTGCCATTTCACTGTGCTCCTTGGAAAAAATCATAGAAATTGTTTCTAGTACCTGGGAAAGCGAAATATACCCCCAGATGCCCACTGGCTACCTTGAAGGGATGACAATGAGTGTATTTATTGTTGGATGTTGAGGATAGAAATAAAATCTCAATTGTAATTTGTCACTCAGAAAATATGGGAACATCTTTCACTACCCCTCCTCCCCCTGTCAACAAAAGTGGGCGGAAGTCAAAATTGCTAAGCAAAAATATTATGTATGTACATAAGGAAAGGGAGCAAATGACTGAGATTACAATTTATGGCGGAGACCGTAGGTGGGGTGTGTGCGTGCGCGATTGCACACAAGAGAATTGCCGGAGATGCAGATATCTCACAGAGCTTCTTCTTCTTTCCTTTCTGTTTTATTTTGCAGGTAAATAAGATTGTCAGTAAGAGATGGCCATTTTCTCACATGCAGCATACAGACGGCGTCCAGTTTTTATGGTGATTCCAGCATTTGGCCTGGTGGGCTTGCTTTTTTGTTTTAATGCGGTATTAAGCAGGGCTTTCCTATAGGGCAAGGTTTATTTTGCTGAGCAATTACCCTTTCAGGTCTGCAAGACCATTCGAAGGTTAACTGAAATCACCATTGCAAACTCTGGGGATGAGGCATGCTACAGGGTTGAGCTATCCCAGCTGGTTTGGTATTGATACAAAAGGCAGGTCAGAGAGCTCAGGAGAGCTGTGAAATATCCATGCCATCGGCATCCGTCTTCCTTAGTCTCATTGATCGGAAACATGAAGTGCAATTTCTTGGAGAGGAGGTACAGCATGTCAACGTTGGGCCGAGGAACCTGATAGAAGGACTGAGCCATGAACCCGGCAGGAGTCGTCTGTCACCAGAAGACATTTAGCTGTGACATGGTCTTCATTATATCCAGCACTCAGGGATCGGAGCCCCGCAGGTAGCGAGAGAGAAACGGGCTGCCGTTAAAGCAAGCCAGCCCAGTCTGTAAAACACCCGCTGTCTTTATTCATTAAACAGCTTGTTACCAAAAAGGAGCCTTGGCTCCCCAGGATGAGTGGCACCTCATTCTTGGCGGAGGCCTACATCTTGGAGGAACCTATCCGCAAACTTAAATGTAAGCGCGTGAGCAGGTTCAAGGAGGCCAACGGGATGATTCCCGTCAATGAAGGGGCAAGTCTTTGCCACATCACACCTTCCAGGAGACTTCAGAGGCTTCATTTTTACGTTCCTCGTTCCAATTCAAAATTAGTGGGGCTAGATCGACCCATTTTATCTTGCAAGACTTGCCCCTCAATCTCTAAACTCAGAAAACTGTCAAAAGAGCCAACCAAACAGTTGGGTACTGCAGTTCGAAGGATGGCACGAGGGATGGGTGACCTCCCAGCACTAGCAATGGTACAGGGAGCATCTTGAACCCCAGTACAACTGCCTTAAATATGACTTGTGATATGAATAATCCCATTGCAGCAAGAGAACAGGAGCAGGGACGTCTCCCGTAGCAGGTGACCTGCAGTGATTTTTGGACTAGTAGCCGAGGGGCTGTTCCGTAAGTGAGAGTGAAGCCAGAGCAAGCTTAGTTTTATTTCATCCTTGCACCTTCTCCATAGTAATGCTTCGCCCTCCTTTTCTTCCTTGCACTTTGATGTAGTCGATCAGTTGTCCCTCTCCTTAACAACTTGTATGCTAACAGTGAGAGCCGAGTTTATTATTTTTTTAAATGATGATTACTTGCCAAGCTTGGCTCCCCGTGGCTGATGGAGTCAAAGCAGTCCTTGCTTGTGAACGTTCCTGGTAGCTGCCATCCTGCAGATATTTATGAATCCAACAAGTTTCATAACCTAAGCCTACGCCTGAGGAAGGGTGTTTGTACCCAAAAGCTTGCAAAGAACCATTTTTCCAACTATTTAGTTGATCTAATAAAAGATATCACATCTCCCCAAAGAACGTGGTCTGCCTATGAAGTTGAGCATGAGCTCTCAGAAAATGTGCCCCAGTCAGTGTGCTCACAATCAGTCTGATTCCTTTTCAGCTAGTCGTGATATGCCGTTCTCCAGTTTCATTTGCCCAAACAGAAGTAGGAGACCTTGGCTGAAGCTGGTGAGACTTAAGCATATACCTAAAGTTAAGCCTGTGCTTTGCAGAGAAGGGACTGACGGCTGAAGAAGGACCGTGAGGAATCAGATCGGGTCTCCCGGTGACAGGTCTGTGCTAAAGAGGGGCCATTCCTTAAGGGGATGGGAAGCCACATGTCATTTTGCAAGGTGTAATAGCTTCCCGTGGTAATAAAAGGGCCAGTGAAGAGTGTAAACATGACAGCAAATACAGAGCTATTTGGTTGTACTGGGGTTTACGCAAATATTGCTATTTTTGCCTTTTGGGTTTCTTTACAGCTCCAAAGCCCTTCTCGCACTTCCAAAGCTTTTGATCTGAAATTTTCATGAGCACTAAATAATTCCCTTTACATTAAAGCGGGGGAAAAAAAAGGGGGGGTGAATTTTGACACTGCAGCCATAGCAACAGCCTGATGTCATAAACACAGGAGTGTGACTTCATGGTGGGATCAAAGAGCAGAAGGCGTCTTGATTCAAGCACAAATCTCTCCTGCGATAGCAAGTGACATGCAGAAAATTCCTCGTCCACACAATGCTGTTTTGTGCAAGCGTCCTTTTACATCGAGTATTATTTGGGATGAAAATCCCTTTTCTGAAGCATCAAATGGGGCACTTCAAGTAGCGCTTTCCTGCATACAGGAGTCAGGGAAATGATTTTTGCATGGCAGTTTACCAACATGGCAGGTACTCACCTATTCACAAAGCTCCCCCAGGATGCTTCCTTCCTTGGGCTGCACCAGGTACAAGATTGCTAAGGTGGATAAAGCTGCTCTTCAGTCCCTCTGCTAACCAGTCATCTTATCTACCTAGGACCTAATAGGATTGATGAACATCTTGATTTGAGTGGCAATGGGAGGCACCCACCCAGCGGGCCCCATGGAAAAGGCAATACTTTCACTTCAACATACAGGGGCCTGTCTGCTAACTGGCACGTGAAGGAGTGTTTCCATACAGAGATCCTCTGAGATAAAGCGTGCCATGTGCTAAACATATTATCACTTCAAGAAACTGGGCGAAGACTCTCTTCCACTTGCAAATTCCCAGGCATTTCTTGAAGAATAGCCCACCACTATTATAGTGTGTTTATCTTGCAGTACATCATGGGACAAAAATAAAATGGACTAAAGCATTTTAAAATTCAGCCCTGGAGGCATCTCCAGCTGAAACCCTTGGTTCAAATCACCATCTGGGCAGGAATAGCTGAAAGCCATTTCAGCAAGAGGACTCGCTAAGCAGCAAAATGAAGTGGATTGATGGAGCCCCTAGTTTCTAATGCATGCAAACCCACCGAGAACTCACCCCATGCTGCTGGTCCAGGGGAGCTTCACATCAGCAAAAGGATTAAGTGCAGGACTTTGAAATCATGCTCTCAGGCCCAAGCTGGGGTGACACCCAGAAATGGTAATCAGAGTTGCTGCTTTAGGCCTTTCAGACCATATCAATTTTCCCATCCCAGAAGTAACATTGACTATTTTGTTTTTCAACATTTTATTCTTTTTTTTAATTTTTTTTTTGCTTTTTCCCAGCAAACATTTAGCAAAACATTCCTCTTATGAGCAGGACATCAGTCTGATGCCTCTAAAAATACAGGACCTGACACATGCAACCCTCCCTCATCCATCTCTGAATTACAATTTGATCTGAATTCAGCGCTGGTGAAAGATGGTTTAAAGGAGCCCTGTAGCTATATATATGTAAATGCTTAGCTGATAGGGCCAATAAAACTTGCTTTGTGCTGCAAATGGCTTCCTTTGCCTGCTTTTACATCAGCTCTTAACATGGTGTCAGTGGGAAAACAGCTTTTATGGCTTTCATTCTTCTCTGCAGCTCATCCCATGCTCCACATTGGAAATCGGTAGGAATTAGGCCCCTACATATGAGTCAGGTGCTTGGGTGCCTTTCATCATGGGGGTCTAAATCACTTCAACAGTGATATGAAGTGATTCCTCCCTCCCTCCCTCCCCTACCCCAGCAAATGCCTGGGGCTGTCCCAGCAGACACTGGCCTAGGGAATCTGATTGTAGGAAAGAAGCCCTAATGCAGCCTCATTTACAGGTGAAATCCTGGATGAACAACCCCAGAGACTGAAAGTCATTGTCTAATGAGCACGGGCAGCAGCAGAGAAAGCTGCACCCATGTTTAACCTTAATTGTAGAGACCACCATGGTGAAGGCATTTGCGTCTCTACAGATCATTTAAGTCTTTGGTTGCCAATGAGAGAGAATTTGATTTTTTTAATGATCTGAAATACGACTTCCTCAAAATCAGGTACCATCAGACACTCGGCAGCTGTAACAATCGTCCCCCAGCAAAACGGTGCTCTTGCATGTGAGATGCAGCAGCTTGGTTAGGCTGGGGTTATGCCATTAATAGCCGGTCAGGGAATCTGCAAGCCCTGCTTGCCGGGAGCTCAATGAGAAATCATTTGTCTGCTTTAAAGAACAAAAGTTATACCTAGAAAGGAGTAGGGTAGTCATGCTTAGGTGTCATGCCAAAAGCCCAGTCTCTAAGTCTCTTTTGGTGTCGAGCAGGGAGCTTGACTGGTCTCTTGGGAAGGAACAGGGTGGCAAAAGTCATCTTCATCTTCTTTTTCAGAAACTGTGGACTCGTGGAGCTGGATCCTATTCTCCCATGGGTCACGTAAATGAGTTGAGCTATCATGATATAAAGGTGATGCACGGGAGCAGAGGGGCTCAGGCCCTCCGTCTCTACCTATTACTATTTCTAATCCCAATGGCTTGAGTGTAACAGCCTCTAGAAGAGGCAACAGCTATGTGCACTGCTCTACAATCTTGGGCTTTCCTTTCTGAACTGGGAGCCCAGACTCAACCCGTTCTTTACTGCTACTCCTCACACCTCGGTGGTTACTGGCAGGAGCCGCTTACAACACTGTCAGCTGTACGGTCTCTGGGGACGCAGGCAGCTCAGGTAGGATATACCTGTACCCACCATCACCTCTCAGGACAGGTGGGAGCAAGAGGGCTTTGCTTCCCTATTATAGCACCAGATTTGCTATCCCCCCAACACAGTATTTCCATTTCATCATCTACAACAATTAGTCTTCCCACTGGAATAGCTACATTTCAGCTGAAAATACGGGACAAATGACACAGCCCTGATCTCATACGTATTTGTTTTCTTTGGGATTATATATTCTTAAGAAATACAAAAGACTTAGAAGAAGGGATGAAATGCTTTTGAGCTCACATCAGTTCAGTGCAGGAGAAACACATGAGCTTAGACCCCAGCAAGGAGGAGGATTCATTTAATTATTTTCCTGAAATTATCATTTAAGCTGGTGCATGCACAATTCTGCATAAAGGCTTAAATCAGCAGGACGTTAATCTGCTTTTAGGGGCGTTGACGATCATCAAAGCCTTTTGTAATGAATGTCACGCTCGAAACGGTGGCTAGATTTAAAAACGAAGAACTTCCACAAGCAGAATTTTACCCAGAAAATTCAGTCTATCTGGGGTATCTTGAGCGAGTTGCTTTCTAGGTGCCAGTAGCCTTTCCCAATGTTGTTTTCCTTTATGGTCTTATCTCATGTCTCATAATATTTGGGGGAGGAGGGAGGTTTAGCGCCAGTTTTAACCTGGAATCTTATGAGTAAGTGAGAATCTCAGTTTTCCTTATGAAAGAAAATTGGGCGTGTATTGGATATACTTCATAGTTATAGAGAAACACTTGAAAATGCAAATGCTAAGAAGGATGAAAAAACCAGAAGGCAAACAAAAAGCCTGCAAGTTATAACTTTTTAAAAATGTCATAGATTTCATAGATTTTCTAGGGTTGGAAGGGACATATTAGATTGAGTCCGACCCCCTGCTCTATCATATGTTTTCAATTAATCTCATGAGTTTTGCACACTAGAAGTTGACCACTCTGTGAGAGCCTTGATTTACTATAATAATACTTGGCTCTTTTATGGCATCCTACAACCAGAGATCTCTGAGTACTTTACAACTTCTCAGTCCCATACAATAGAGGGAGAGGTGTAAAGAGATGGGGCCGTGTTTGCACACTGTGTCAATAGCAGAAAAAAGAAAGGAAACTAAGCAAGCCCCTGTCCTCCCTGTTCTGGCACTCGACCATCAAGCCATATTATTTCCTCAGTGAAATTTTAGGAGTTGATCCCAAGATCAGACCCCGACCCAACAGACAGAAGAGGAAAGTGGGGTTGATGGTTGTCGCCATGTTGGTCTAAGGATATAGGCCAGCAAGGCTCTTTGCGTAGATGTGATCTCTCTTATTAGACCAACTGAGTAGTTGGAAAAAAGTTGGGAAAAGAACTTTTTTCCAACTATTCAGTTGGTCTAATAAAAGAGATCGCATGTACTCAAAGAACCTGGCCTGCCGGAAGAGGAAAGTGGCACCCAATAAAGTAAAGGGATTTTCCAAGAGAGGCAATAAAAATTCCCCATTATGCATTGGGGAAGCTCACATCACATATCCAAGCAAATAGGTGTCATTTAGAAAAGAAAAGGTAGAAATTGTGTTACGGGTGGCAGAGCTGTAGCCATCCCCTCAACGATCATCGAACAGACAACGAGCGCTGTGGGCTATGCTCTTGTCTACAATTAATGCAGCGTGAGAAGGGCAACGGAGGCTCAGACTGAGATTTCAAGTCAGTCTCCAAAGTTTGGAGAAATTGAGTAACTCAGGTTTACAGGCAGGTTTCAGAGCAAGAAGTTGCCAATAAATAAAACAAAAAAAGGTTACTCTCGCCCGGGGAGGTTTATTGATCCAATGTAATTGCGGGCTCTCCCTCATTTGGCAGTCGCTGGATCTCAACTCAGCAGTTACAGGGTTCAGAGTCCAGGGAAGGCAAAGAGAGATCCAAATTCCAGGTCTGTTCTGCCATGAAATACTAAGCATCTTCTCAAAGGAAAGAAACCTGCATTTATTCATTTACTGGTAAAAGTGTGTTGAAAAGCCTCATTGAGTTACTCCAGTTGCTTCAAACGCAGATGTTGGGGAATCCAGATGGAAATGATCATGTTCAGAAGCTCTGGACCAGAGGGTCTAACTATTCTGATCTGCAAAGGGGCTTTGAAAATTTGAGATTATGCTCTATGGGATTGATGCAAACCCCATGAAAAAGAAAAAACACCTTTTCCTCATCTCTTTGCATAGCTATTCTATAACTAACATAAACCCAACCCAAGCGTTCAGGGATTCCAACACGGCAAAACAGAGAGTCTCTGTATTATTTCTATTAATGATTACTATTACTACATGAATTTCTAAGGCATCAATCTCCATACTGTCCGGAAATCGTGTCATAAATTTAGCGTAAAATTACCATAAATTACCTCAATTAATGTAACATACCATATGTGGTATAAAATAATGTAGCATAATGTAGAATAAATTACAATAATTTAACATGGACTCTCATGACTTGATGAGACTGTAAATCTTCATAAAGAACTAGGATTAAAGCAAGAAACATTAAAAAGTAGATTTGTTTTACAAAGAACAGTCTTTGAAAATGCAGAGCCTTGAAATACAGTTAATTTAGCAATTAATTTGTCACTTAATAGCATTTGCTCTGGCACCTTTCATCCAAAGCACCTGCAGCGCTCTACAAATGTTAAGCCGTTTGCATAGCACCCTTGTGAGAGGAGACAACATGACTAATGCCAGCTTTTATTCCCAGGGAAACTGAGGCACAGAGCAATTGAATGTCTTGCCCAAGACTGCAGAGCCAGGACTAAAGAACTAGAAGTCATATTGCCTAGCTTAGACCTTATAAAGCATCTGATGACATGAGCTCAGACTCTTAAAAACGTATGCGCCTCTGATTCAGTTAGTCTCTAAGGTGCATCTCTACCCTGCCTGCTGTTGCACCTAACCAACAAACAACCTGCTCCTACTGACGTCGCTATTCAAGATGCTTCCAAGCCTGTGTTGTCACCTTGGGGTGCTGACCCCAAATACTGTTGTGCTGCATGTGAACTTCTCTTTGCAAGGGCACATACAAGACGTGTGTTTTGGAGCAAAGCTACCAAGTTAAATTCTCCAAAATGCCATGAGACCACAAGCTTCATTCCCCTCTCATAGCATACAAACAAAGAAGCTGCAATTCTTTTTTGTCTCCAATGCATTTTACTTGAAAATAACTCCCTTGATGGAGGGAGGTGAATTATTGGAGTAATAATTTAGGGCAACATATTACACGGATGGAAACAAAGCTCCCTGCTACTTGTTCACTTAAACATGGCAGAAGGAAGAGTGAGCCTAGACCTACAAAGAGCTGCCCAGGGGGCTAGAGGCTGTCACACCTCTGAAGCCCACAGCTGGCACAAGAAGCCACCCCATCAACTAGCCCTAATTCTCCAGCTGGCTTCACCTTGCTCATTCAAAAAAACCCCAGATGCCTTTTCGCCGCTTTATTGCCCTATATTCTAGGGAAGAAAAACAGGCATAATTTTGTCTCTGTGCCTAACCCATTGCTTCTGCTAATTCCGTAAAGTCATGCTGTTCAGCTTCTCAGGAAAAAAAAAAAAGAGAGAGAGAAAGAGGGAATCAAGACTTTGCCCTTGAAGAATGCAATGGCAAGTATATTAGTCATAGAAAATCCATTACTCAAGATGATGAATGTCCTTGCACACTATGTTGCTGCTAGTTTTCAGCATTAAAGCTCAGGCACATGTTGGAGCCCTATAAGGACACTAATTTACATGACAAGTACACGGATTACAAAATATCGCATTGCACTAGATCTTAGGGCCAACCTGGCGACTGGGGACCTGTCCCTTTTCAGCCTTTTCTGTTATTAATCTTGCAAGGAGACCAGAGCTCCACGGCCAGCGCTAAAACATGTCAGCCCTGTTTATTCTTTCACCATCTCCCCTTCCCCAGTAGGTTCGCTCTATTCCCAGATTTCCGTATAGGCCAAAGGTGTGCGGGGAGCTCAATGACAGGATTTCTTCCAGCCACACTTGGGTCACTTGTATTAAATCATGCTCATCTTACTCCTTCTCTCACTGAAGCCATAAGAGTTGCCGATCTGGCTAAAGGCACCTAGAATTGAACCTTTACACAAGTAGGGTTGCCAGCTCTGACTGAAGCTATTCTGGGAGATGTTTTTCTCCAACATGACATAACGTCATTAATTGTACTGTTCAACCTCTTCACAGTATGTATCCCCCAGATTGCTTTCAATGATCACCGGGAGATCGATGCCGATTCCGGTAGACTCCAGGCCAATTCGGGAGGGCTGCCCATCTTATATACAAGGGGGATCCAGAACCAGTATTTGCACCGGTGTAAGGCCATTAATGCAGTGAATATGCTATGCATCTGCGTGCAGGAAAAGCTGGGTAGCAGAAAGCCCCCATAAGGGTACCTAACATTGCCACATGGGCTAAAGCAATGCAAAAAATAATAGCTGAAGACTACAGCCCTGCACCCGTAGAAACCAGCAGCCAGATTCCCACGGGCCTCAACAACCTATGCTCAGGCCCTTATAGCAGTAAACTGGGCTCAATGCAACATGCACTGACCTAAACTGATGCGCCCCAACTGTCTCGGGGGCAAAAATCCAGGGTATTTGCAACACTGCTTTTCCTTTAGGATTCTGGATCCTTTGTCATATGCAGTCCCCAAATCTTGGCTTGGGGACCACAGGGTTTTGCACCTAATGAGGCTGATACACAGCATGTCTTATGCAAATGTATTAGGAAAGCTAGTTGCTGCCAGCTCGTGGCTTGTAGCTAGTTTAGCTTCCTTTCTAGTGCAAGCAGTTGAAGATCTTTCATTGTGCCATAATGGGAATCCCCACTACACACGCATCTGGGTGTGCTCAGCCTAGATTGTTTGTGCAGCATCACTAAGTCAGACACGTATGCATTTCACACATGACTGATAGACAACACATGTGTTCAGCTCAAGGCCCAGTCACATCAGGGCAGTGCAGATACGCTAGGGCAAATGGGGGAATAAAAATAAATGGAAAGGGGAAAAAAGCTGCCAAACTTTTCTAAACGTGTTTAAAAAAAAACAAATGTGGTGAAAGGTGTTTAGGTGAAGGAAAGCAAGATGCTTAGCTGATGCAGACAGACTCACTAGGTAGCAACAGGAGCAGGGCCTGTGCAGCACAGGTGATCCAGGTAAGACGCACACACTCACACTCACTATTTTTAGATAAAGGACATATTTCTTAAGGGTTTCTTGGGGAGGGCGATCAGAGAGTAGTAGCAATCTTGAATTCTTCCCTCTCCCTGCCCGTCCCCATGGCCATTTCCCCTTTATCCATGTTAAATATCATAGCATGCAAAAAGAAGAGCTAGCAATCATCTTTTTCCCTTGCCATCCTACACCAACCAGTGAGACACTACAGCTCCCTATCCTGGCAGTTGAAAATACTCGTTCTCTTCTATGCACTGCTTCCCTGACCCTAAGCAAGCCTCTTTTGAAGGGTCTGGCCTCAATTATGCACAGCTGTACCTGGGGATATCCCAGCTGGGGAGGTCTCTGAAATCTCCAGCCAGGGCTTATCTCTTGAAACTCCTGCACCTGCCTGGCTTGGTGAGTTCTCCCCTTGGGGGTGTGACATTGCTCTCCCTTTCCCTAGATTAGTGACAGAGCTGATTGCTTTACTCTCCCCAGAAATGAAGGGCCACATTCACTACTGCAACCAAAGAAGGGTATAAATTATGTGGCATGAAAGTTATCTGCATCCTATTAAGGGGAATGAAGTCAGGACAAGAGATGAAAGGAGGGTGTGCGTGTTTGGGGAGCTTGAAGGACAGGCTTTCAATGGGAGCAGAAGTTGGCAAACTAAATGAGATTAAGAGGGTGTCTGTGTGTGCGTGTTCGGGGAGCTTGGCATATGGGCTTTCAGTGGGAGCAGAAGCTGGCAAACTAAATGAAGAGCCCGCCGCGCTAATCCAGACCGGCAGGATGCAGCATCGATGCTCTGCATTGCTCATACCGGTAATGCTGCATTTTGAGGTAGATGTGACAATACTATAGCCATGGTCCACGGAGCTGAAAAGCAAGGCACGCCTGTTCTGGTGGCACAGAAAACTTTGGTAAGGTTGAGAATAATCTATGCTTGCCTGCCTTTCAAGCCAAATTTGCAAGGCTTTTTCTAGGCTTGATCTAATAAGAACTGCAAATCAGGGCTGCATATTGCGACTTGCTGGGTGTGCGCGCACGCACAGGCCCTGCCTCAAGGAGCCAGTCTTCGGCAGCATCGGTGCGGCACTCAGAGGTGGCTTAGCCATCATTTCACTGCAGATGGGATTCCAGGACAGGGGTTTAATTGCTCGGGGCTAATAGGCCTTCCTGTGGAGAGCTCTGCATCGCGAGGCCTGGTTGAGATGCTGAACCGGTCCCTGATGCCTGGTCAGATGAGATGTTCCATTATGCTTCCTCCTTCCCTCGAGGGAGTTTGTCTGAAGCTGGGAAATGTGCCAGATCAACCCTGAGCGACTCAGATGCAAAAGAAAACGATCTGATATAGCGCTGTCGGAAGGGGCAGCACGGGTGAGAGCGGGCTGGAACGGGTCAGGAAGCGTCGACCTGCTGGCTGGGGCCTTGGATCAGGAGTTTTCATGAATTTTTTAAATTCATGCTAGCTCTTCTTTTTGCATGCTTTGATATTTAAAAAATGGCCCTTCATGAATTTTTTTTTTTCTATTCACGGTGGTTTGTTTCAAACCCACTCAGGAAAACAGCAGAGGGCATTTCCATTTTTATTGAAGCTATAAAACAGGCCTCCCTAATGTCTTATGGGGCACAGTCCGTGGGGGGCTGCCTCTCCCATGGCACAAGGCAGATACAAGCACCGCGTTGCGTCGCGGCAGTCTGGGTATCGTATGAGAGATGCAGCCTGGGCGGAGAGCCTCCGTGTAAAAGGGCGCACAAAAACAAAAGCTCCTTAACTCACTCAGCCCTGCACCAACATGGGACGTCCCAGTTTTCCATATTTTAGTAGTTTAGTATTAAATTGACATTAACTGACACAACAGAGCAAAATGCAACATCTCCGCCTGGGAATCTCAAAACATTTCAATCAAGTCAAAATGAAGCATTTCAGCAAGTAATAGCCTCGGGCTTTCCATTTCGGGGGACGACTGAAATGTCATCATCAACTTCTCTATTTGGGACAAAAAGGTTGAAACGTTGGACTTTTCTGCGGGAGGGTAAATCCAATTTTTCCTCAGTGCTAGCAAGCAGTTCTTAACGTGTTATTTAATCCAAGATCCTAAGGAGGAGGTGAAAGAAACCTCAGTCGTATTGTGAGGTTCACTACCAGAAACAAACTGCTGTTGCTCATAAATTTCAGCTGCTTTTCACCTTTGGGATGGTTTGATGGATACAGGCTTGTTTTCGGGATACATTTTCTGTGTTTCTTTGGGATTGGGGGAGGAAAAAAAGGTTAAAACAAAGTGCACTTATGGACTGGAAATGCAACGTGAAGCCCTGTAGTGACTCATCAATTTAAAACAGTGCAGAAAATCACAGAAGGAGCCATTATAAACCCAGGAAGGGTAGCATAAAACCTCCGAATTATTCATCACCCCCAGCCCCAGCTTCTGCGCCTGCCTTTTATCTTGCAAATAAGACGTCAGATCTCAAGAGGTTTAATTCAATTTCTGCTTCCCCAATTTGGTAGCCCATATATAATGATTTGCCGTTAAATAGCCTACATTCACAAATTTATACATTTATTGGCTTCATTTTAAAACATCATGGATGTCTTTTTATGTCAGCGGGAGATATGACGGAGCTTTTCAATGAAGAGAACTGACTATAAAAGGTGCTAATAAAGAAATCAATCTAATATTATGGCGCATATTTAGAATTAATTCCACCTATTATTTTCCCCCTGAACAATAGGCAGCACCTAATAAAAGTGGGATCACCTGAAAACTTAAATTCCTTGATTTAAAAACTGATGGGTGCCAAAATAATGGGATTAAAAATGAATCGCCCTTCCTAATAGCTTAACATTAACATCTATCTCGTTGTCGATGTTTCCCAAACAGCCGAACAAAGAGACTCATGCTGAAATTAGCCCATTTCATTTTAAGACTCTTCTTAACAGGCCTTAAAATGAATTTCTCTTATTTTGCGACATAATTTTGGAATTAAATATGAGCTAATTTATTTTTTTTATAGACTCGTAACACAGAATGGGGCCTTAACTTAGCATTGGGGGCTTGAAGATTAAAACGCAGTGAAATCTTATGGGGAAATTGGACTCCTGGCGTGTTTGTTATTTATCTCCATTAAGAAAAAAATAGCTCCCTATACCAGCAAATGGGGCACTCGAGGCAGAGCTTTGGCTGGTTAGACTGTCACAGCTCCATTGGAGGCATGGAGAACAATAACAGTTTATGCCAACTACATGTCTACCGTAAATCCACGGGGAAAAAAACTGAGTCCGTGATATTGCTGCAGCCCTCCTTGGTTGGCTTGCTTCATCCTCCAGCCTTAAACTGAGTTTGGGATCCTGCACACAGCTTAGTGCGGGAGCCCCAATACTGCTGGTTGTCCCATGGAAGCAGGAACTGCTCCTGCACTAAGTCCCAGTTTGTCAGACAAGTGCTAATTCCCATGTATTTCAGTGACGGTCAGGCACATAAATGCCTGCAAGAATCTGGGTGCAAGGTCCTTGAAAGAAGCATGTTTTTTAGTATATGTATTTCCATAGTGTTCAATATAATGGGACTCCAACAACTTTGGGGTCTGGAGATCCAAATCCATCAGCAGGTAACACTAAAACTCCTAGCTCGAACTCTTTTATCCATACATTTACCAAACACATTTCAAAAGGCAGGTCATTCGTTTCATTCTGACATGCATTTTAAGGAAATATTTTGACATTTCCATTCAAAGCAACCTTTGCTTCCACATAGCCTACCTTCACATATCCCTCCCATCTGGAAAATCACGGTTGGGTGCTGGGGCCAGCGGTCCTAGGTCTCCCTCAAACATCCTTGTTGCTCATCGCCCTTCTACGGCTGATACATCACTTCATTTCCAGGACCCGGTGTGCCCAGAGATGGAGTGAGTCCAGGGCAGGCACGCATCAGGGAAGCAGTGTATTGCTCTGCCAATACCAGAGTTCAAGGTCATTGCGGATAAGTCGATACGAGTTTGCTGTCGGAAGTTGATTGCAGGTTGTTTGCGGTGGCCGGGACTGGTGCCAAGCTGGGCTAGTGGGCCCAGGTTGCCCTGGGCTAGGCTTGGCCCCATGCAGAGCGCCATGGGGGTGTCTGCAAGCCAGATCACATCAATTGGCAGGCATCCCCCGTGGGCCGGATCCAATCAGTTGGCCAGTCACATCCAGCCCATGGGCCGTATTTTGGCCACCCCGTCTTAAATCCTAGCTCTTTCCAATCATAATGTGGGATGCCAGTGTGGATTTTCCTAATGCAAAATCCCTTTCAGTGTTAAAACCACCAAGAGTGAAGAAGAAGAAAAATATTTAAATAAACTAATTTTAATTTCCAGCTAAGGAGTTTATTATTATAAGTGAGAGACAAAAATCCTCCTGCCAATTATGACAAATACCTGGAAAGTGTAGTGTCCTTTTAAACAAATGCTAGATGCTTTATTAAATCTAATTTAAATGCTCGCTTAGGGCCCATCACTGACTAAAAAAACATTTCCAAAAGTAATGAGTGGGGCATCTCGCTGGCATATTATGAAGCTTGATCTTTGCTCCCCGGAGACTGAAGCCCACACAATGCCTCAAATGCCTGGTTGATGAATGGCTCTGAGGAAATGCTCTCGAAAGTGATGAACGGCTTGTGATGAAAGACTCCGAAAAGAAAGTGGGGGCGGGGTGGGGGGGCATTTAATTTTTTTAACATAAACATGCACTTCTCAGGCCACCACTATAGGAGTGAAGGTGGATGAGCATGTTATATATCATCCCCTAATCATTCATCTGAAGGGGAAACCATTCACCCATGGATGGGAATGAGCTATATCATCTGCTGTCGATCTTCAGCAGGCAGGGGCGAGGTGAGCAATGCGGATGCATCCTCAAACGTGACCCTTTAAGCTGCGTGCGAAGGCAGTATCCATCACTGTCAGTGCGTCCTGGAGCCCTCCTGGATGTCTTCTGCCTGTGAGTGATTTCTTGCATTTCCTCTGCTGCTTTGTGCAGGTTCACAGTGACCTCCCTGGCTCACCCAACACCATTCCTGACTTCTTGCAAGGGCACTTTGCACTATCCATTTCTAAAGTTAGGATGGGGAGATGACTCACCCCTCCTCATGCCTTCACACGGTCTGGTCTCCCCCCTTTTCTCCTTCCCGTACAAGGGCGGCATTTGCAGCAAGTTAAATATGGACAATCCTGACACTTGAAACGATTGTTGGCCTAAAGTTTCAGTCTCTAATGCACTCGCTGTTCTCCCGTTTTGATGGCAATAAAAGTAATCAGAAGAATGATTCTGCCAGCTGCTCCTGAATGTGTTCCTGGGGCCTCGTACCTGCTCTTGCAAAAGCCATTTGTTCCCTTGACGTTGTCAGATGACATCCCAGAGGCAGGAGGAGAAGGATCCTGCTAGCTGGGTCCTCTCTGTCCCTCGCGCACAGCTTCCTCGGCACACAGAGCTGCCGGGGGCATTTGCAATGAAAGCACGAAAGGACGGGAGCCACACCCGACTTGGGGGAGGCAGCGGAGGAGAGGGAGCTTGGAGCAAGTTTCATTCAAGGTTCATGTACCGCTCCATTGGTTTCAAGCGGATGTGGGACCACTGAAGGATCTCATGCCGCAAAGACAGCCAAGTTATCATTTGCCCTGGAGTTGTTTCTGCTTAGGGGGCCTGTTGTGAACGGGGCTGCACTGTGCTGAGCATTGCATGTGCTCAGAGCAATAGATGATGCCTATCCTGAAGCAAGGATCATCCAAACAGACAAGGCAGGATGTGGGGAACAGAGGTAGAGTGGGTTTGTAAGCATCATGATAATGACGTTATTTCTGCACACCCCACACTGGAGTTTAATTCTTTGAGTGTGGTTTCATTGGGACAACAGCAGCTAAAACGACAAAGAAAGGTACTGAGGGTGCAGAGGGCAGGGGGGCAAGGATTTGCCCTGGGGACTCAGCCTAAGAGTTACTTGGCAGTGATGGGTCCCTTCAAACCCCAGAGTTTCATGAAAGCTCAGGGTGCCCAAGCCCCTAGGAAAGCACTTGCCACGGAGCTTTGCAAAGCCACGGTGCTGATTTCCACAGACCTGTGTTTAGCAATAAGGACGTTTTGTGTCTCTGTGCAGCACTTCTCCTCTCACAGCCTCAGCATTTTGCAAATATTTATTGGACATCACAATGTGTCTAGTGAGTTTTATGGTGACATGCAAGCAATCTAGCTATTAAGATGTAAAGGACTTGCCTAAGGTCACAAAGAGAAGCAGTGGCGTATCAGAAGAAGAGGCCAAGCATTTCTTGAAAGAACCACCCAAGCACATGTCCTCTTCCACCGCTCAAAGGATTATTTTTCTTCTGCTTCCCACTTGACTGCAGGAAGATGTGTCAGTTTAATCTTTAAAAAGCATGGAAATTTGCCTCGGGGTCTTGCCTCCAAAGGGTTGTTGCTTTTTATTTCCACCCAGCTAATTAGGTTTATAAAAATTCTCATTGCAAAACTCATTGAGAAAATTACAGGTGCCATTTCTGTTGTCTGGCCTCACAATGTACATTCAGGAGGCATTTACTTAACATTTTCATTAACCTTCTCAGACATGCGGCGTGTGCCTTCCCAGCCAGAGAAACAAACACGCTGCCCCACTGCCTGGAATTTCAATTGGACTTTGCTTCACTTGGTTTGCATCCACAGCTCCTGAGTATTTTAGTCCTCATCCTGCACACTCAACCCATACACACTTCATAAGGCCCACTCTTGATAAGGAAATGCTGCTGGTGTCCTTTGGGAAGGACATGATTTCCAGGATAGTATTACAACTCAGGAAACACAATGCTTGGAAGTGAGAGGAAGCTAAGGACACGGTTGCCCGGAAAGCTATTTTAAATATAGTGGTAGTCCTGTGAATCTAGGAAGGAGGTCTAAAGAGCGGCATTGGCTTTGCATCTGGATGAAGTAGAAGTCACCATATAGGCTAGGGACAGACATTACACATAAACCGGGTTAAGTGATCAGAATCTGGTTTGTAACAGAACAGGCAGTCAGTGCACATAAACTGGTTTGAAAATGGCTGAAACCAGTTTGAGATAAACCTGGCTGAATGTAGTATCAGACTTAACTGATTTGGGTTAAGCCGGTTTATGCTATGTGTCCCCCAGACCATAGAGGTAATTTTGATTTTGCAGTGGTGGAAATCAGGACCAACTCCAGCAGTGTACGTGAGAGCATGGCCAGACTCATCATCACCTTGCTAAAACCTATTTAATTGCTGGACCAAGTGTGAGGATGCCTCTTCTAGGAAACCCACCATAGCTCATCAAATGAAACACAGGACACGAGACGGGGAAAAGTGAGTTTGAATTGTATACCCCCCTAAAAGTTCTGCTCTGAGCCTTGGTTTTGCATTCAGTTTCTCTGCACCCGTTCATCCTAGGGTCTACAGTGAAATCTTTCCTTGTTACAACGAGGGAACGACCCTGTGCTGCAAGAGGGTTATGGTCTCTCACCAGGCGATAACAAGCACTTCATCACTTATACCAGAGATGCAGAAAAACTCCCCAATACACCTCCCTTCCTGACCTGCTGTGTGACCTCACATGTTCAAACCCAAGATTTCTAAGTAATGATGATGATGGATGGGGTTTTAGCCCTTTTTGACCATAACTTTTATAGCTGGTAACAAAGATGGGGCCGAAAAATTATAATCAAAGCAGAGGAGAATCCCACCGTAATCTCTGTTAGTCATGCAGGACAGGCATCAGAAAGCTTTATGCAACTGGAGAATTTAGGATCCAACTTGTAGCCAGACCTTGCCTTCCCTGCCCACCCATCACACTGCAGACAGATGCCAAACATCTGTCCTTTAGGTGCAGAAACAGGAGTGGTGGGTGGGCTTTGCTAACTGGCGGTCCCCAAGGTCGGGTCATCTGCTCCTTACCAAAGCATCTCTTGCTCAAATGGATTTCAAGTCCTTGTTCTGGTGGCGGGAGGAGACCGGACCACCTGACACATGCCACAGGGTGAGAGAGGACTAAGGAAATAACCCTTGCCAAGAGAAAAGGAGCTCTGAGCAATGCTGATGTCCTTGGTGTCCAACACAGGGGCTGGGCAGAACAGCGATGGCTACCTGGGAATGCAAGAAATGATAGAGCAGGTGGTTCCCTGTGCCTTTTACAAGTTATGTGAAAAGCCACTCTACCCACCCCCGGTTTGCACAAATCCCCAGAACAGCCAGGGCCCCGCAGCTCCCATTAACTCCAACTGGCATTTAACAGCCCTGCAAATAAGACCTTCAACTCCACCACTGGAGGAAGGACCTAGCCTCCTTGCCCTCTCTCTTCCCAACCCCAACACTTCCAGCCAGAAGGAAAGACTCATCTGCTTTCCTCTGTCATCCCATTGCTTAGAAAAGGGTGGATTTGGATGACTGAGACAATGCCAGACCCCAGGTAAATAGACCACCCAGCCTCAGAAGCAAACCAGACGATGAACTCATGGCTCTGGAGGGCAAAGCCTAGTGAAGTAGCTTGCTGAGCCACGTAGCTCCTCCAGGAGGTTTAATCTCAATTCACTAGTATTTAATTGTGACGCCCTGCACCCGTGTATCTGCCCCATAGAGGACATGCTAGAGGACTCAGCCCCACCATGAACCGTGCGATCCCTTCTTTTGCCTAAAGTGAGAAAAGCTCCCTGTTCTCTGGACCCTGGACAGAGATCAAGAGATGAAGAGGGATGATCCCTCTGCGCCCCCACACCCTCACCTGGCCCAGTAATACCGGCTATTAGCTAACGGGGCCCACAGACAGAAATGCTCTCTGGAGAGCTGAGCATTGACGAAATCCCATCTGAAGCTTCATTTAAGCTGTTTTAAGTAGTTCAGAGCTTAATCTCTCCCCCGCTGATTCCCTCCGGAGAAAACCCAACTGCTACTGGATTGTAATCTCTCTGCACATGGCTGGGGGGTGAGCGGGAGGCCAGCGCTCATAATGAGAAGAAGCCAACTTCTGCTGCTATCATTCTCTGACAGAAGACATGTATTGGCAGCGGCAATTATAGGCATTTTAGATGTGTTGTGTCCAGGAAGAACAAGCAAGCGATGCAAAGAGAAACGGAGAGAAGGGGATAAGCCACCGGTGCAATGACTCAGTCACGCCTGGGCGCTGCGCGCACAATCATTTTCTCAGAGCGCTCTCAAGCACTATCCAAGCCAGATCTGACCCATCTGGGTGCTATTCATTCACTCATCCTGTACTGGTTTTTTCTTTCTTTCTTTTTTAGTTGTTTTTCTTCCTCTCTAATTCTGGCTTTCTCTCACGTGAACGTGAAGAACTCTCTGTTTACATGCTTGCAAGACCTTCCTCCCAAGGGGCTGGGGGACTGCATAATCAGGCTCTGGTGCCAAACTGTGTCTGCATGGAAGGATGAGCTTTTCTAGTTGTCTACACCAGAAAGAGACAGCACGAGAATCCAAGGCGGCTTCCAGGTTTTATTAATGTCCAGCCTGGGGGAAGGGAAGGTTACACTTCCCTTCGCACGGAAAGCGCTGTGAACAAGAGACACACTTCACTTCTCTGTAAGTTGTTCTTAGCCCCAGGAGTCTTACTGCCTTGCGATGGTGTTGTTTCCAGGTTGGGAGGAGGCTTGAGGGTCATCTGCAATAGGAGAGAGGGCTTAAGTTCCTCTTCAATTATACCCACCCATGGGAGCTGTGGCTACCACAGCTGGGATAGGATTTGGGATCAGCAGAGACCCAAATGCCAGCTCGAGCTTTAAAAAGCAGCAGCAGAGATTTGGAAGGTGAATGCAATAGCAAAGCAGCCTCTGTGGGCTCCTTTTCCCTTTTCTCTTCCCCACTGAGGGTTTATAGACTAGTGCAAATGACATCATTCATTTGGATTTCAGGAAGCCTTTAAGGGAGATCATCCATGACAGCTCCGTTTTTGATTTCACTGCAACACCATGCAAAGAGATTTAGGAAAGGCATAAGGGCAAAGAGAGGTAAGAAACTATTGCAGTCACTCAAAAGGAGATGAGCTATCATCTGGGTGATGAATGCGAAGGGCTGCATTTACTTTTATGGAAGGAATTTGCAGACATGTTTCATCCCGGCGTTGCATAAATACATTTGACAGAGAAGGGTTAGGGATGGCACCTCTGAGAACTGTCAGACTGCTTCCCGGAGGTAGCATATAAACCTTCATCTCTTACATGAACTAACCCTGACCTATATATCTCATACTTCAGACCTATTTTTATTACTACTCCGTCGTTTCTTCCCAGTTCTAGGAGCCAGCCAGGACTTGAGAAATCTTGTGCGAGAGTTTGTTCTTATGAAACTTTTGACCTAACTTTGCAAGTGCGTGACACCTGGGTCCTGATTCTGCTCTCATTTATATTTGTGAGAATTAGGAACTGCTAAAGTGGCCTAAAAAAAGCACCAAATGATGGGGATGCAGAAAGATCTGAAGCTGTCTAAGACTATCTAAAGTGAACATGAACCTTGAGCTGAAATAAAGGTTAGATGATCATTTTATAGCACACAGATAGTAGACCTAAGGCCCCCAAAAGGCTTATGCCTCTATGGACAAGGTTATCTGGGTGAATGTGATATCTTTTATTAGACCAACTGAATAGTTGGAAAAGTTTGTCTTTGCAAGGTTTCGAATGCAGGCACACTTCTTCAGGCATAGGGAGAATCTGCCTTACAGGTCACTTAAGGACCATGCATTGCATAGCCCTGCTCAGCTCGCTTCTGTTCTGAGTCATTCCAGGATTCCTCACTCAGGATGAACTGAGGAAAACTGTGCAAGAGTTAGTGAACAGTGCAAAGCAGTCCTTACGTTAGTGTTGCTGGATCAGGGCCTGATTGTGCACTGCCTTCCTCTTTCCATGTATATAGTATAATAATATACAATTTTATAACATATAATATTGGTATATATGTGTGTGTGTGTGTGTATATACACATACATACAGACATACACACACACACACACCTATATATATACACACACACACACACAATATCCCTCTATATATTTTATATAATAAATTTATATTGATTTTATGGGCACCTATACATGTGCAGCGAAGCTTCTCCAACACGCTGTAATTACAGCTGTAACACATTGTAATTACAGCGCGTGGCAGTGCTGGAGTGTGGCAATTACTACGCTCCAGCAGACTCCAGTGTCATGTATATCAGTGTCCCCACACTGAAAAATGGCGGTGGGGACACTTTAACCATGGCTCTTCCAATGAGCCTCAGTTAAAGCTCCTGCCATTTTTGAGCACGGGGATACTGATACATGTGACGTTCTGGGTGCTTTGATTAGTGTGGGTCTCTGAGCCACATTAATTAAAGTGTCCCAGTCTGCCCACCCCCACTGTGCACACAGACTCCTGGAGCACATTTATAAACACTTTTTGTGTGCGTGGAGGGACGTAGCCTATAGCATGTTGGTTTAAGCACAGATGAACTCTTTGGGTAGAGATGATATTTTTTATTAGACCAACTAAATAAATATTTTTTTGGGAAACTATTTAGTTGGTCTAATAAAAGATATTGCCTCTACCCAAAGAGTTTGTCTGCCTATGTGTGCGTGCATGCACACACACGTTGCACTGGTGAGCCAGGCATAAACCCCTTTGTGGTATTTTTGTTTCAGAGAGCCTTACTTTGGCTTAGCCTAAACTGAATCTGAATTGACCCGAGCTAACCCCAAATTAGCAGAAAAGGAAGGTTGCAAGAGTTTAACGCAAACGGTTGAAGCTCACATCTTTAGTTAAACTAGTGCAGCTCGCCTGAGCAGACAAGGCAAAGCCACTTCCTCCCTGATTCCTGCACGTAAAAGTGTCCTCCTTGAAGCATGAGTTCATTACATCCATTTACATTTCCTCTGCTCTAAGTAAGGAGCCAGCACACGTATCACTTCTGATTCTCCCCTCTCCCTCCCAATTTGAATCATACCTTTCAGATACGGGTCAAAGCAGAGTTGTTTTAATAGTGCTTTTGTGGGCTACAATATTTAATTTCTCTTTCTAGGCGATCAGCTTTTTCTTTCCCTTTAGTGATTTGATGTGATTAACTGGTCTGCATTTTCATAATGCTGTAACTCGCTCACAGTTGATGCATAATGGGATTTTATTGAGGTGATTCTTTTGCATATAGACGGGGCTTAATTTGGACTTTATTAAATCCTTTTCACAGCTCATGACTCATCTTTATGTTGTGACCCCGAGCGACAGCAACACTCGATGCTCCTCTCTCTGTGGATGCCAAGACCATCACAGACCAGAAGTTCAGGGACTGACTTTCTTTACACATAGAGCAGGAGCAACTCTCAGATCCTCCTGACTTGAATCGCCTATATTCTCCAGCCCCTTGACCGAACTCTAGCAGTAAAAAGCATCCTTCAAATGGATGAAACCCCATTGCCCAGCCTAAGTGCTAACGAGAAGTGAGGGTTTATAGCGAGATAAAATATGGAGAACCCAACCAAACTCTGCCACTCATATCCAGAGCCTGAATTCTCAGTTGCTTTATACTTCCAGAGAGGGGTCTATGCAATGGAGAATCAAGCATTAAGAAAACCCGCGTATCACAGCTCCATGGGGTACGCTATCCCACTGCTGCCGTACTTCTGGGAATGCACCCTCCTTAGGGACAGGCATTGGAGCCTTGTACCTCTTCCTTCAGCTTCTCCTGGATGCTTTAGGCAGGGCTGTCTTGCTCTGGCCTGGTAGGCAGACTCTTCCCTTGGGGCCTACCTTCCAGCCTGGACTGAGTCACCCATCCATCTGGTAAGAAAGTAGGATGCTCATCCCCCTCCTCTAATTTGCTTCCCCTTGGTCTCAAATCCCACTGTTTTTTGTATGTATTCCCTCCCCTGGATGCAGGTAGGACAGAGGTTCTGGTTAGATGGGTATTTTCACATCCAGCAGCTCTACTGGGCTCACACCTGGTATCTACTGGATGCCCTGAAAGTTGATGGCTCAATCTTGAGCCTCCTTTGTATCTCCAAGTAGCTTTTCTCACAGTTCTCCATAGTCCATGAATATTGCCTGAGGTTCATCTATGTGATCCATCCATGGCTTATTTTTTCATTTCTGAGTAGATTTTAGCAAGTGTTCAGCAATGCATGTATGACTCCTAAAAATCAAACAAATTCCTCACATCCTTTAGGCTGGGAAAAACAGCCTATAGAAAAAAACTAAGACATACCAACCAGCCAAGACATCACCAGGATAACACAAAGTGATTGCCAAAGACCAGCTCACAAGAGATGTGTGCACAGAAGGGGCTAGACCGGATTCTCCCTGTGCAGGAATGGTAGGTGCGTCTCCACAGACTCTCCTCTTTTCAGCAAGAGATAGATCAGGTAGATCTCTCTGGATCCATCACCCTTCCTTTTTGCAGACGTACATTTTCAAATTCTAGCCTGTGCCTACATTCATGTGTGTCTGGCCCAGCGGATATACTCGCTGCTGGAAATCTTTTGCTGTTGGTGAGTACTTGATTGTGAAGGATTTGATTCCCACTGGTATTCCTGCTGTTGGTCCACGAGACATGGTGGGGGGCGGGGAGAGGGTGCAAAAAGCCACCCTCCCTCTTCATTAACCAGACCTTGTAGTTTATTCTCAGCAGCCAGCATCTGTGTTAAGAGCAAATCCCTGTCCAAATACAAGGAAGATATTTAGCTTACAGAGTTGTTAAAAAGATAAGAGTGCTAGACAATACAAATGATACAGCCTTATGTGATTGTCATACTTGATAATTCTTTCTCAGTCACTATTCAAGTCTTGAATAGCCAGGATTTCCATCCATCCCTTGGCTTTTATATGATGTCTTACACACACACACACACACACACACACACACACTTTCTCAGAGATAAAGCCTCAGAGTTTTTGAGCAGCAGCTCTTGTTGGGTATAATAAGTATCCCAGGCTTAAACTTGAGCCCCGTACAGTCGGGAGGAACATTTATGTGGATTTCAGCGGGCTTTGGGTCAGACCTATGCTTTCAGTTCGGCGATTTGGCCTGACTTTCTAAGAAGAGCAAGAAATGGCCAGCTAACTTATAATGGACCAAAGTCTTCAGGGTTTATATAGGCAGCCTTCCCGATAGAGGCATAAGGGGAAATTTTTGTTCTCAGCTGCGCCTGTGTCGATCTGCAGTCAGGTGATTAAAGTTTGTGCAGCTCCTTCAAGTTTTGCCTAAGAAACGATGACCAGGATTGACTGCTTGGTGTTGATCCTCCTTGCTGGATGCACCTGCACTGGGTATATTCACTCTCTCTGTTTTTTGCCTTCTCTGTTTACTCCTATCAAGTGACAGCACACTTCAGCATGCTGGCTCCTATTGCATCTCAAAGTGTCTGGCCCCATGGGTCACGGCGACAGGGCTTTCTGGCTCGCCTTACACCTCATCTGCGCTGGGGAAAAGGTCTGTCCTTAGCTTGATCTGTCTTCTATCAGGTCCAATCCTAATGAAGATATTGCAGCATGCAATGGGGAATTTGCACAGAAATTAGCAACTGAAGTGAAAGACCGTTGAGGAACCTAGGTTTTCCTTTGACCTGGTAACCCAGTTGAAAACAAGAAGCTTCCATCTTTTCACTAAGATGTGGCATTGTGCTAGTTAGGTCAAAAATGCATCCTTTTCTTCAAGGGGAGACAAAAGCCCCCATGCCCCCTATGCTTAGATACCCCTTAGAGGAAATCCTTTCGAGCTAGCTGGTAGCTGGGATATTAAGCAGCAAGTTAATTAGGGCAGATGAGGTTCTGTAGGCCTCGCCCCTCTGAACATCTTCTTCTCTGGGTCAAGGAGGGCAAAGGGGTTGGCTGACCAGTGGGAAGCCCCCAGAGCCCTGGGGAAAAACCCCAGGAAGCCGTGCTACATGGCTTATTACATGCAAGTCCTCATGAAGTAAATGCAGCTGCAAAGAGACTTGTCAAACTGCTGTCAGTTTGGATTAGCCCAATCCCCCTGCCAAAAATTCGACATGTTCAACACACGCTTACACATAGGCACACACAGGGCACCATTTCTGAGTGCTTCGTGGTTGGCCTCTTCCATTTCAGCTACAAAACTCAGTTCATTTTCTAGCAATGACCTTCCCAGTCTCTTCATTTGCTCTGAACAGTGAAAAGGATCTGACTTGTACAAACTCTCCCTGACACCAGAGCCCTCTCCTACCCACCCGAGGTCACCACCCATCTGATATGCTTCCATTAGCTGGGTAATGAAATCCCACCTGATGTGTGAAATAGCTGATCACTGTTCCCAGGCTTGCTACTCCTGGAGTCCATAACAGATGCCTACAATACAATCTCACTTCGCTATTTCCATCTTTCATGCACGTAAACCTGCTCCATCTGCACACATCCTTTTTTTGCACAGACACACCATACGATTACGCCCCAGATCTAGTGTACCAGCCAGCGGGCAGCTTGTGCATCTCTGCCACTGTTACGCATTTCCAGCGGAGATAAGTGAATAGCCCGATCTTTATTTAAGAGCCAAGTTACAATGACTTTATGTTTCTCTCCAACTCCACCTGCCTACAGTTCTGCTTTCTTCTTTCCACAGGCCAGGAGCCTTCCTGCTCATGAAATAACATTGCTTTTTATTTCCTGCCTGGATGGAAGACCACAGAAGGTGGGAGGAGAGGTGACAAGTAGGCCAAATCATTTCATTGCAAATGTCCCTGCTTAGTATGTCGCTGATCTTTGATGGATGCCTTGCCTACAGTCAGCTGCCACCCCATCCGGAGTTTGGGAGGCAGCAGCAGCCCCCACCAGCCAGCTGCCAGGGCACGTGCACATCCGTGCACCTCTGGTGGCTCTGCCCAGCTCCATTCCCCAGCTGTGCTGCCAGAGTATGACGTTCAACTTGAGAGGCAACAGCTGCTGAAGGGAGCCCAGCAGTCGGCAGGCGCATGAGAGCATCTATCTGTGACTTCCGCTGGCTTCCAGAGGCGGCTGAACTCTGAAAAGTTGGCAGAAAAGTGGCTCTGTTGCCATAGGCAGCTTGGGGTGTGGAAGACGACCTGGACTTCTGTTAGCAAAGCCACTGCATAGTACAGATGAAGCCTAAATGTTTCCAAGGCCTGCATTTTTTTAATTTTTTTTTTTTCAAAGAGAGGCGGCAGCAGCCAACAAGTCAGCTTTGTACCCGTGCGTGCAAAATGTGCGCATGCCGAGTCTGCCATGACATTTTTAGATCAGGTGCAAGCAGATGAGTACTTGAACAGAGCCAGTTTACTTCCCAACAGACTGGCTGCATACGGAAAAAATCAGCAGCCAGGCAGAGCCCCAATACACATCTGCACTGGACCACAGCTGTGATGAGTTCGGTGGCCTCAGGCACCATCCTGTTGGATATATATATTTTTTACTGCACTGCAAAATCCCAAGACAGCTGTCTTCCCTGGGTATCTTTTGGAGCCAAATTCCCAGGCTGCTGCAGTGGCTAACCCCCGTCCCACATCCCTGGCTGGGACTGCAACAAACTCATATCCTTTGTGGCTCAACACAGACTGGAGCATGCAGTGCACACATTCCTCTCTGAACTGCTCAAGACTATTAATCAGCTTAGCAAGATTGGTTATGTCTGATCTGGAATTATTGCTGGGCTGGAAATGTGAGGGGTCCTCGCCGGCAGAGCTGCGGTAGAGGGTGGGCAGAGCGAGAAGAGCTGTGACTGCTGCAATTCAGGAGTGAGTTGCATGGATAGAAATTGGCAGGGAAGATTCTGATAATACCTGCCTGTACTGTGATTGGCTTTCATCACCACTAATAATACCTCACTGTCAGGAGCATTTACACTCACCCTCTAATTTTAAATAATTATTATAATAAGGAAATCCACGGTGGAATCTGGGAAACCGCATCTCTGTCACAGAAACCATATATTGCAGTTGGGGGGGAGGAGGGGGAAAGACCCACAAAGGATACATCACCAGACGCTCAAAAACATTAACTATCACATTGCAAAGTCTTTGTCTTGTCATAACACATTAGTCGTTTCATTACACAATCCTGCCAAAGACAGCGATCAGATGGTAACGGAGCTAATGTACAGAAAGGAAATTGTTCGAAAGGGCTAAATAACTCCCCTCTAAATCAGTGCAGTTCTACCAGGCCTGTACTTGGCTGCATGCATGGGAATATCACACCCATCAGACTGGCTTTGAAGCGTGGGTCTCTTCTGAAAGTGAATCTAAACGAAGCACTAGAGGGGCACCATGTTCATTGACGGCAGCGACAGGCCTGTTAAAAGCTCTCAGTTTACACACAAACATTTATCCTAACAGCCAGCCCCACTTCAGCTCTGAACACTGAGCTTTGTTCTTTCTGGCCCGATCATCACAGTCGCGACCAAGTCGGCTCTGCGAGCTCCGGTGAGATCTTTGACGCACGTCCTCGATGGAAGTGCTCGTCGGTACGAGCCACATCCAAGCTCATTCTGCACGTTAGTATTCCTTCCGCCTTCTTTTGGATGCCATTGTATAGAAAGCCACTCCATCTTTGTGATTAAACATATTGCCATCATCTTGTAAAGCTTAGATTCATGGCACCAGAGTCCGTGCGGAAGGACTAGAGTGTTAATGCAAAACTAATTAAGCCGCAGTGGAAGAAAGACTGAAATCAATAGGGCCAATTAATCAATTTTTCAATTAGGCAACACACTGATGGGTGGGCATAAATCATGGTAGCTGGACAGCCCTGGAAAATGAAGTATGAGCTCAAGGCAAGTTCATTAGCTAAGTCAATTGCCTAACCAATATATTAGTACGAGACGCAGAAATTCAGTCTCAATTTCCTTCCGTGCCTAGCTTTCCAGTGACCTGTTTGATACAGACAACTATTCCCACTAATCCAGTCATTAAGATGTTCAGAGGTGGTTTCTGGCCACTCCATTATAATACAAAGGAAGTGATGCCATTATTGTGGATTTAGGTCCTGTACAACACACAGCCTCTCCGGGGAGGAGCACCTCGGCACAAGCTTGGGATTCAACTTATGCTTATCATTATCTATTAAATCAAACTAGCTGAACTAGCCATATAAGAAGGAGTGTGACCCCATGCTACACCAGTTAATTGGCTGTGAGGCTGAGGACGGCAGGTATATGCAGGATTTCCTCTCTGCCTACTCTCTCTCCAAAGAAGATGAGTGTGGAGAGGGGATGAAATCTTTGGTCCAGTCCTTTATTTAAAGGGGAGAGAGTAACTGGGCCAACACAGAGACAGGGCAGAGCTGAAGGAGCTATTACTGGACTTTCACTGGGACTCATGCTCCTAAATCACACAGGTCCTTGGGAAAATCCGGTGCAAGAGCCGGATATTTCTCTAAGGCGCTCGAGCCAAAGACAATTAGAAAATCTTTCCCCTGCAAAAATTTCAACAAATTTAACAACACCTTAAGCTCCCCCACTTTGCCTGAGTTCAATTTTCTTCCATTTTCCAGGAGTTTTTTTTTTTTAATTGATGCTCTTTAGAGAAAAAGCAGACACCGTCTGTGATTTTCTTTTCTTTTGTAAGAAAGCCAAGTTTCTGTCAAAACTGGCTTTGGAAATGTTTCCAGCAGTTCTACCAAAGCACTTCACTAATGTCACTCAGCCACAGCCTTGTGAGGCAGGGACGTGTCCACCTGCCCATTGCACTGGGGAGGGACCTGAGGCCCAGCGAAGGTAGTAACTCAAGTCTGAACACTGAAAGAAAAGCCTGGAAAGAGCCTAGGAGTCCAGATGAGCGTTTGATCCCCCCTTCCTCTGATTCTGGTGTCGTAAGCACAACTCTGCATACAGATCCCTAGTTTGGCCCTTAGAAGTCTGCCCAAAACTCCTCTGTGGTGACAGAAGTCTTCTTTCTTCAGATAAGAGTCCAGTTTTTGGTTCTGGATTTAGGACCCAGATGCCCTGTTCCAGGGAGGACTGACCATCACCTTTCCATTTGTAATAGGCAAATTTTGTGATACACGGTGATAACACAAAAGAAACAATCAAGCAATTCTATATATAGCTATTAATTCTGAGGCTATCATCATCAGAGTCCAGAAACATCTGGCCAAGATGCAGGCTTCACTCTGAGGCTCTCTCTTAGGCATGTCAGCCCCCTGAAGGTGGGATGCCGAGGCCCACACCCCCTTCGAGTGGGGTGGATGAGGTGGACTGGTGGTGTGCCCTTTGTCTATGGTGGCCTCAGGGACCACTCCTGGGGAATGGGGACCCGCTCCTGGAGGAGGACGAGGATCCAGGCGGGACTCTTTGCTACTCTCAAGTCTCTGCTTTTGTATTCTTTCCTCCTCCTCATGACTCTTCATCCATGGCTACCGCTGATTGGTCTCTCTCCGTGGGTTTCATACTGTCCACGTCCTGCTCTGTCAGCATATTCCAAGCCCATCACGGGCACATCCCTCCCAAAACAGGGATTTTAGGCCCCCTTCTTCGGGCTTGTGAGCTGGTGCCACCTTATTTCATGTTATGGAATAGTGTGATACATGCCCCCGCTTTCCCAGGCCGTGTGCATATCCATTGGCCTTGTGTTAGACAGCCAGTCTGCTTCTGAAGGCTGAAGTAACTGTGTATGTGACCCAAGCTTTTAGAAATCAGTTAACCCCTGCTGCCCATCCTGAACCATGCTAATGCATATATATATTTTATATATATATGCTTTATATATATATATATACACACATACTTTATATATACATACTTTATATATAGATATATACTTTATATAGCTATATATATATAAAAAACACATGCACCATGCTAATGCATATATATATTTTATATATATACTTTATATATATATACACATACTTTATATATATCTATACAGGCATACCTCGGAGATATTGCGGGTTCGGTTCCAGATCACCGCAATAAAGCGAATATCGCAATAAAGCGAGTCACACGAATTTTTTGGTTTCCCAGTGCATATAAAAGTTATGTTTACCGTATACTGTAGTCTATTAAGTGTGCAATAGCATTATGTCTAAAAAAACAATGTACATACCTTAATTAAAAAACACTTTATTGCTAAAAATTGCAAAGTGAGCAAATGCTGTTGGAAAAATGGCGCCGATAGACTTGCTAGACGCAGGGCTGCCACAAACCTTCAACTTGTAAAAAACGCAATATCTGCGAAGCGCAATAAAGCGAAGCGCAATAAAACGAGGTATGCCTGTATACTTTATATATAGATTTATACTTTATATATCTATATCTACATCTATATATCTATATCTATAGATAGAGATATAGATATACATAACACACACAATTCAGAAAAAAGAAAACCTTTAAATACCATTTCTGGCCCATCACCAAGGACCTCTGCCATGCAGACTTAAGCGTCTGCCTTCATACAGTGGTCAGAAGTCTCATGTAAGCATGCCCACACCTCTGCCAGATGTTGGGGCGCCTTCAACCCCCGGTGCCTTCTCCAGTTCTGCTTTGTGTTCTGCTGATACAGCCTCTGCCTTGCAGCGTTGTCAGAAGTGCACAAGGGGAGCTGCTGCCTGCCAGCCAGCAGTTGTGGAGGCAGAGCAAGGAAAGCATAGGCAAGGACTTTAAGAGCTGCTGGTTTAATCCTATTGCATATTCCATTCCCCTGACATTTGAGATTCCCAGCTGTAGTTTAGATGTATTATTGACAATAAAATAAATCAACAAATATCTCAACACCCCCCCCCCCAAAAAAACCCCTTTCCTGCTAAATTTAAAAACATATCAAGTTAAAATTTGGAGCCCTTGCATGAATAGATGCAAGGCCCGAGTCCCTGTAAAAATAGCTGTGGCAAATTGCCTGGTAGCCCAAGTGCCTTTTTGATAATAAAAAATGACTTGTAACAATTTTCAATTGCTTAATCTCAACTCTTTATCTGGACAAAATACCGGCGCAGCCCAGGGGAAATACAGACAGGAAATAATTTTTGGCTGAGCCAGAGAAAACACTGAGAATGAGAAGATTTTGAGGAAAGAGATTTTCAGAAGAAACTCAGTAGCAATGTTGTGACTTGCTAGCACCCAGATAGAACTACTCCCAAATCAGCAAGAAGTTTCTTGGTAGACATGAGGGGAGCTATCCTGTCAATTTTTTGAGAACATGAGGGTTTTTTTCCCAGCCAAATTTAAGTTTCCCAAGGAAATTATTGGTGTTGTGAAAACAATGTTTGCCATTTAGAAAAATCATTCTGAGGGAAAATTCCTAACCAGATTTACTAAAATGGGCCAGGCCAAGGCCAGGGCCAGGGCAGAGGTGAGGAAGAGGAGGATCAACGGATATTTGCAAAACAGAATTGAAGAGGGATACGTAAAAGGGAATGCAGCATTTTCATGACAAAAGGAGCCTATCTAGATGTTTTTGAGCTGCCGGTATGTTTTCAAAGGCACATGGGAATGATGTCTCTCTCCAACAGCTGGGGCTATGACAGGGAAAACGAAAAATTTAAGGGATTTAGATTTTTTTCAACTGCTTTTGATGCAAAATAGTTGCTATGTATAACTGGACATGCATGTGTGTGCATGAGCTTGTGCCAAAGAGAAGGTGCAGTCAACATGCATTGGCTTCTCCAGAAGGAATCAAATCTCTGCTTACCTGGAACCTGATCTCAATGCCAGTGGGTCTGGGATCATCAGGCCCCTACTTATTTGGGGAAAGTCACACGTGTGAGTGTATGGTACCAAGTCTAAATAAGTGTGCAGAATCTGGCACTAAAAGAGTACTCTATAACCACCTGAACCAAAGCTCCTGAATGGGTCAAGAGAGCAGATTCAAAGATTTTCCGACTTTCCCATACCCAACTAGTTGTACCTCAAAAGACCTGTGGTCTGCTAGCCCTCATGCAAGCTCTGGTCTCGTTCAGCTCCTGGATTATGCATGCCGCTATGACAGACAGCGATCACACGTGTGTGTGTGTGTGTGTGCGCGCGCGCATGTGCGCACACAAATCAAATGATTTAATAGAAACCAAGGAAATATTCATAAAAATGGAGAACCTACAAAAGCTCTGGTCTCTTTGCTGTGTACTTAGCAGTGAAAAGGCACCGCTGCCCATTATCTGGAGATGAAAAAATGTTGCATAGTGCAATATTTAGGTAATGTTTCATCTCTCTGTGGCAGTCACACTAAATCACCTGTGCCTGAAATAGGTTTTCTTCATCTACTGGCTTTTTGTGGGATATAAAAACCTTCTTAGGGGTATCTTTGCTGGGTGCTGGATCGGCACTGGTTTGTTTCCTGCCAAAGGCAGTATTTTGTATGAAATCTCCTAAGATTAAGAACTCTCGACCTACGGGTTATCAGGCAAGAGCCTTCGGTTTCCCATAAATGAGGTCTGTTCCAATGACCTGACCCAAATCTCATTGAAGCAAATGGAAAGATGCCTATTACCATCACTGGGAATTGAATGGGGTTCTTAATGGGGTTATCTTGAATGAACCTGGACCTACATCCATGACAAATTCCTCCTGCCTCTGCCAGAGAAAGAGAACTCCTTAACGCCAATCCTGCCAGGTGCTTGTATTGGTACTACTTACATGGCTAAACATTTGCACAATGGATGCTGTAGATAATCATACAAAAGATCTTCTTGGGCTTTAAAAAATGTAGAATAAGAAGTTGTCACAGTAGTTGAGTATAGCGCTTATAAAAACACATTTTGGAAAACCTAACAGATTTTTTTTTCACTTTTGGAAGCAATTAGCTGAAAATAGTTGATTTACTTTGCAACGGGATATTTTGTTTCTCAAAAAATATAACCCTTCATCTGCAGTGTTTATAGTCTGCATGCATCAAAGTGCATGTACATCAAAGTGCGAAAGTGCAAGATACCCAGGAAAATGAAATGGACTCAAAAACAAACACCAGCGACAGAGCAGTCTGGGTTGAGGATAAGCAGTCCATTTTGGTGCACTTCTCAATATACATTAAAAATGGCCCTGACTTTCTCCAAAGCCAAAGCATGGCCAAGGAATTCAGCACTCACAGGAATTAAAGAACTATCACAACCCTCCCCACCTGATTTAAATGCAAGATGTCCTTCCCCAGTGGGCTGTCTATAAGGCAGTCAAAGGACAGCCTGAACATTAAGGCGATGTACAAACAGTCAAAAAGCCTGCAGCTGAATCAATTCAATTCAATCTTCTCAGGTTAGTCCAGGGGTTCTCAAACTGGGTTGTGACCCCCCTAGGGAGCTGTGAGCAACTTAAAAGGGGGTTGTGTTGCGGAGGAGCGCAGTGGGGGTTGCATTGAGGAGGGGCGTGGTAAGTGGGGGGGCAAGCAGGACATGGCAGCACTCCTGGTGTCACATCCAGCCACTCGCCACCCCCACCCCCACTCCACTGTTAGGGTTCCTGAGCACCCCATTAGTCCTCACTGGTCCTCAGGCCCCATGTTAGGCCTCAGTAGTCCTTAGGCCTTAAGGGCAAATTGCATGGCTCCAAATCCTCCCCTACACTGTGACCATGCCTGGGTTACGGTAACGTTGTTCACCTGTTGGGGCTTAGACCTGTTTCCAGGCCTGCAAAGTTGTTTAGCTCAACCCAGTTTCCTCTAGGAGCCCTGCAGCCAGGAGCTCCTCATTTCGTAGTTGCTTGGGGAGAGACTACCTGACCGATGCAATGCTTATATAGCTCAAGCCTGAGCCCTCTTCTGGTCAGGTGAGTGCATCCTTAGCTCCCCCTGACACCTGCAAGCAGCCTCTCAGGCTGCTTGTTCTCTTAAAGGTTGAGGCCCATCCCAGGGCCCTGTGACATCTACACAGACCGCACTCCTCCTGCTAAGAGGTTGCTCGTTGCATCATTGAATGCAGTGCTCCAATACTAAGGTGGTGAATAGAGTTTAAAAGCCCATGTACAGTAGAACAGGCAGGGTCGCACACTGGCCAGCCAGATACCAGGACCCTCAAGTGGCCCACCACAGTCTGCACGACCTAACACCAATCTGAAGGACCTGGCTAGTTCCAAGCAAACAACACTGGCCAATTGTCCAACCCCCCGAGAAAGCAAACAATAAGCATCAGCAGTGAAATGCAACTTGGATTCATAAAAATGTGTTTAATGCCGATGACTTTTGGGCTTAGAAGCTACAGAATACACGGAAATATGCTGAAAAGCAAAATGGGCTAGTTCCTCATTTACTGTAGAGCAGCTTAAGTTTGAAATCAATGGAGTTTCACCTGTTTACACCAGCTAAAGATGTGGCCTGTGGTTATCTACACCATGCCCTCCACCCCCCAGCTCTTTTCAGCCCTGTCTAGAGTCACCAAGGGTAAGAAGAATACGTTCGTGAGAGGTCTTTCTCATTTTCCACCATTTAGGAGCCTCTTACTGGCTGCTGCTCAGGTTGACCTGGCATGTAGCTATGCTTAGAAGTTGCTGCTCAGCTTTGCAGTTAGGAATTTGAATGCTGCATTTGTTGTTTCCTTCCATATTTAACATCTTTATGCATTAAAGTGACCTATTTATAGCTCTATTATCTGGGAGGCTTTGATCAGCTACTTTGGCTGTATCACAAACCGTTGGCCCTAGGCCACACCAGACAAATAGAGCAACTGGAAGAGATCTTCCCTAAGCCATAGAGTGTTTGCGTTGCTTGTTTGATTTTGAACAGAGTTGGCAAAGCAAGGAGCTGGGTCATATCTTACAGGGTCATCAATGAACTGAAGTGAAATCAGGCACTGTGCCCAGCTGATGATGGAAGGAAGTATTCTTCTATCATTTTGCTGAGCTTACACAGATGATGCTATTCATTACACTGTTCTCTTGCTTTCGTACGTCATAGTCAAGCGGAAGCATTTTTTGCTTATATATGCCACTGCCTCTCCTGGATGGAGTAAAAGCCATTTGGCTGTGGGTGTCATGTGGCTTATACTGCAGACTGTTAAAGGAGATCCTCCATTAGGGGAAGTAGCAGCAGCAAGTGCTTTTGCAGCAGACTAGTTGGCATTTCATCCTTGCTGTCAACCTGGACATTCCTGCTTGGAGCAGGGGGCTGGACTAGATGTGACCTCCTGCAGCCCCTTGCAACCTGAATTTTCTATGATTCTAGTGGGAATGGGTGCAGCACCACGATAGCTCTGAAGTCCTAAGCAGTGGTGATTTTGCTACAAGATTTCCTTTGGTTTTCTACCAGCATCTAAGCTATAGGGAAACATGCCCTTAATTTGTTTTTTAATTAAATGTGTACCACAATCACCTATTTAAGTTAAATTATGACAACAAAAAGAACAGAGTCCTGCTCCATGGAAGGATGTGCAATTAAACACCGCGGGAGAGTTTTCCTTTGTCTTCTTTTCACTGCTCAGCATTAAATGGGGCTGAGTTACGCCATGGACAATCCAAGAAGCACACACCCAGGGGCTAATATCTGCCTTATCAGGTATTTTATTACCTTGCACCTTTTTCTTTGAATGTGTTATCTTTTGTTACCTGACAAGTATGTTCGCCTTAAATAAAACAGCACTCTGTAACCTTCTTGGCCTCCTAGGTAAGATGTCCTTACAGTATTTCAGCTCCCCCATCAATCTGGAAGTTACACATGGGATGGCTTTTCAATACTTTATTAGCCTCTGTCACCATCTGAAATCCCTGAGCAGTATAATTTCTGCTTCACAAAAATTTACCAAAATGGAAAGTTTACCCAGAGTGCCTTCTGCCCAAGATGACTCAAGACAGAGTCCTCGGCTGAACTTGGCTAACTTGGCAACTGAATATTCATTTTAGATTATGTGCACTTGCTCAAGAAAATGAAATCAAAGGGCTGTGTCAGGGGGTCACAAACTTCTAAGACTCAAGATGCCCCTTGGAAAAGTCCAGCTCTTAGCTTTCGCTCCTGTTTGGTGCATGGAAAAATAACGGAGCCATTCTGCTGCTGCAAAGCACTTGGAAAGGCTGTCAACACTGTGGCTTCCTGCTTGAAATCCCTGGGTTTCTGTCGCGAATCACATGTAGATGTTTGCTCACTTAACCATGCTAATATTGGGTAGCACCACATGGCACCCTCCAAGGATCGTGTGGCACCCTGGTTGAGAATCACCGGTCGGTATCCTCACTTGATGCCTGGTAGCCCGTGGCCCTAAGTTGATTTCCACCAGCTGCATCGGGGGTCCAAAAGAGTGGATCAACTGTGCAGCGATAACCAAGTATCTATCCCATGCTGCTTACAGAAGGATCTCACAGGTTCGCAGCGGTTTAGGGCTGGAAGGGACCTCGTGAGATCATCGGGTCTAGCCAGCTCCCTCCGGATTCCCAGGCTGACCCATGTTCTAGCGGGGGGGGGCAAAATGCAGCCCATGGGCCAGATGCGGCCCGCCAGGCCAGTCTATCTGGCTCGTGGGGCCCCTAAAAAATTTAGAAAAGTAATATTTATCCGCCACTGGCTGCCCATTATGCAGCCCTTGGTGGCTTGCCAAAACTCAGTAAGCGGCCCTCCGCCCGAAATAATTGCCTGCCCCCGTTCTAGCAGAAGCTGCTAGCCATGCTAGAAAAGCTGCATAATCTTATTAGCCATTTAGCTCGTACCTGCTTTCAAGCCTCTTAAAGAACTGCAAGAAATAAAAATGGCTTGTACAAGATCCTTAATAAAAGCCCTCTACAGCTGCTGCCTAATACTCTGTCCGTGGGGAGGGTTAAACTAGTTGCAGTATGCAATTACTTGTAAATTAGAGACTGTTTAATGCCAGTGTCTAGTCTAATGGTGGCAGAAAAAGCTCGGCTCTATTTAATGCAGCCTGTCACTTGTGGACTTGGAGTGTGACACAACAGAGACATATGACCCTTTATTTCCGCTCGCATTACTGACATTGATTAACGTCTCGTGGGTTTGTGTTCTAATCACCTTGGTGATTAATGGTCACGAACGCCGAAGATAAATCAGCCCGCTCTTCAATTTAGGGGGTAACATTTCCCTTCGCCATAAGGTCACATCAGCACTCGCAGCCCATGCCAGCTGACTTGAGATACAGATGACAGAAATCATTTCAAAGCAGCCTGGCTTATTCATTGTGACAATTTCCACAAACAAAAGCAGCAGCACACAAGAGGCCTCTTTTGTGTGAATACAGATTGTATTTTTGCCCTTCATCCAAGGACCTCGAGCGGTTCAGTGGCGAGACTCTCACATCCTCCCTATGCAGGCTGATAAGCATGACCACCTAGACTCAGGGAGGTGCGTAAATGGAGGTGGAGAGAAGAGAAATGACTTGCCAAAGGTCACACAAGGAGTCAGGGCTCCCCACTCCTTCTGCTACTGGGAAACGTTGGCTCCGCTCTCCCACCTGGATATACAGAAATCTGTCTTTCAGGTCCTGGTTTCTAACCTAGCAGACATCACGTGTTCTCCAGATTTTAATAAAGGCCCATTACGGCTGCCAGCTCTCTGGTCAAAGGCAAGCTCCCACCCGCCTGAACTGTGTCCCCAGCCTCTGAACACCTGGTGGCCTATTGCAAGTCGGAGCTAATTAGCCAACATTTCTCACCAATTATATTTTCACCTGTTTCACTTGCTAATCCCTGGAACATCCGCTTGCCCAATTAGCAGGCTCTCACCCCGGTGGGAGAGAGAGCGGAGAAGCAGCCCTTGCAAACGGAGATTTAACCCTTCCCGAAAACATTGGCAACAACAACAAAAAAGTGGTGACAAGAGGGAAATTGTCATTCTTCTTCCGGCGTGCTATCTCGATCACTGCTCAGACTTCTGCATCTATAGCAAGTCTCCCCTTACATTACGATTGTGGAAGGTGTATGCTTCTCAAGCATTTATATCCAGCTGAGGACCTGCTAAGGAAAACCGTTCCTACCTACCAGTTCTCTAATCTGCTTGGTAGGTGTTTTAAGATGCTAGGGGTCACCGATTGCTGGCCAAGACCGTGATCCCTGAAGTGCTGAGAACCGTCAAGTGCACTCAAGTCACTGAAATCAATTCTCTTTTGCTTCCTCTGGCCTCATCTACCCAGCAACGCTGTACCAGTCGCACAACGAGATCCCCTCTGCACAGACACACTTATAATGGTGGTAAGAATGAATTCTTTTTTTTCCCAATTCAGCTTAAATTCCTTCCCAAGTGGCACAAGGCACTTTCTACCAGAATAACAGTTGTTTTCAGGGAGAGCCATATGCAAAGGATAACTCTATCAGCTTACTTTCGCACTCACACTTCGTGTCAGGTTAGCTATAATAGCGAGGGACCGAGCTCAGGCATTTTAGAAGTCGCTGATGATTTTGGATGTCTAACCTGAGATACTCTTAATAGCTTTATATTTTCAGGAAGCAGAAAACCAGGCCCCCCCTGAAGATTGATTTTAGAGCCAGAAGGCACTCTTACAGCTATCCGGTCTTCCTGCAGAATGCAGGTCATTGAATTTCTTTGAGTAATTCCCCTACCCAGCCCGCAGCTGGTCTTCAAGCAGGAGAGGCGTTTCTTTCAGGAAGACATCCAGGCATGACATAAAGACTTCACGTGATTAAAAAAAACACAATTTCAACCCTTGGTAGAGCGGGCCATGTTCAAAAATGCACCTTACTTCCAATCCAATTTTGTGCGACATTTTGACGTCCACAACACTAGAGCTTGTTCTGTCTTTTGACTGTCAATGCTGTTTTCTCCTCCCAAAAGTCTCACCATAGAGCAGAGGTGGGCAATTATTTGGGATGGAGGGCTGCTTACTGAGTTTTGGCAAGCCATCGAGGTCTGCATAACAGCTGGGGCAGATAAATGTTCATTTTCTAAATTTTTGGGTGGCCCCATGGGCTGGATAAATGGCCTGGTGAGCCATATCTGGCCCGCAGGATGCATTTCGCCCACCCGACATAAAGGTACTTATAGACCCCAAACCAGTCACCTCTTAACCTGTTCTTTGACCAGCTAAACAGATGAAGGCAGAGAACTTCAAAAAGTATTTAGGTACCCAATATGCTTTGAAATCAATGGGCATTAGGTGCCTAAATGCCTTTGAGGACCTGGATCTAAGCTTCACAAAGGCAGCTTTTCCACAACTTTAATTAACACCTCTCTGAGCTTCTTCTAGTTTCCCCAACGTCCATTTGAAGCGTCTCTGATTGGAAAGAACTGTGCTACAAAACACGAGCTGTTCTTGAAAATCCTGACGGTGGTTTGGGAAATTCATTCATTTGTCCATGGACACATCTAGAGCAAAATGGAAAGTACGTGGCTCCTGTGTGCTGACTTTTGGGGGCTCGCACCACAGACTTCTTGACTGCAAGCAAGTGAAAGTGGATGAATAAGTTAATTAGAATCTAGAGCAAATTTGCTATCATGGGATATAGCCCGAGATAAATGAACAGCTGGAAACTAACCAGTGTGCGTGATTTTTCCTGCCTGCTTTATTCTCCTCAATATTAATTTATAACCGTTGACCCTTTGGCTTTGTTCTGGCAGTCCTGAAATATATTAACATCAGCTTTCCTGCCTGGCTGCCAGCATTACAGGCACTACTGGATTTGAACTCTAATCCCCGATGCAAAAACGTCATCCAGCCATGTCCACGACGCGCGTGCATCGCTGGCCAAAACACAAGATTAAGGAACAGCATCTGCCTCAAAAGTTAGTTAGAATTGCTGTGTTGTTTCATACAAGAGAATGAATTAGGTCTTGGTTTTCGGGGGGTGTTGAACATACAGACTCACTTCTGGCTTTAAGAAGTATGAATCTGAATGAACACTCCTGATCTTCAGCTCCCGGGGAATCCAGGTCAAAATTTTGCAGTGTGAATCTCGGTCGGTCTAAAAGAGCTGAAGGAAGGTACCAGCCACTGATTGTAAAGAGTCCTCAAAAAAAAGCCCAAATGGATACATTTGCAGGTGCAATGGTGAAAGCAAAATTCAGGTAGGGAAGTCGCATTGGGAATTAAAAAAAAGAAGGCAGAAAGTAAAGAAAGGATATTAGTTCCCTGGGCCTGACGCATTTTTTTTCTCTAGTTTGTCAAGTCACTCCCTACTGAGCATAGTCAAAGCAGCCCTGTACAGTTCAGCACCTGCACAATCTTGACATTAAACCAGACTAGAAAATAAAATCCTATGGCTGCATTTTTAAATGAACATGCCCTGTGGGAACTGTGTACTCACAGCTGTGCACATATGCTGCGATCCATCCTGAGCCATGCCTTCTTCAGGCAAAGAGCTGAGGACTTCATGGTATTACACTCGGGTCTCTCCTTATGCAAATTCACTTTGCATGAATTTGCTTATATGCGATGGCCTTATTTGTACCAAAAATTCACTTTGCACGTGAAAAGTTTGATCTGATGCAAAGAGGCACGTGATGCGGAATCACGGATTCACGTCATGCGAATTTGCTTCGTGTGAGGTTTTTTTTGAATGCAACCCTCGCATCAAGAGAGACCCAAGTATACCCGGTTTCTTCTTGGAACAATGGAGAAGGGAAAGGATGACCCAGCGGGGTTGGGATTTGGGAGATTTGAGATCTATTCTTGGCCTTGGCACAAACCTGCTATGGGATACGGGGCAGTCAGGGAAAGGCCACCGCCTGCACTGCTGTAGAGCAGGAGTGGCGTGGACCAGACAACTGGAGCGGAGTCAGTCCGTGGGTCAGCTGCTGGGCAGGGTTGGCCTGTCCGGTCAGTCTGTGGGTGCAATCCAGCGTGCCAGCCTCATCTAGCATGCTGGGCCTGATTATCTGGCCCATAAGGCTGCCCCCAAGTCCCCACTGCTGCTGGAGAGCTATTCCTGCCTTACGAACCAGCCCTTTATCCCACGCTTCGGTTCCTCTTCTACAATAAGAGGACACTACTTCCTCTCTCACCCATAGACATCTTATTTATTTAGCCCATAAGCTCGCCAGGGGAGGAACTTTTATTTATGTACACAGCACTTTAGCAACCTAAATGCTTAATCGCTTCCAAAATGAGGTTTAGGACTCATAAGTCAGTCGCTTGCAACACGGAGCGGAGCTCTTTGACTAAACAACTTTTGCAAACTGGGGATTTATGCTACGAGTCCTGTTGTTTCTTGGGCTCCTTGAAGACTACCAGTGCTGGGGGTACAAATCACGCCAAAGTAAGGTACCCCTTGATTGTTCCTAATGAGGTTCCAGGAAGTAATCAAGGGCATTCATGGTGAAGTGGGGAAGCGGGGGGAGGACACCTGTTATGGTCAATTGGAAAGCATTTTTTTGCTGACACAGTGAAATTCTTGTCAGCCAGGCCTGGAGCTTGATGATGGAGCAGCAAGAGGAACAGCTTTTAATTATCATGAGCTATAAAAGCTGTAATGAAAATAGAAACCTGTAGCGATTAAATCTCTACCAGGGAGACCAGCTTTAAATTACAGGCAACACATGGGGGTCTCTCCCCAGTGTCGCTATTACTAGGAATCACGTCTAGAAGCAAACAGACCCTTTGAACCCGAAGCTGAGGATGTGGCTCTGCATGCATCCCCATCTCGGTATCTAGCCTCTTCACTGCTGAGCGATACGGTTTTTTTAGAACAGAAAGGGAATCGTTCATCTATAGTCTGGAAAACTCATTTCCACCCCCCCCGCCCTTTTTTTTGCCTCTCTGTGTAATGGCAACAGGATGTATGGCACATGCTTTAATGGAAACCCTGCATGTGGTCTCCAAGCTTTCATAGACATTCACCCGAGGCTCCAAGCTGGAGCTCAGCCGCCCAGCCAGATTCACATAGAGACAATGATGCAGCCCTTTCCAATCATTACACCTTCTGCCTCCAAACATATTTGTAATTCGGTCTCCTCTGGTCAGAAATCAATGCGAGGGCAAGCCGTTCCCACAGATTTCCCATCATCCATGTGCCCCGTCACCTTTTAGTTCCTCCTGTCTTCAAGACGCTGTCATATCCACTCCTCTTCTCTCGGCCAGGCTCTCTAGGCTGTCTCATTTGTACTTTCCGCATGTCTTTGCTCACTGTCCCTGAACCATAAATCAAGTGTCCGAAGCAAGGCAACTGGGCTGACATGAGACTTTCCTAATAAGCCAGACATGGGGAGAGAGACCGTGGCAGCAGAAAACTGGGTTGTGCTTTAATAAAAGAAACCCTCCTCTTCATTATTCCGTATCATAGTTTTCCCCCTCTGAGGCAAACCATTGTATGGGATAGGTGAGGAACCTGAGATAAAAGGAAAAGTAATCCAAACCTTCGCTCAGAACTCAGACAAAATAATGGAAAAGAACAGATGTTATTTTTTCAGGATTAAAAAGGGTGAATAATGTAGTCCTCCATTGATTTTCAACACTGACTGCCTCATTTTCTTTTGATTTTGACCTGGATGAGAGGAGGGGGAAAAGAAAACCCAATTGATGGGAAAATCTGTTTCCACAAGACTTCAAAGTCCATTCAAAGGGGACTAACTGGACAAATTGGACTAATCCGCTGGGTCCCCCATGTGAGCAGAAGCACCAGCAAGACCCATTGCAAGCCTGCCCTCCAAACTCAGTCTTAGCACCGTCAGTGAGGTCAAGTCTCATGATTTATTCAGGTTCTCCGGTCTCAAGACTTCAAAGTCTATTCAAATTGGACTAATTCTATCATGAAATTTCTAGTCATTACCGGATTTAGATCTAATAGTATGGGACACTAGGAAGACCCAAGTGAACAAAGGGCTTCATTGTGCAAAGAATTGTGCAAACACATAGTGGGACACCCCTGAGAGCTAACAAATTAAGTAGAAGAGACAGAGAGATATTAAGAGACTCGCTGAAGGTTGCAAGGGGAGTCCAGCTACATGACTGACTTTCCTCCAGTCGCAGGAAGTGGGGTTTACTCCACTGGAGTATTTGAACGCAACTGGGAAGTGGCAGCAACATAAGAAACAAAAGGCCATATGTTATTTTATATAACCGCATCAGACTTCCCCTCTACCACAAACAGAAGCCTATAAAACTTCAAGCTCATTGTGGAGTCATTGTGGTGAATCACAGGTCTTGCATTTAACAACATTTCCTTTGCCATCGTCTGAATTTAAATCTTGTGCATCATACACTTCAAATGATAAGGAAACACCAAGATGACAGGCTATAACTGATATTTTTATCTCAGGCCTCAGCGATGCCTGTAAATAGATTGTAGAGAATGGGCCTATGGATGTAGAAGTGCCTTAAATTGAGGGAAAAGGGGGTGGGATTTAGCAATGTATTGGCTGATCTCTGGTAAGTATGAGCCATCCCTAACGGTTGCCTTTTTTCAGGCAGGGTTCAGTGCAACAGTGCTTAGACCATTCCCGCCCACTTAGTACAAGTTCTGCAAACAAGGGCCTCCTTTTCCAGTGCCATCCGTTTCACCAGCATGAAGTTCACTATGAATATAAGAAAAGAAGTGATGCTTTCCATGTGCATGCCATACCTATGACTTCTCTCGCATGCAGCAAAGAACCAGCTTTCCCCAACCATTCCCACCGGAAATCCACACCTGGAGATCCGGTTCTCCATTAGCCTCTCCATCTTGGGAAGTCATTTCCCCCAGCACTCATGGGTGTAGGAGGTTGCTGCTCTGATATGGTAAAAGGTGAAACTACTTCACTCTGGAGTAAAATGGCGACACAAATAGCTGTACAACAGCTGCCAGGCTCCTACAGCCTTCCAGTTTCCCCACAGTGTTTAGTCCCCGGTTGCGGTTGACCTAGCGGTTGCCTTTCATGGGCTATGCCACCATGCAAGATACACAGCAAACTAGAATGGCATCTTCTAAAGATAGATGCACTCTTTTAATGCTGTAAGAAGTGAAAAATAGCCTGTATCCATTTATCTTTGCAAGAAAAGCACCATAGGGATTGAATAATTAAACTGTGCACATCCAGTTGCTTTGGAGCTCTTACCAATCCCTGTATCCATCATCCAGATAAAAATGGGTCACATGTTTGACTCTCCAAGCTCCTCACATTCAGGTAGGAGCAGGCCTCTATTGTACTTCTGGTGCGCTGTGAGGGGCTGAGCATCTGCAGCATCGGTTGACTTCTTCGGGCGTTGTGGACTCTCAGTAGTATCTTGCCAGTCCAGATCATAATCCTGGGTGCAAATAGTCCCCAAAATCCACCGGGTCCCCCATGTGAGCAGAAGCACCAGCAAGACCCATTGCAAGCCTTCCCTCCAAACTCAGTCTCAGCAGCATCGGTGAGGTCAAGTCTTGCTGTTTATTCAGGTTTCTGGTCTAGTGCTTGCCAAGGGTTCGTCCTCAACTCCTTGCCTTGCACCAATAGCACCTGGGATGTCAGGGGCCCCACCACCCAAGAATTAGTAAGGCCCAGAACAGCCTGGCTTCCTCTTTTAGACAAAACCAGCTGCATTCAGCCCAATCCGGCCATACTCATCACAGGACTTAAAACTCCTAACCTACTATCCACAAAGCCTAAGCCACCTACATTTGTATGAAGCATAGTTTCCTAAAGTTCAGTACCAGGATTTAGGGAATTAGCCAAGCATCTCTGAGTCAACAGGAAGCCGCGGTACATACACATGCAATATTCAGTTAATTATCATCTCCTAGATCACCCCCTTCAGTCAAGCCAAAAGGGGTATACAATTACCCACTTTAATCAAAAAGCGGTTAAGCCACTCGAGTCGATTTGTGCTTTGCTATCTCAAAAAATAATCCAAGCGAGCTCTCAGTGGGATAAGACTCTCCCAAATTAATAAGGGGGGAATTACAGAATTCACTTATGCTGCCACCGACGATTCTGACACATCCGCCGTGGGACGCGAGTCCCTTCGGCAACCTCCGTTTGACAAGCCGTTTCTCATTTTTCTGCACACCATGGAGAAAACCTCTGATGAGCCCTTGAAAACAACACACAACCCCCCCGAGCAGGCAAGGCAGCCGCATCGCTGTCACGCATCAGGGAATGCCAAGCCCTTTGGAGCTCGTTGCATCGGCTCATCTGCCTGATCCCGCGAGGAGCACCACGTCAGAGTTTGTTCTCCTGCCACGCTTTGCCGGGGCACCATTATTCATTCCTCTGAGCCCTTTTGAAGCCTGGTTTCTTCCATTACACGGTAATAGGACCAGCCAATTTCCCCTGGTGCAAAAGCAGGTGGGGAGATTTCTCCAGGGAGTCTATATTCAGCCTCCTACGCAGGCTATTTAAAACCGGTCCTTGTTTGTCTGAGGATGAAGAGGTCGTCCCCGAGTCAGCACGGTGCAGCCAAGGGAAAAAGCCAAGAGACCTCTTCTCTGGCCAAGACCCAAAGCTCTTTGCCCAGGTATAACAGTTTATAAAAGCTGTTGTGCCATAAAAATCAATCGGCTGAACAAGCAGGCACACAAAGAGAGACCGCTTTTTGTATTTTAACAGCAACAGCTCGGAGCGGAAGGGGAATAAAACCAAAAACCAAAAACCGAAGAAAAGGAACGATAAATTTATGATAAACAGAAACTTCCATGGGGAAGAGGTAATTAAAGTGTGCGCACGTCTGGTCACCATGGAGATCCAGCCTGGCGTCGGCTCACCCTGCCTGCATCCATCAGGCTGTGAAAATGGGTCAGTTTGCTCAGGTTTTCTGTGTGTGGTTTGGGTTTTTTTCTTGCATTACACACCCTGATAAATCACAGGCTGAAAAGCCTCCATCGACCAAGCTCCGAGCTCAGAAAGAGGTTCCTGGTGCTACGAGCATGTGGGTTTGCAAGCGGAGTGAAGGCAGGAGAGGGGCGGGGAGGACCGGAGGGTGGACTTAGAGATGTTCGGTTGTTTTTCACTCTTTCTGGTGCCAACACTTGGGACTGGCTCGACTCCAGACGATGCGTCCGTGTCAACGAAGAGTCTTCCGTTCTGGACAGCGGATGCCCCATTACAACGTTGTAGCTACAATAGTCTTGTGCTTTCCAGCTAAGGATACTGCAGTCGTCAAGAATTTGGCCTGGTCTGAAATACTGCACTGGCTCAGACATTGAACTCCTGGGAATGAGGGAGGTCTGAGCGCGCGGTAACTAGAAGATGCCTTGTGCGAGAAACGAAGCGATATGGTATGAAATAAAACCAAGGGAGGAAATCAAATTCCAAGGGAAACCTAAGCACGATGATGACAAACAGGAGACAGAGACTGTATCAGAGGGGTGATGATTCACAGGCTTGAAGTTGGCTGGCGCCGCTCATCCATGCAGAGGAATACGAGCTGTCCTCCTGCAGCCTATCCAGACTTGGAGGCCCATAAGCAGAGGCTGCTGCCCGGGTATTTATGGTAGCCTGCGTCCAAGATAGGTAGATGAGGGGCAGAGAACAGGGGGAGCCAGTCTGGTGAGGGCAGCCTTTGCAACGCTCATAAGCTTGCAGCTAATTTCCTGAGCTCTAATTGCACTTCAGTGGTTGGGCACATTGGTGCTTCTGGCTCCCACGTGTGAGCACGGGGTGGAAATGCTGAAAGGCCTGGGTGACTTTGGAAGGAAACCCCCTCTCCCCATACCCCTCATTTCCATGCAGCTCCTTTTGAAGAGATCAGCTGAAACCTGCCATTCTTCCAAGCGGATCTCAGAGTCCATTTAATGAGGACTGATTAGGATGTGGAAATCCAGAGATGGTCCAGGGCTGCCAGTCTTCCAGTTAATAACTTGAATTGGCGGCGATTAAAGCAGCACTTGTTTACAGGTTTTATTATTTCTTTCCTTGCCGGGGTTACAGACACCTTGTTAAAAGCCTGAAAATAAAGTGATATCTTCCACCTTTCGGGGGTGCAGGCTGTAGCCATGCTGGTCTAAGGACATCGGCAGATGAGGTGCTTTGGGTAAATCCCATCTCTTTTATTAGACCGACTCAAATGTAGGAGTCGGGCTGATAAAAGAGATGGGATTTACCCAAAGACCCTCGTCTGAAAATAAAGCTGCATTCCACGAGATTTTTGTTCTGTTATTTGACTGATTTCAGCCTTTCCACGTCCCACCGCTCCTTTAATGAACCCTTGTAAGCGATGCATCGCAGCCCTTTATGGACAGGGTAGCTGCAGGATCCCAATAACCCCCTGCAGCACCGAGCTCCCCAGGTGATCACCCTCTAGTTTCAAAGCTCGTGATCATACGCACTCAGAGCAATCGGTCCTGTTACACCTGAGATCAACCCCAATATGTGTCCTTGGGAGAACTTCACCCATATCTGTCTAGCTGTTTACAGGGGCCAGCTCCAGCCTCAATGCCCCCATTATTTTAGTTGTCTTAGCTCCGGTAGCTCTTCACTGCTCACCATTTGGCCTTGCACCTCCCGCAGAGCCGGCTCCTCGGCTTGTCTACATCTAACACCTCCCCACCCAAATTCTTCCACGGGCATTGTCAGCCTCCCCTTCCCCTACAAGACCCCACCTAGGCTGTGCACTAGAAAGCACTACCGCTCCCTCCAAGCAGCTCCCCCTTCCTTGGTCCTCCTCTGCTCACACCCACAGGTCCAACGAGACCTGGACTACAAACCCCAGAAATCCCGTGATGAGCATGGAAAGGAGGCACAGGGTAGAGCTAGGACTCCAAGCTCTTTGCAAGGCTCTTTGAATACAGCACCATCACAACTGGAAAATGCTTCACGTTCATTAGAATAAACCGGATCTTGCAGGAGGAAAAAAAAGGTGTATTTTCTTTGCAAGGTTTTCGCCCCGGAGGCAGAGGAGTCGGCACTCACAGGACTGGGGGAAGAGCACTGAGATTTTCCAGAGCTGCACCTTGCTCCTGAGGTTACACCTTATATATTTATTTATATGCCAGCGACTTAATTAGATGTTCTTTTGTCTCAAGTGGCAGCAAGATGAATCAGCAGTATTCTTTTTTTCTTTTTTTTCCCCAGGTCTCAGTTCAGGACTAATGCCTCAGAGCCTTGCAGTCAAACCCTTCTGCAAACTATAAGAAAGCAGAAAAATATAAAGCACTTACCAGATGCCCTGATCTGATCATGACAGGATATGAAGGTCAAACTCTCCTCGCCCTACTCTCTACCTTCCTTCAGCTCCTATATGAAATCCTCCACCCCACCCCCGAAACAACATATTATTCATGCAACATACGGTTTCCCTGTTCTCTCGCCGGTTTTCAGCTGCACCCAAAATGTCCCCCTTGCCATCCTTTTAAAAACAAGGTCATAATGACGGTATCGATTATGTCTTGGGCTGATGAAATCTAAGGCCCCCCGCGTGTCCCAGAGGAAGATCAGTTTATTCAGGGGTGGAAGGGCGGGGGACCGCAGTGGCGTTAGCAATTCAGTCTTTTCCTCTGCACTCGTCGGGGGGATTCACAATAGATCAATTGAAGCTTATGTTGTTACAACTTGTCCATCAGTAGAGCCGGGGAAAGCAGATGAAGAGGATTCTTGTGATTAACCTTGTTTTGGTGTTTTGTTTTGTTTTTTTAAACCTCCTTTCCTGATTATTTTAAAGGAGAGCGATTTCCTTCCCACTCTGCATGCAGCCACATGAACATATGGCCTTGGCTTCCAAATCCGACTTTAACAAAGAAGACTTCGTTTTTCCTCTCCGTGCTGGCAACCGGTCCATGAAGGGGAAGGCGTATATTGTATGGGGGGTAGAGAGGGTGTTCTTTTACCTTTCATTTCCACCCCCCTGTTTTTAACGATGCCAAGAGACACTATTCACATCCAGACACAACAGATGCTGGAGTCAGGGAAGCTGAACCTGGCCATATTGCAAGGGTAGGGCGGCTATCTTTGGAAACCTTGGGCTGTCTTAGAAAGTCAAACCAGGAAAAGGACCTGGGGGTGACAGTGGACAATGAGCTAAATAGGAGCCAGCAGTTTGCCCTTGGTGCCAGGAAGGCTAACAGCATCTTGAGCTGCATCGGTAGGAGCATTGCCAGCAGGGCCAGGGAAGTGATTACGCCCCTCTATTCAGCACTGGGGAGGCCACATCTGGAGTCCCGTGTCCAGTTCTGGGCCCCCCACTCCAGAAAGGATGCGCACATGTTGAAGCAAGCCCAGCGGAGGGCAATGGAAATGGTTCAGGGGCTGGGGGACAGGACTTAGGAGAGGCTGAGGGAACTGGACTGATTTAGTTGGCGGAAGAGAAGACCGGGGGGGATTGAATAGCAGCCTTCACCTCCCTGCCGGGGGTTGCAAAGAGGATGGAGCTGGGCTGTGCTCCACAGGGGCAGATGACAGGACAAGGAGCAATGAGCTCAAGTTGCAGCAAGTTGAGGTTGGATATTAGGAAAAACTGTCTCGCTAGGAGGGTGATGTAGCATTGGACCAGGTCACTAAGAGAGGTGGTGGGGTCTCCATCCTTGGAAGTTTTTAAGGCTTAGGTGGGCAAAGCCCTGGCTGGGATGATGGAGTTGGGGCTGGTCCTGCTTGAAGCAGGGGGTTGGACGAGATGTGACCTCCTGAGGTCCCTTCCAACCCTCATTTTTTATGATTGTCTATGAATCAAAGGTTAAAAGCCAAACTTTCAAAGGAGCTCAGCCCTGCACAGATCCATGGATGTGATGGGTGTTCGGCACCTCTGAAGACCAGGCGGCTGTATTGCTACCTGTGACCGCAAACACGTGGCTACACATGAGCACATAGGACCTCTTTTCAAGCTTGGCACACAAGCACTTCATTCTCATCTCGTCTTTTCAAAACTGCTTTCTCCCCACTGGTTCATAATGTCTTCCCTTTCCCTGCCCTTATTGCATGGTCTGGTACCAAGCCACTTTCACTCCTGCATGCAAGACTTGGACCTTATGTGTCTCCAGGGTGTCGTGGCACTCGGGGACAGACCCTGAAAGCACCTGAGAGCTCACAGACTCCACTGACTGCAGGGTCAATGGCAGATACTCTCTGTCTCTGGTGATAAGCACTTTCCAACCAGATTATCCATCGGTATAAAGCGGCACAGCTCCATTGTAATACCTAGACTGGGATCCTGGAAAAAACCAGCAAGGTTCAGATGCTCAGTGGGTGTAAATTGGGGCAGAGTTGGACTGAAGTAGATCTGCTGAGACAATGGCCTGATCTAGGAATTACAACACTTGAGCAGGTTTAAATTGCTGGAAAAAAGCAGTTATGCTAATGAATAACCAGATCCCTCCCAAAAGGGATTCATTTACCGTGCAAACAATTCCTGTTTAAAATGTTCCTGATTCTTCCCCCCCACAAATGTTCCAATTCATTTTTTTTCATTTTTCCCCCTCTTTCCATTTTATTCCTTTTCTAGAGGAAAAAATTAAAAAGGTAGAAGAATAGAAAAAATATATATGCAATACAATATTTTCAGTTAAAAAAAAAATCAGGCTTTTTAAAACCCTTAAAAAAAGATTTAGAAAGTTTTGAAAATGATCGCGCATTTTGTTCCTTTTGTTTGGTTTTGTTTGTCATCAAGGTCTAATTATAACATTGTAAATATTATGTTGGAGGGCTTTTATTTTTTTTTTAAACACCTTTTCAGCAAATTGTCTCACATCTGTTATGGTATCTCTAGTTGAACCAGCAAAAATCCATAGTGAGGATAGGTCAGGCCCCATACTGTGATGTGCTGAACACGCTCAGCTCCTGTTAAACTGGTAAGGAGGAGACCAAAACATCTTGTCTTGCAGAATAAATGTCTAGGTGATGGTACAGGATGTATCTATTCCTCATTGCTTTTTCTTGGTTTCATTTGGATAGGATATGTCTGCTGGCAGATGGGAGTGGGTTGCAGGATTATTTGACTGCTACCTATTTATGGCAGACTCACAGTCTTCTTCTGTTCAACCAGGGCAACTGTGTATTCAGAGGGACATGGCCATGCAAGTGGAATATTGCTTTTCTTTATCATAGTCATAATGAGAAGCCTGTGCCAAGCCCAACAGGTTTTCAGGACAGTTTTGCAAGCACTGATTTTTAGGCAGCTGTCATATCCCTGTCGGAGTACAGCATGGCACCCAGTCCAAGGCTTGTGGGCAGAAAAAGGGGGTTTGTAGCAACAATATTGTCGCTTACTAATATTTTTTGTGTAACCTTTTTTTCCCCTGCAAGGCCCAGGGATAATTTAGTCCCGCTTGCGCTTTATGTCAAAGGCGTAGGAGTGGCTGAGTAGGTCTGATTCAAAATTTCCTGTCTAGCTGTTTGTAGTAGATTAGGTTTGAGCTGTCGTGGGAAACATCGGCTTTACCCGGACCTTTTCAATCGGGAAAACAGAATACCTGGAAAACAAGACGTTTCACCGGACTCTGAAACCTTTCCCTTTGGACTTGGTGCTGTAATGCCCCAGGGGAGCTGCGTTTCAGCTAACGTATATGTTCAGCATCCTCTGCAGGACCACTGCACTGCATCTCTCAGGGGGCATCAGGGACCGCTTGCAGCAGAAATATTTTGGGATTCAGATTTTCAATGAAAAGTTGAAATTTTCCATTGGTAAAGAAGGAACCCCCCCCCCCCCACACACACACACAGCATTTTCTGACCAGTCCTACTGCTGGCATCTGTCCCAACAGGGATTTCACCCACTGCTAAGCCCTTGCTCACACATGTAACCCCATTAAGACCAAGCAGACTAGTCCTCTGATTGCTCTCTGCAATCCATCTATTCTAGCTGGGAGATTCAAGGTAATCTTCATGGAAATGTAGGCTTCTAAATCCCTTGCAGGGCTATGAACGTCTGACATGAACAGAATACATCATTATTAGCTGGTGGCGTTTGATCCTAACTGCCTAATCCTTGCGCGAGCAGCTCTTATGACATCCCTGAGTCAAGCACATCCTGGAATATAGCTCACTGCCTCATCTCTTGTACTTAATGGGGCTGTCTGGGGAGCCGATGTAGGTACAAACTTTTTATGGTATCTTCAGTTTGCCCGTGTTATTACTTTCCTGGTGGAAACAATATGATTTATCGATGCTTTTTTATTTCCCATCGGTTTATCCGGTACTATATGTGTAGGGAAGATAAACTGTCTCATTATTGTCCTGATCTCTAATCATGTCAGAGTTTCAATTACTGTAGCTTCTCAGTGGTGGCACAGTGACATTTTTTTTTTTTCCTTGGACTCCTCTGATGAAGAAAAAGAAGGAAAAAAACGAATATGTCACTCTGCGCTCCCAGCTTTAAAATAAAATAATCCTGGGCTCTTCTGTGGGAACAAGTTGCAGCGACAGAGCTTTCCTGCAACCTTCATTGTGTGCCTTTGTTTGCCATTTCACAAGTCTAACTTCAGAAGGGGCAACTCTAATACATATGAGCCTGTATCAAGTCCCTAATTCTGTGAACATTTAAGCAATTTTGGCTACATGTGGTGTCAGCGAACCCGGGGAGACTACAGAGCGCACAGCTGCCTGTGTGTGTTCGCAAGTTCAGCCGTTTACGAAGGATCAGATTATAGCATCCTGCAAGATTCAGTGTGCACTCGCCAATTTTGAAGCTGCAGCATTTGAACCGTGATGAGAGCCCAGGATGAACAGCTCCATTTCCTGTTACTAATCACCTGTAGGTATCAGACCAGCTCTCCAGCTGGTGCATATTAGCATACCTCCCTGGAAGCCAGAGGATTGATTTTGGTAGTATATCATTATTATGGCTATTATTTGTTTTCACGGCAGGATCACCCAACGATCCCAGGCAGAAGCTCAGGCCATTAGGCATGGTATAGGCGTATAATGAGGAGTCATCGTCTACCCCAAGCAGCTTACAGCCTGCACCTAGGCCATTCAGGTTGTCATTATATCCCTGGGAGAGGGCGACAAGGACCACAATCTGTTTTCAAGGGTGTGCTCATATTATCCGGCCCCGATTTGTTTTCCCCCCGCTACGTAGCAAGCTGATAAACCACAGGCAGGCAGAAACTTCTGAATCAGCCATTGCACTGCAAAGCAAGACCAGGTAGCTCACACAGACTTTTATCCAAGGTGAATGGCCACATCCCACCGCAGCTGCGAGTATTGTCAACTAGAAACCTTCCACTGGCTCGAGGGCTGGCCTTTGACCTAGGCGGCGGGCCAGCTCCGGGGAAGCCTACGATAGGCAATCATTTTTTTGTGAATAGTGTCTGCTTTGCCAGCACTCCTCCTCCAGGCTCTTGCACTAGCAGGTGGTCCTGGCTCATGCCAACTATCCCATTGACTTCAGAAGAGCTCTTAGCCCAAGAAAGAGCATACCGCGGCTGCATAGCTTGGCAACATGGAGCCGTCTCCATCGGCGTGCACCCTGCGGAGAACCTAAGCGCCTATACACAAGCCCCATTAAGCCAGGCAAACGAGTCCGCCGCAATCCATTAGTCAATGGGCTTCTTCATTACCTGCATACAAGACGGCATTCAATATGTAGGACAAACACTTCACGGGAAAGTGCCTGATTTTCGCTTGTTATCATTAAGCGAGTGAATAATACAGCCAGATGCTCTGAAAGAGCTGACTGAATTCATCAGCTAACAACAGAGAAGCCATAATGACTATACATATTAAATCGTGAAAGAAAACAGAGGATTAATTTCAACACTTAATTAGAGCACCTCTAATCTTCCCCCTCGTCAGTATTTTCCTTCTCTTCCCAGCTCGGTTTTGTCCGCATCTGCTTGCCGTGCACATCGTTTCGGGAGGAGGGAGGTGTTAAATATGACAATGTGTTTATTTTAACAGATTCTTTTTTAGGGCTCTGAGTACATCCTTGCCGCCGAGGCTCGGTACTCTTGTTGCTATGGGATAAACTGATCCAAGTTCCCAGGGTTGAGCTCCTTTTTCTCCTTTTGCTATCCCTGTAACTCCATTGTGGTGCTTATTACAAAAGCGGGGAGACTTCAGGGCACTTTGCTGCTCCACCGTGCATGCATAGGGGAAAGGACAGACACTGCCATGGTGGACAACTCTGTCTTTAACTCCCCTCTTTGCCTTCATTTACTTCGGGGGATATTTCTGGTGCACAGACGCCAGCAAATATGAAGTGTGTGCAGGCTTTTCTTGCCCAGGGGCAGATGCTTGAACTGCGTGTGCAGCACCTGGTTGTCATCTGCCTCTCATTTTATAAGGAGGCTGCTGCATTGAAGAAGATCCTCAGGGTATGGACAAATGAACACATTACAGTGAGTTAAAAGCAGGCATGAACTTATGGGCATCAGCTGCTGCTCTTGTGGCACTCTGACCCATAGTAATTAAAGCTAACGAATGAGGCACAGTACTGTAGCCCTGAATGAAAAAGGTCAGTCACTGCAGTTTAGCTTTTGCTTAGGGGGAAGAGTGGGCATAAATTTCATTTAAAAGGGGGCAGGGGCTTGCTGGACATCGGTTGCTTTGCAGTAACTGTATCAGGCACCCATTGGTCTGTGCACTCAACTTGGGTGAAGTGGTTTTTGGAAGCACCGGTGAAACAAAAAGTTGCTTTGATTCAAAAAATCAAAGTGCTTCATTTCAGTGGGCATTTAAACCAAATGTCTAGTTTTTACAGGGGCAGGGCAGCTCCAGCAGGGCTATGACACTTGAGGTCCACTAGTAACGAGAGCTGCACCAGAGGCTGAAGGACTCCCACAGTTACTCCGAACCCCAAATCCATTGGGATTTGGCGCCTGCTTCCCGACTCGAGGGAGCAGTTTGCTCTGCATCACTCAACAGGATAAAGATTACCTTGTACTTATGATCCAGAGCCCCCTGCCAGGGCTTTCCAGGTGGAGTCTAGGGTATTATGGTGGGTACTTTGCTAAAAAATAGTGTCTAAGGGCTCTTATCGGGAGGAGGACACCATAATGCCAATAGGTATATAATAATATAGTAGTTATGTTGACTTAAGACCGAAATGAATACCACTTCCATTTAAAAGAAGATACTCAGGAGCAGGGAAGCGGACTGTGTCTCTGGTATCCTGTTACCGACAGCCGGCAATGCTGCGTGCCTACAACAGAAGGTTTTAAACCTCCATAATATGCTCAATGAGGTAGTACTGTGCTTAGGGGAAGTTTCTTCCCGGCCCCGAAAGAATGATTATCCTGTGTCTTAATGCATGGTGACAGATTCCCCTGAGTTCTTGTTTGTCAAGAAAGCTGGTGCTTTTTTCAGGGTTTATCACTGATGTCATCCTTGTGCCGGGCTAAACGTGCCCTGGTCCTGAGCCCCAGGACAGCGGGAGAAATAGCGGTAGTGCTGCCACTGATGTAATGAAAGTGAACATTTTGCGGAACAGGAACATCTGGAAGGCTGTAAGGAACTTGCATTCACTCTCATTACCGCAACCCAGTGACGATGGCTGGTAATGAGAAGTCTGCCGGCTTTTCTGGTGGCAAAACCCAATTCCGTGCATTTTGAAGCTCGGGTATTAAAACCAAGTATGAAGGGCTGAAATCTGCAGAGCAAGGAACAAAGCCCCCTTTTATAGTATGTACGATCCTGTCCTGCCTTTTTCCGCTTTGGAGAGATGTGTAGCACCAGGGTGAATTTTAGGAGGCCCGCACGGCTATAGGTTCGGAAATACTGCGGATCTTCAGTGTGACCGGCACTTAAACACAATACAGGGTAATCTTATTGTATATGCACCTTGAAGCCCCTTTGGGCCAGGTGTGGACAGTATCCCCTGCACACAGTCATGTGTTTTTCTGTGGCTGAAATGAAGTAGCAAGTCAAGGGCCCTGAACTTCCACATTTCCTCCCTGGCTCTTGGATCCAAACTCAGGTTGGAAATACAACCGCAGATCTAACCCCATATGATGATGTCCTAAGTTCCTATCAGGTACCAATGCCTGTGCAGAACATGATGAGATTGAATTGCCAGGTCACGTCTGTCTTTTTGGGCATGACCTTTTGGGGAATCCTTGCCATCCATTGGAAAGAAATGGTGTCATTATTGAAGTACGAGGAGGAGGAGAAAGGCAAGGAGACCACACCAAAGAGGAAGGGTCCATATGACAATGCACACTCACACACAGAAGGAGATAAACTCTGCCCCAGAGACCTTACAATGCATGTCTCTGCAATGCTCTCAAGAGGAGCATCCATCCCAACATGTCCACTGGGCTTTGGGAATGGGCAGATGCAGATCTGATTTCAGAGCTTCCACACCGGGAGCGTGCTGGATTAGGTATTTTGGTTCTACCTCTTATGGAGACACACAGGGAAATCATTCAGTGTCTTTGCTAGCCTTTCCACTGATTTCTACACATGCTGTTAAGGCCCTAAGTATGTTGGATGGAAGTACGGGACTGGCACTCAAAGCTGGCACAACATTTTCACTTGCACTGCCCTGATCCTGCTAGTGCTCTGTACTTGCCATCCACCAGGATTGTGCATTAGAAAAAAGGAAAGGCTGCTTGGATTTAGGCCTGCTCCTGGAAACTACAGGGCCTTGAACAGCGAGCCCGGGCTTGACACAGAGCTATTTCACTCTGGTTATGACCACTTTGGGGCAACTGTGGTATCCAAAGCAAGGAGAGCAAGTAAAGTACAACCTCCGTGGATGGCTGTGTCTCATCTGCCCTGGACTGAGTCTCTCTTGGTTCACCTACATGACTGATGAATCATGGCTGGAACGTACTTGAAGATTTGACCTTACAATTTGGCCGCGGACCCGGAGTTGGTACCCAGACCTGTCTCCAGGTGGAGGTCTGAGGGAGCTGAACTGCTACCTCAGAATCCACAATTCTCCCTTCCAGGTACTGCTGGGCTGGGGCTGGAAGGAGATTTATCTTCCTTGTGCTAGTTACCGGGATGATCTACGGAGCCTGTCACTTCTGCAGCCTGACTATTGACCTCTCGATACTCGGGCAACAAAGAAAGGTGTTTGCCACTTCATCAGGAACCATAAATCAATGCTAGCCCAAAAGACGAGGCTGCAACAGGATAACCCACCAGCACCGCATTCCTTACAAAGAAAACCTGCCTGAAGAACATGAAGGGCAGAGGCACCAAAGTGCAAACATCAAGCTAATGCCTGATGCCTTCATTCAGGCACAATATTCATCTCAGCCAGAAATTTTGCCTGGATGAAACTGAGTAAAGGATTAAGGATCTGGAATAACTGAGATGCTGTGCATACCCCTATACCCATCACACAGGGTGGGTATAGTGAGGCACAGAGATATCAGCAGTTGCCAAAGTTTCAAAGTGAGTCAATGAAACCAGAAATGTCCCTTCCCAGTTCAGTACTTGGATCACAGGGGCCACAGCCCCTTCTCTGATCAACCAGGTGTTGGCAGCCTCCGCTTTGAAGCCGTGATTCCTATTTAAAACCCAGCCCGTGCCACAGAAAAGAGTTTTTTCCTGATGCCTTCCTTACAAACAGGGCACGACGGCATGCCCTTCACAGGAGGTCAGGACCCCCACAAATTACAGTGCAGCTTGTAAGTTAAAATCCCAGCCCAGCTATTGAAATTCATACTCGTGGCTTCACGTTGCTGAAATACAATAAAAAGTTAATTGAATATCTCCTTCAAGGGCAGACCTCCTCGAGTTAATGTCAGCTTCTCTGAATGACCCTTTCGAACCACAGTTTTTCTTTTTTATTATGGCATGCCAAAGCCACTCTGTTGGAAAAAGGAGACGGCATGTGCCATGGAAAAGGAGAACTTAACATTCATTGAGAGAGACAGTGCCTTAGTGGAGCACAACTGGTAAATGTTACATTGCCACAGATGGCAGATTTATATTCCTTTCCCCCCACGGTCCTTTCTTGACATCTTAGGGGATCTAGACGTGCATGTCTGAAGAGAGACTTATATTTTTGGTGCAGGCTGGGATGAAGTTGTAGGTAGTTTTCAAATGTAGGCACCGTCAATTGGAAACTCAGCCCTTAGGGTGCTCAGGAACATGTTTTTAGGCACATGGAGGACGATTGCTTGGTACATTACAATGCCTTAAAGAAAAGATCTACACAACTTCTTCTCCGGGCACTACTTCCTTGGGGACATAATTACTACCGGTGCATTAGAGGCATGGTAGGCTCAAGGTAGCAGATGCCTGAAGGTAGCTAATCAAAGAGAGTATCCTCCAAAACTGGAAAGATTGATTGCATTACATGTTGTACCAAGGTGAGGCCAGAAAAGACCATGCACTCGATATGAGTATAAACAGAGACAGCTCCGAACCCGAACACTAGCTCTCATGCCATTTTATGGCTTTGGACACTGCCTGCAAATTCCCAACCTCCTGGTTCCCTCCACTGAAGGGTACTGAGCACACGTCTCTGCCTTTTGTCCCAACCTGCCATGGACAATTCTGCCGCAAATAATTTACTTAATTTCCCCATGGCAGCAATTTTTTTTCTTTCAGTTCTTTTTTTTTTACTTTTTCGGACAGAGTTGCTTAAAAAAAACCAGCAAGGGGAATATAAATGACATGTTCAATACAGATCAGCTCGTGGCTTTACAACATCCCAACGAATGTAGGGATTATCAAAAGTCCTTAGCACTGGCTGAGAACAAAAGCCCAGGGCACGCACTGTGAATGAGCTGATGTCTGTCATCTTCACGGAGCTTTCTTTCTTTCCAAAGCCGCTTCTATCAGTTTTTCCGCCTAGGTGATGACTTGATTCTGGATATGGTTTCTGGATACAATAGCCCCTTAGCAGCAAGGTCTTCAAGTCTGGCCTCGGGGACCACTTTTCAGGGAGAGAGTTATTCATGTGGGTACCAGGGATCCCACACAGTGGGCTTGCCACACACTGGGCGCATGTACACATGCAATGAATGCTATTTGGCTTATTATTTAAGTTGGTCTAATAAAAGATATCAAATTCACCCAAAGAACCTTGTCTGCCATTTGGCTATTTGGCATATACAGGTAGTAAATTTGCTGTGCAGTACACTGGACTAATATACTGCGTGGTATGCTTCTGCATGTATAGATGGTGATGCTTTACTGAGCAGTAGATTAGTCTACTGCGCAGTAAAGCATCTCATGTAGACACAGCCACTGATGACAGGCTGGATTTCACGTCCATTAGAGTCAGTGGAAAATTGTCATCAGTTGGAGTCATTGGCTTTGAATGGCTTCCTTGGTAGGGATGCCCACATTGATCTGGTTGTCGTGTGTGCAACACACCTGAGCTAGTCTTAAACCATTTAGGTTGCTCACCAATGACACTGAAGCCTGTGGCAGCCTGAGGCTCACTGTTTGCTGCAAAAACCCACAGGAGCTTGAAGAAGGGATAAATTAAAACAAAGGAGCAGGGAATACTTTAGTTTTAGGAGCCCACTGGCTTCTCAGTGCATGTGTTTCAGGAACAATACGTCAGAAAAAGAGGTGAAAGTAGTTAGCATGGTATTTAGCTGAGAACAAGGGATTTAACCTCCAACACAACAACTGCATGATTTCCTGCGAGTCCAAAGGAGTCTAGAGGGAGTCTAAATGGCAAGAACAAGAGTGCTGAGGAAACCAGAAGAAGAAAGTATTCCCTCATCTTCTGCTTCTTCCTAGACATGGCTGGATTCACCTCTGGGTTTAACACCTGACACCAAGAGTCATTGCAGGATCATCAGGTGACCTCGTCATTCCCAATAACCTGCCATATTTTTAGAGGATGTGTAGAGAAATGCCTCCTTCCCCACTGAGACAGAAGATCATTTGTTGTTCAAAAACACTGAAGTGGGTTAGGAGCCTACGTCCTATTTTCAAAAGCAAGCTAGATACATAGGTACCACATCTAGCCTTTGACAGTAGTCTTTAACTTTTGATAGCAGCCTTCTCCTCCCTGCAGGGGGTTGCGAAGAGGACGGAGCTGGACTGTCCTCAGTGGGGGCAGATGACAGGACAAAGAGCAATGGGCTCAAGCTGCAGCAAGGAAGGTTAAGCTTGGATATTAGGAAAAACTTTCTAGCTAGGAGGGTGGTGAAGCACTGGAGCAGGCTCCCCAGAGGTGGGGGTGTCTCTATCCCTGGAGGGTTTTAAGACCTGGCTCAACAAAGCCCTGGCTGGGATGATGGAGTTGGGGCTGGTCCTGATGTGAGTAGGGGGTTGGACTGGATGTGACCTCCTGAGGTCCCTTCCAACCCTCATTGGGCACATCTACACATCACTGTATGGGGATGTTATCACTGCACCATACTTTAGTGCTTCCTTTTGAAAGTACTAAACTACAGTGCAATAACCGCCCATCCTGCACTGTACGGGCGGCACATGCTTAGATCTCCCCTCTGCGTCGTTGTAGCAATGCACTATAAGCGGGGAGCACACCATTACAGCGATGTAGCTAGTGATCACGTGTAGACCCGTGTGATTGTTTTGTCACCATAGCGCACCATACAGCAACACAGTGCATTGCTGCATTGCTTTAGGGTGACGTGCTGGTGTGCCCATTGAGTATGATTCTGCGATCCTCAAAGGTATTTAGGCACTGATTTCCCATGGAAATCACATGAATACTTTTGGAGAACTGGGACCTTAGGCATTACTTTTCTTTGCAAGTCACTGGCAAACTGGCTTATAAGGTGCTTTTGAAAATGCTACCCAACATTTTGTTATCTAAGTTCAACTTAGCGACGTTACAGTGACTGCAGCAAGGCATACTTACGCACCGATGATTTTCTTCCCTTTTCTACCAGCCAGTGTATTAACGCAGGTAATAGAAATTTCAGGGAAATTAGGATGTGTATGTGTGTTTTATTGCTTTGTAGAAAGGCTCTATTTTTCTTTTGCATTTAGTATCTTTTTGCTCCACTTCCTCAGCCAGCAGCTTGTGCAACGCAGTGACTATAATCCATACCCATCTAGCTGTTATTAATTTATGAAGAGCCTAGCTCTGTGGTGTACCGTTCCCCGATTTGGAGGTGCTGGGTAGTCTCATCTCCCAGTGCCTTTAACTTGAACCATGGGCACTCAAAAGCTAAGATGGCTTTGTAGGAGCACGTCTATAGTGACTTAATATAGCAAAGGATGCAAAGATTTGTTTTTACCATGCTGTAAAAGTAGAGTTATTAAGAAATCAGCTTATAATTGCCCTCTTAATGATGCCTAGTCTTCTGCACTCACTCAAAGAGACACATTGCTATTGTACCTGGTAGAAAAAGAGCAGTCTCATTGACATACTTTATGACTTTATTAAAACTATGGATTTTATATTAATAACTATACCATCCAAAGCCATATTTTCCCAGTGAAGGAAATGTGTGCGTTGGTCTAGTTCCAAGATAATTTGTAAACATAAAGTATTAAAAGGCTCAACAATTCGAAAAGTTTTAATTGGAAACCCAACAAATTGCCTTGCAACATCTTTATGCTTCAATATGGAACTCTCAGATAATGAGGAGCTAATTAAGAGGCCAGGATTCCTTTTTTTTTAATGATATCTGTCTCCATATGGGCTCCTCAATTGCTCCTTGCAGAACTAATGAAGGTTGTGCAAGTAACAGCAAAGAAAGGAAAGGGATTTTCTTTAGCTTTAAGTATAATGATAAATCTCAGCAACAATCCTGGTGTTACGAGACAACCCCTCTGGGGCAGGTGCCTGAATGAATTTTGCTGAAGTTGATGGGGGCTACTTGCATGGATAGCTCCTCTTCAGCCTAGGGGGAGCAGTCGCCTCCTATATACACGTGTTTGAGGCAGTGTGTGTGTTTAATACGCCATCGTTAATGCACGTAGACTTTGAAATTCATGAGCCAAATTATCAGCTTTGACTCCTGACTATGTCTGCCTGTCTATGACTGAGCCTGTAAAACTGTGCTTGCTCCCCTGGGTATATAAAAGTCACCATCTGCACACACTGCCGTGTAGTTTAGAGTCAGTGCAGTCTTTGCAATTTCAGCGGGAGTCAGACACGTAAATAGGGATGAATACCTCCATAGCTCTCACCCAAAGCTCCTGGCTGTATTTCCAGGTGCTGGGGTAGTTTAGCCCCGCATTTTTCTGCACTTTACAAGGACAGGGGCTGCCTGTGAAAGGCACCAACGAGCTGATCTGAGACTGCAAACATTGCCCAATTATATAGCTTTGCTTCACAGATGTTAGGATCAGAAGGGACCTATTAGATCATTGAGTCTGACCCCCTGCCCTGGGCAGGAAGCTGGGGTCAGATATTCAGGCACGGTGCCTGCATCCACTGCTGGAACAAGCTCGTTGCATCACCCAACCTGGGTGACTATTTGTTGAAAGGAAAGACAGTCTCAGGAAATGCAGGTAATTCTTGTTCATGTCCCACTCCATGTTTCTAAGGCACTAAACTGCCCAATTTGTGGCTATCGCAGATCTGCAGCAATGCTTTTCCGTCCTCGGTGCTGAGAGGAGGGCTCTGCAATGCAATGTGCAGCATGCAGCGGGCGAGCAGTGCTGGAGAAGTATTCTGCCATGCATCTCGGGCAACAGTCGTGACTCACAACTATAGAGATTGGATGGGCTGGCATTTTGTTCGAAGGATGAGGTAGGGGGGAATGAGGAGGATGTTGAAGTGAACGAGCAGATTGGGGGACGAAGGCAAAAAGAAGCAGGAAGGGAAAAAATGGAGGAGAAACGTGTACAGAGACACGAGTTGGGAAAGAATGAGGCGTGGGAAGAAGAGAAAGGTGAACCTAAAGAAGGCAAGGCGAAAGACGGGTGCAAGATGGAAAGAGTCTGAGGAGAGCCTGTGTAATGGAGAAGAGATCATGAGAAGAGGAGGTGAAATGGGTAGACACAAGAGAGGAGACCGAGCGGATCTCCTCTCCTTAGCTAATAAGCATTAGGAGCTTTCTTAAGAACGAGCAGAGGGGAAGGAAGGCATCCCTAAATAGGTACTTTTCTTCTTCTGCCTCACTCAGCTGAGGGCAAAGTGCCTTCAAAACCTGGTGAAAAAAGGATGCCAATGTGGGCTTTCCCCACGTGGGAGGAGGAGTGATAGACACCCTCCATGCCCAAGTGCTTTGCCCCCTGGAAGACTATGGGGTAACGTGGTGGGGCACCATGGGAAACAGCTGTAGCAAAGGCAGGGAGGCCTCAAAACTCATGGAAGAGGTGATGTCTTTTATTAGACCAACTAGATACTTGCCATTTATGTGCATGAAAGGCAGGAAAGCATCTTTACCTTGCCAAGACCGAAAGAGGGAAGCGCTCTGCTGGGCTATTGCTCTTCCTTCTGATAAGGCGAAAAGCTCTTCTTTCGATGAAGGGCCATACATTCCCAACTCCCTAGAGGTGAGTGGGCCAGATGCATCGAAAGATGCAGGTAAACCAAGTATGGATGTCAAAAGTGGGCAAAATTGATGCAGCTTAATCAGTTATTCAGCTACAGAGCGGGGCCTGGAAATGGCTGGTATAGCCAAATGCATTGACTAGGCTCTGGAGCCTGCTTAGCACAAGGCACTCTCTTCACATCAGGTTGAAGCCTACAGGAATATTTAGCAAGGTGCTTTTAAATGAACCCGTGGCAAAAAGTTAACGTGAGAGGCTGGTTTCTCCACTGATGCAATTCACTGTCTGCCTAGGAGTCATGCCAGCAGTGAATACAACTCAACGTGCCTCATACACCGAACAGCGAAGTCACTTGTGGACAGACTGTAATCCTTCTGGGACCCACTTACCTTGAAATAGCTCATCAACTTGAGAAATAATGCACATCATCAAGTATATGGCCATATGGCATCTACTTCTAGAAGAGGCACAACAGGTAACAGGACAAAGATGCAATGCCGTTGACCACTTTTCTCATCACATTGACTTTGGGTGTGCAAAATGAAGAAAGGTATTCAGTCTTTGTAATGCTCAAGGACATTAAATGGATGCAGCTATTAAATGGACCACGCTAGCAAAAAGGATCAAGATGTGGTGTAGAGGCCAAAGTAAGGCATTGTGTAGCACACAGCGAGTGAGCTGTGCGAGTGAAGTATTCCCATACACACCTCAGGCAAGAATTGTAATTCAAAACTATAAAGTGAATGAGAAAGATGAAGAAAGAGATGTTCTGATCAACATGAACAATTGTGCAGTGGATGCATTTTTGCACTGAAGCATTGAGCAGGGATCACCTGTTAGTGCCAAGAGGGCAAATCCTTAATCTTTTTTGCAGTGATGACATGTTGCACGTGTTCAGTTGCCCGTGACTAGAGGCCTCCAGCTGTCTAAACCAGCAGCCAGCACCATCTCCCATGGCAAACCCTTTCCAGAGTTCCCTGCTAGACAGTTAAACAACGTGAAAGCAATGTATTGGCATCCACCTTACTTAACTGGGATGTTACATTGGTGACAAACCAAGCCATTTAACTGTTTCTCTCTGCTTCCTTTTTCAAAGAATGTAAACTTATTAGAGTAGAAACATTTCCTAGTCCTGCAGGCCCAGTCAAAGATCAGTACGGTCAAGGCACACCAACTTCTGTAGCCAATGCCACCAAGGGATACGAAGTGGCTAGTGTCACATATGACTATCTGGCTCCCCAGGCTGAACTACTAGGTTCCTATTTACAATTAAAGGTACATATATGAATGTATAGAAAGGACCCTTAACCCCTTTGGCCCTGGGACTCGTACTTAAACTAAGAGCTTTGAATGCCACAGGGCTCACAGATTCATTGCTGTGAGGGGCTGGAAGGGACCTCACGAGATGATCAGGTCCAGCCCCTCTCGCACTGTGAGTTCAGTTAATAGCAAAACAGAAATGCTTACAGTTTCTGAGCAGAATTTAAGTGTGCACATGACCCCCATTACTCTAGCAGCAGAGTATCTTCCAATCACCAGTGCAATTTATCTTCCCTGTAAGGCAGGGGAATATTATCATCTCCATTTAACAGGCAGAGAATTGACCGAGAAAGTGGATCAACCTGACTTGCCCAAACTGAGGGATAAAGTCAGTGGCTGATCTGGGATCCAAACCCAAGTGTCTTAAATCCTGGTGAAGTAACAAGTCCAGTAGGGTCCTGACATGAGTAAAAAAGAAATCCATTGGCCATTTCATTGTGACAAGAAGCATCCTCAACCTCTTCCCAGACTACCTTTCAAGGCTTCCAGAAGGGGTGTAGCACTCCAGCGTATAGCTTTTCCTTCTCCTTAACTAAGCTGCAGTAAATTGAATGATAGCTGCTGGTCACCAGAGACCCTGGAGAGTGTATTGCCGCACGGCTCTATGTCTCGTGGCACAATGAATCAGCTGAGCAGTGATCAAAATCAGCAGAGGACAAGGTAGGTTTTGGGCATCTGGAAAGGTTCTGCATCAGTTGGGGAAGAGCAGATTAGGGTGTTTGAGGAGCATAGAAAGGATCTGTTTAAAGACAATTCAAGAGCACTTAGTGGGCATGTCTACACTTCTATTAATGCACCTTAGATCCTGTTCAAAGGATGTAATAACTAATAATAAAGTTCAAATAAAGTTCAAAATAAGTTCAAATAAGGTACTAACTAAATGCACAGTACCTAGAGTTACTGCGCAGTAGCACCAGTGCACATTTTTTTAGTGACGCTTACTGCACATTAGCCTAATAACACTAATGCAGCGGGCAATTAGCAGAGTTTTTGCCATGACAAGCAACATCAAATGGAGCAGAGGGGCTGTGATATGCTCGGGGGCAATTGGAGTCAACCATGGGCCGTGAAGAGCATTGGGGCACCCTGGATTCAAGGCCTAAGAACAGTTTTACTGTTTTAAGCTTGTAGAAAAACAGTCAAATAAACACTAGACGGGGGTATGGAAACAGTACAGTCTCAGTCTTGAAGGTATTGTGTTTTAATCCCTGATGAATGTGATGGGCAAAGGGGCTTCTCCCACTGGTAAATTCAAATTAAGTGATATTTTTATTGTCTTGGTTCGGTTTGTTTTTCCCCAGGATACTGAACAGGATAGGCTCGGCGCTGTTGGGAACAAAAAAGTCCATATTTGCTGGCAGTGAATCGATACAGCATCAGCGAAGCTTTCTTTGCTGCCTCTTGTAGTAGAGACTGTATATATGAATTAAACCGAGGAGTTAACTCCTTCAAGCAATATCTACAGAGAAGGCTTGTGGCAGACTATACCCCAGGGGCTGAGCACAAGGCAGGGATGCATCTCCAAGGACTCATGAACAGTGATGAATACCGCATAACCTAAAACCAGAAATGAGTTGTGCAATCGGATAGAGCATCAACCTGATTTTCTTTTCTACATCGCTCAAACAAACAAGCATCTGAAATCCCCGATGCAGCTACCCAGAGCCAGCTATTATACCCAGTAGACCAATTTTTCCTATAGTTACAACCTTGGAACTACCATGTAAATCAAGCCAGTTGCACAGATATAACCGGGAAAAGAATTAGACACAATAATTTTCTGAAATTACACACGCGCGCACGCACGCACACACACAGAATACACAACAAATAAAGCAAGGAAGTCTCCTAATATTTTTATTGTTCCTTAGATAACTGTGGATAGTACAAAGTTTTCCTCTTAAAAAAATTAATTTCCTTCACACTTCCATATTCAGAAAGCTTCATGTGGGAATCCAACGCCACAGAATTTCCACGGAAGCTGTAACCATCAACCATAATGCTATGTATATATTATAACAGTAAGAGATTTTTTTTTTTAATTGTCAACATGAAATTGGTTACCTGTGTATAAGGGTGAACACTGATTTTTTTCTCTTTTCAGCAACAAAACCATCATTTATTAGTCCAAACTACGTCATTGCATTTACAACATCCATTGCATAAACTGGACATACAAAGTTTTGCCACCTCTGGTAAATAACAGACATACATTATACAATATATTTGCTGAATACATAAGTTCAAACAATATGGGTACAACAACTTGTTCATAATACATACTTAAACCATCGTGTTTAATAGTTACTAAGACACATATCCATGAGCTACTTTGGGTCTCAGCACAGTTAATCTAAGTGACAAAAACACAATTGAGAGACAGTAGCTGCAATGAGATGCAAGTAAAACTAACCAGTGTTAGTCTTAACCAGACACCAAGATAGCTCCTCATGGGTCAGCTTTTCCACTTAGAAATACAAATCACACATCCATCACAGCTGACCATGATATAGGAAAATGTCCATGCAACCCACACACAGAGAGAGAGAGAGAAAGAGAGAGAGTCCCCAATGATAAGCTTCCAACAGTCATTGCCTTACTTCTTTAGTATGTACTATAGCTTTTCTATTGGAACAAAAAAACAAAACAAAACCCAAAACTTAAGTGTATCTTCAAGTGCAGTTCCAGCTGCAATTACTCTTATTATTCTTAAGTCTATAACACAGGATTGGACTTCTAGAAATGTAGAGGTAATGCTGATCTGTCATATTTATGCTGTAGAATCAATCCTCCGTGAAGTTGTTCTTTATTTTGGCAGCTGTTTGTTTATTTGATTTATTTTTAAATAAGTGTGTTTCCTCGATATTAGTAATTTTGTTTGTTTGTTTGAAATCAGTTTCTAGACAAGACGGGACTACAATTCGTCAGACCTGATGACATGGAAGAGGGTGACATTGTAAAGTATTTGATGCCCGTTGTTCCAGGCATAGAGGGCGCGATCCTTGGGGTTGTAATCCAACATGGAAATGTGCGAGTATTTGTTTTGGAAGGGGATGTCGATGTACTCGTATGTGGAGGCGTTGGTCTGGTACGCGTAGTGCACCTTGGTTCCTCCCGAGTACCCGTTGGTGACATAGAGCGTGCCGCAGATGATGAAGGCCTCCCCGGCGCTGCGTTTTGGGTAACTGGTGTTCCAGGTCTGGAGGCTCTGCAGGGTGTTGGGGTCCAGCTTGCTGATAACAATGTTCCCCGCGTTCTGGTTGGTGGCGTAGACGGCCCACAACCCATTTTCATCCACCATGAGGTCAATGTCAGAGTGCCCACCCCAGGCGTAGTGGTACATGTTGTTGTAACCAGCATAATCCAGGCTACGAGTCTTGAGGATGGTTTCTGTTTTCAAGTCAAACCTGATGATTATGTGGCTTTGGTATTTGTTGAAATAGATAGAGCCATTATAGACCACTTGACCAGTGCCAGACCAAGGGTGAGGGAGTCGGTGAGAGGTGAAATTGTCTGTGTTCATAAAATCCGCCATGGATTTGTACTCTCGGACAAAACGGTTGTTGTGGTAGCTATCCATGTACCAGACCTAGGTGAACAAAGGAAACATGCGCTGTTATAAACAGACCAAGAACCATCATTATAAGTAAGCGGGGGGGATCTTTTTTTCCACCCCCCGTGCAAAGAGAGGTGGGGTTACAGGTCTGCAAATTTGCCAAAGAAAGGGAGAGCGATGCTAAAAGATAATGATCTGGAGGCAAAACTAGGGAAGCTTGTCTCAGAGAAAAGACTAGTTTTTCCCCTTCTGTGTCTTGCCACACTTGTGAGGAAGGGGGGCCAATGTGTGAAACGACTCTTGCTGGCTTCCCTTGTTCGAGGAGCATAGCCGGCTAGCTCAGCAACAGAGCACGCATCCTGCTTATTCAGAGAGCGGCGTAGAGGCCGGCAGTTATTGCTACAGCATCTTCTTGCAGAGACACCAAGTGTCCACAGGAATGCAAAGAAAATTGCAAAGGGGAAGGGCTTTCACTGGAAAGGGGTTGCATCTGGAGTGTGCCACCAATGATTAACACCCAAAAACCCCAGGCCCACCATCTAAAAACCAACTCAAGGAATTAATTTGTGTGCAAAGGCTTCCCAAGATGGCTTATATCTTCCCAGCAGCCTCGCAGTTTAAGCTGTTGCCTTGAAGTACCAGGTGGTTGTCACTGTCCTTTGAAAGGGCAATTAACATCTGACTGGATAAAAACCAGTATATTAGGCTGATGCCGCCTTTGCTTCCTGTAGGCCTCATCATGGCCGCATTTATTAAATAATATCATCTGTTGTGTGGAACTCCATTAATTTGGCATGCAGAAGAATATGAATGCGATCGCTCATTGTCACAGAAACGGATTGGGAAGTCCACATCGGTTTAAAAACCATGCATTCCTGCACGAAGAGCTCACAGCCAGGCTGCTGGTATACAACAGACACAGACATCAAAACCTCACTATTGTTAGGTTATTGCTGGACGGTGAAGATATTTTAAATTATTGCTTAAATGCCAGTGCACTAGGGACACCGTCTAGACTCTTTACAAAAGGCTTTAGTCATTTGCAACCAATGTTGAAGCAAATTACAAAGCAATATAGTTAGTGTGGAAAAGAGAGATCTGTCCTGTTAATGACATTTTCCATGCATCTGCCTAACAATAACACAGCTGCTTGCTACATCAGGAATCATATGAGCGGGAGGCGAGAAAAGAAATTAAATAGCAGTGAGCATGCATTTTTAGGGCACGGATTTGTATGCGTCCTTCAACAAATGTAACTTTGTACCGCCCGTCCTTTTGTGAGAAACCTGAGAAAAATCAAGTCAACAGTACCACTGTTTCCACGGTTATAATATGTCATCCATTAGGCAACAGATGCTGCACTGGGTGCAAAGACACATATACTCTGTGTGGCTGCTTATTTTAGAGTAGCAAATTAATATGAGATGTCTACAAAATGCTTGCGCAGCTCTTTCGACTTCCTGGAGCAGAGCCCAGCTGTGAAGTAGTCTTTGATCATGGGTAGAGGATACATGCATAGCTCTGATCCTCAATACACCTCTCCTGGAAGACCTGGGAAAGACGCTAGGAGGTCCCAGAAAGAGCAAGATCTTGATCTCCTGGCTGGCAGGAGGAAGCCTCAGGAAAACAGGCATCGAGTTTCCTCTTCCCAGGTGGAAACTACTGAGTTAGGGCTTCCATTCTTTGGATTAAAGAAAACCCTACATGCAACTGAATGTCCTTGGAAAGTATAGTAAGCCTGAAACAAAACTGAAACCCGAGTTGTGTTATTGCTCTGCTGCTCCTATTTCATTATTGGTCATTAAAAAATACTATGCACCAAACTCTGTCGGCGTTTTTTAACTGTAAAAGCAAAAGCAAAAACACTTGCTAATGCTAGCATTTGGAAGTGGCTGGATCTGATGAGATTTCATCCTCTGGCAAATGAGAGATCGAGAGATTGGTAGCATTGCCTCATGCCAGACACAGTGCAAGCGGACTTTAAGGAGGCTTCTCCCACACGTGGCTTCGCCCGTACATCTCTCCCCCAGACTTAAATCCACCTGCCGCTTCATTGGTGGGCTTCTCCCAGTACTCCCAGTCATCCCCTATTGTGTTCAATGATTTTACATTGGAGAGAAACAACTGACCATTTAGGGACCAGGGCAGAAGCAGCACACCAAAAACTCATTATACTTCGTGGCATAATCCAGATCTGACCTACAGTTCAGCCACCACTTGTTATCAGATTCACACTGTGCCACACAACCCTTGAATTCTCAGATTTATAGGCTTTAAATTAAATCAACTGTAAACTATATACACGATTTTTGCATGTTTATAGGCTTTAAATTGAATCAATTGTAAACGATATACATAATTATTGTGCATGTGTGTGTGGGCACATGCATATGTGTGTGCATGCATTTGTGTGCGCACATGCGCACACACATGTATCATCTGCTGTATGGACCTCCAATAATTTAGCATGGAGAAAAATATGAAGGCAATTGCTCACTATCAAGAAAATGTATTGGCAAGTCGGTATCAGTTCAAATGACTCGCTTCTGTTTCCAAGTTAGGTTACTACAACAGAACAAATGCCTTAAGATCTCACTTACTACTGGATGGTGAAGCCGTTTTAGATCATTCTGTAGCTATACGTTATGCATTTCTCAATTTATATTTATTTCTAGATATATTTAAATTTATCAATTTTGCGCTGCAGTCCACAGAAAAACCTTGTCCCTCTGCTAATTATGCTGAAGAAATACCTGCTGGGGAAAATTACCTGCAACAGCTATTGAAGAAGTTATTTAAGACCAATAACTTTGAGAAGTTGCTAGGAGGAGCAGAAGGCCCTCAGGTGGGGATCAGGCAAGTGATGGGAAAGGTAAAAGGCCTGATTCTCCTTGCATGGTAATGAGAAACAGGAGGAACTCCCCTCGTGTCCGTGGGCTGGGTGAACATCTCAAATGATAGCCCATGCAGCGAAGGCTGCATTCACCTGGGAGCGAAAGGAGAAGTGACGTGGGCAGAAAGTGCTAATCCTGCTCCACAGTTATGGTGTCCAGGAGGTTAAAGACGTGATACTCAACGCAACATGGATCCTGCATCATCCCATCCACTTACTGATTGCAGGCTCACAAGCCACTTCGAGTCGACCTGGCAAGTCATAGGCTGCAAATTTGAAAAAAATGCCAGCACATTTTAGCATTAGCGGGACCCAGGCGGGCCACAAAATAAAACAGGCCTGTTCTCAGAGCCTAAGAGCAGGTGAATAAAGAGCAGCGAGATACTGTCCTTCCACGGCACACATCCCCAGATCAGATCAAGCGATTAAATCTGTGTCGATTATACGGTACAAGAACATAGCGTCACAGGCTCACCGTCTCCGGCTTTAAATACACCTTGCAGCTTCACCTTGATGTTTATGCCGTGACAGGAGACCATTAACCGATGAAGGTCCTGTCCTGTTCGGCAGTCTCTCTCGTCACGTCCTAAGGTTGGTCCCAGCGATGCTTGTAACATGGGTGCCTGGGACCGAAATGAATTCCCGTCCGTGAAAACTCTGGATTTCAAGGCTGACTCAAACTCTCGGGGGTATGGCAACTAAGGAGCTTGTGTGGGCAGCAGGAAAGGGTCTGGAGTTGTTGGAGAGAGGGAGAGACAGACCATCTGCCTGTTGCCTGGGTGTGGAGCAAGGAAACGTCTCTGAAACGAGGCCAGCTTTGGCATCCCCTGGAAGGATCATCAGCCCACGGTCAGCCGCAAAACCCAACCAAAACGCCAACCGGCCAATGAGTTGGCTCTCACTCCTTGTTTTCGCTCTGCCTGTTCCCCCCGCTCTGCTTTTAACTGCTGCATTAATAATAGCGGATTTCCATTTAGCCAAGCTTTTTGTTGTTGTTGTCTTGGACCATTGTTTGCTTTGCCTCTTAGAAAGCCCTCGGCAAAAGCCTTGAGATATTTTCCATTCCATCAGTCATGGGAAGCCTAGATTGATTTTCAGCGAGTGGCTGGCCTCCTGCCTCCCTGGAATCGAAATTGAATGGTCTGAATAGAAAAGACCCAGGCAAACCAGAAACCTCTCTTGATGCAGCCCGTTAATTCTTCACAAAATTGAAGGTGGAGGAAGGAAGGGGACGAGAGACACGGGTTGGCCAAATGACATCATCGGCGGCGTAGGCAGCAAGATAATAGAAATTAATAGGACTTGTCAAACATCTTCTTCCCTTGGTTAGTAACAGCGGGCCCGATTCTCTTCAGCTGGGGTCTTCAGTCATCATAATACATCAATGCACAGGTCAACCATTTCCCCCCAAATGAAAAGCAAACCTAGACTGGAAGCATAAACCAGATATTGGGTCCTCCCTTCCATCACTTGCGTGGAGGTCATATATTTGCTTGCCACACATTAGAAAACGAGGGCGACTCAGATAAGGAGGGATTTTTTCCCCCACCCTTTTATTTAAAGGAATGTCAATTTTCACCCAAGCACTACAGAGCTGGCTCTTGCCATTAACTAGCTAAACAGAAATTCAAAATCATCAAAACAAACAGCAAATGGATTTTAAATCAAAGCTCCCGCTGAGAAGTCCTAGAGTGCTTTTGTGCTTGTAACACGCCTGCAAGTTTGCATTCAGGTATCCAGCCTGAAATAAAATTTATGGCCCCGCCGAGCCCTCTACAAAGGTGCTTTATAGGTTAATAAAGAAACTTACGGCTGCAGAGAATGAGTTTGATGGGTCTCAAGCCCATTGCTAGTGCCCAAGCATCCTCATCACTAACAATGCTGCGACAAGCGGCGCTAACCGGCGTACTTGTTTGACATTCTCAGTAGAGAGGACCAGGATTGAATAAACCACGGAAAATAACCTCTCCCCTCCCCGCTTGGGAACCATGCCTCTACATTCGAGGTGAAGCATCAGTGGTCAGATGTCTGATCCGTCTCTACCAAAGACCACACAGCAACGCTGGACAGACAGGACTCCCAGCACAGGGGTGTGCCAATCTGGACCATTTTCACATGCAATAAAATTTGCAGGAAAAAAACCTCAAAACGACTAAAGGAATAAATAAGCAAACCTGCCTTGCTGGAAGCAGAACAACCGCCTACAGAAATACAGAGACGCACAGCTTGCGGGAATGTTACCGTGCATGCCTTCTCTGATACCTGGGCTAAACCCCCTCTAGCACCTTGCTGGGGGACCAGCCAAAGAGGAACCTGCCCCGATATGATCCAGACACACAGTCCAGCACATGCTAGGAGAGGACCTTGTGCGTGTAATCGGTGCGGTGCAGATAGGCCTGCAGTGCTGGCATGGCCAGTAAAGCTCAGGGAGACATTATCTCTTTCCATCGTCTCCACTGGACATTGCCCTGGAGGACTAGCCAGGGCTTCAAAGAGTAACATCAGACATAACAAGCATGTGGTGGGAAGCAGAGGGTGGAGATGACAGCCTTACCTTGTTTTCACCTTCTGGAGCTAGAGGGTCTGTCATCCATGAGCCGAACCTTGATCCCGAGGTTTTTATCGTGATTGGGTCGCTTATTCCCGTCAGTTTTCCACAAGCTGTAAAATAGTGCAATGTTGGTGAGCAAGGCATTGAAGGAGCAACTGGGGTCTCGCACGCGCTTGTATTTACTGCAGAAACCATGTTGAGAAGGACCCAGGAGCTCTGAGGAGCAACACCAGCAATGGCACTGAGACTCGCTCATGTTGATGTGGCATCACCTCTCTCCAACTGATGGGCAGCTCCGTTTTAATTGAATTAAAGACAATTAGACCCAAAACAACGGTCAGATGCCCGTGTGTGTTGTCATTCCTCTTAATAACAATTTTCCTTATCATGTTTCCCCCAAGAAAACAAGCTTTCCTGAAAACGGCCCTGCTGCAGAATAGCAAATGAGGAGCAGAGCTGGCCAGGGTCAAGCAGCCAGGTGGAGAAATTAGCTGAATAACTACTGCTCATTTTTGCTATAATAGAGCTGCTAGAGCCGATGGGAGCAGAGAGGGAAGGCAGCTGCCTATTTCCAAATCAAGCCTTTTTCCAAGGAAGAGAGGGTGGAGATCTATGAACTATATCTACATAAATCATTCTCCCCCAGCAAAATACATGCATCGGTACATGTCTTCTATCCTCTCTGGTGCTCACCATCACCATATCTGAGGAGGCATATCCCTGAGAGCTTGGGAATTAACAGGTTTTTCTTGTTTTTTTATAGATGGGGACTTGAAATACAGTGAGAAGACAGGCACGAGGTCTGGTGGGGTTGCACTCCCAATCGGCTCCCCTTGACTTCAGTAGTGGGGGTCCAGTGCCCTAATCAGGACGTAAGTGACTTGTCCAAGGTCATGCAAGGAGCCTGTGGGAAGCCAGGAATCGTCTCCATGCCTCTCAATTCCTTGCCTCGTGTTACAACCACAAGGCCATTTTCCTTGCTTGAACTTGCAAGTTTGCCAGCACAGAGATGTTGCCAATCTGAACATGCACCGGTTGGACTTACAGTCTGTGGGCCAGGTTTTTAAGGATGCCTTAAGAGAGAGGTGTTTAACCACACGCTTAGTCACCTTGGGGGGGATTTTCCAAAGGAAAAAAAAAAAAAAATCGCTTAAACCCACTGAATGGGAATTAGCATGTCACCATTTCTGAAAATCCAGCGAGACATACACCTGCGTCCTTAAACGCCTACGTCATGCTCAAAAGCCCAGCCCTAATGCCTGTTCTGCTTCCTGCTTCTGTTCCTTGCATCCACCAGCCCCTGCCATGCTTCCCTACGCAGACTTAAAACCGTGTCCTCCTCCTCACAATTCACATGTCTGCAGTGCTACATTCTTAGCATCAGAGCTTGGCCAGATGGCAATTTATATTTACACTAATACCCAGAAGTTTCAGTAATGCTGCCACTCCGGTCTGTTGAAATCCCAGCATTTTAGCATATGTGCACACAACAATGACAAATGGGAAGACAAAGTAAGATGCAGCAGAAAGAAGTGCACGCTGAAGCTGAACGGACGGCTGCCACGGGAGCCATCCTGCAGTCGTGCAAAGCAGCTCGTGCAATAGCATCCTGGCGAGAAGCCAGGAGAAGGGAATATGGAAGGTGTGGTTCCCATTGAGCTTTCGAGTCCGTCCCCTGGCTCTTATCTTCAGGTGTTTCGAACCTCAGGTGCTTTAACTGAAAGGGGAAAGGCTGAATAATGAATTCAAGCATTTGCTTTTTCTCAACAGATTTTGAAGCTTGAGTTGAACCTGCATTGCAGTAGAAAGCCCCTGGTGAGTCAAGCGCAGTAATCTGGGCCTGGGTCTATAGATGGGAGTTGCCTGCAGTTCCTCAAAGAGTAATAGTAACATTTAATAAATAGCGCTGTTCTGGTTTTCATCAGATCAGGATCAGGCCCATTATTAGAGTAGATGTCTACAGTTTCTGGGATATCTGTTCTGTGCACGAACTGCTCCTTAGTGCAGTCTATGTAGCCACTGCTGCCTCCTTAGATATTCCCTAAAAGATATTAGGGATATCTCCCCAGCACAAGATATTCCCAAGGATACAAACGTGGAGCAAGATGTTTGACTTGATTTCAGCCTCTTTACACGGATAAAAGCACCCTAAAAAAGCCCTTGTTCTGGCTAGGAAAAGACACCCTTCTCAGCAGAGACACTGGGGATTGCAATGATAATGCCGCTGTCTCCAGACCCACTCCTAAGCTCTGACAGAAGAGAGATGCTAGTCAAAGATGGGAGAGGCTTAGGCCACATTTATGGAAATTCAAGGCAGTTTTTAACAGACTGGTCACAAAGGTTAGCTAAATTTCAAGAGAGCCCCTTGTACAAAGCAGGCACCAAGATGGGGCAAAGTTGTTTGAGCTTTCTTCCTCCCACTTCTCTTGGCTTGGGAGGTAAGGGCTGCACCTTTTACCCCTGGGACTCTCTGAAGCCCCTGTGAATGAACTTGAAGTTTTTCTTAATAAAGTAAACTGGTGGGGAACTGCATTAAATACCACCCTCCGCCTCTCCATCACCTGAACTCAAACGAGCAGCATGGGTGTGGGAATAGCTACGCTGACACAGCCCACACCATCCTTTTCCCACCTCCCTCACTCTTCCTCCTTGGCTACGTCTTCACAGACACAAAAGGCTGCATCCTTACCCCAGGATAACAAATGCACAGCAGCCATTCGGACCCAGACGCATGGTGGAGACAAAGCAGGGCAGTGCAATGCCCAGGTGAAGAGTAGGAGGTCAATCATTGGAGGGAAGATGGTGGTATTGTCCTGACCTGGCTACTAGAAACGCTAGCCCCGTAACTACTGAGTGCTGCTTAATGACTTGCTATTTAGGGAAAAAAACACAACACCATAATGCCCACGGGGAAAAAGCCAGGACAATACAACATTTTTGAGGCAGAACACAAGACTGGAAGAGGCCTCTTGGGCTATCATGCCCAGCCCCCTGCATTCACAGGCAACTGTTGAACCAAAGGGGCCACAAATCCTATCCATTCGGGCCCCACAGCTACCAAGCACTCAATGAAGAAGATAATAAGAGAGACAAGGGCACCCCCAGTTTATCGTTATTGAAGGTACCCTGTATCACCTCACCCCCCAGCAGAGGTGGGAGAGGAATGAGACTGAGCACATCCAGCGAGCCTAACACCCATCCAGCTAAAAAAGCACCTTAAAAAAAATCCAATGCCCCCTTAAATGAGAACAAAGTTTCCCCTCCTGCCTGTCTGTTAGGCTAGAAACTTCCCACCCACCGCCGAGGCAGAAGAATGCAAAGAGTTAAGCTAATAAGCACATAATCTCTAGCAAATTTCCCCGCGCAAGCCGGCATTTCTCTAATCGTAGATCTTGCAAACGCTCCCTTCCTGTATCAGACCACTACATTGCTGTTGCTTTATCTCTTCCTTTCTATTTCCCTGGAGAGAAGAGTTGTATAAAACCCATTGATTAAAAAAAAAAAAAGCTGATAAGCGTAAACTGGTGTTGTTTGCAACTAGCTAGGCTACAGCTCACTACACATTTAGCTGGAGGCACATTTATAACAGCTTCCCAGTGGGGCACTAGGGCATCTCTTATTCCAGGGCAACGTATTTCTTTCATGGCTTAAATGCGTCATGTGCCTCAGGTACAAATGGACAATGTCTAAACGGGATCCTGGAGCTAAATTGTCAAGGCTTCACTTCAGTTAAGACAACATCTGTCATTAGGTGTTATTGGTCTGGATGCACAGCTACAATCCTGGCATTATATGGGAGGATTTAAATGCCTTTTTTTCATTCTGGTGGAGATGCGTGCTACATTCATTATGCAACAAGCCTTTTTTTTGGGGGGGTTTTTTTTTTTGCTGTTTTTGCTCTGCGCTTGTAGTAGTCGACATCCATCCGTCTCGCAGGACAACAGTCGACGCCGAGTGAGACATCAGCTCGCTGAACGTAATCTGTGCTTGCAAGTGTTGGATAGAAACCAGGAGGTGTTTCTATGGAAGAGAGGGGAGAGAGGGGCAAGGACTTCCTCCACTGTTGGGTGCCTTCTCCCTAAGCACAGAAATGCCCTCAAGAGTGCAAGTTTAGCACTTCACACAATAGGATTCTTCAATGTCCCTTCCACTATAAAGAAATACTAAAGCAATCACGTATAATTCGTACTGCTACAGCCTCTTGTCTACTTCCTGGCTGCCTTTCACCACTATCCAACACGGCCTCTCCTCTACCGCTTTGCTAAGCCCCTCGTTTAAGGGGACTTCTCTTTGGCGTGCCGAACAGCTGTGTCATAACGATCCAAGGGAGGAGATCAGTTATACAAGATGCTGAGTGTTTGCCTACATAGCACGTTCAGCCCTGCTGGGCTCCAAGCAGCTGAATATCAGGGATCTGAAATATTCATAGAGCATCTTGGCCAACTGGGCCCTAATGCAGCTAATAAATAAATAAGCACCAGCAGCATTGTATGTTCAGGACCCCATCATCGTTATGTTTATGCTTCTCTGCATTCGCACTGATGTCTTTTGGACTGCGTATCACAATATTTGATTAAACCTGAATAGCCCCAGACAACCCAGCTCTCTCAGGGAGCCATTTATGGAGCTTAAACAACAGTAGGTCAGCCCTTCACAGGCTACTGAAATTACCATAAGGAGGACTTGATTCGGCCTCCACTAGCAATTCCTTGAAACGGGGAAGACAAAAGGTCTGAGAAAGAAATATAACCTCACACGCAGCGTGGCCTGGATTTATTCCAGTTTGGACTGATTATGGCTACTCCAATGTTTTTGGGTTCCTGCAGCCGTTCGCTTTACAGGAACGCTTCCAGATTCATGCCTTTGACCACCAACCTGACTCAACAAATCATGGTTTAAGGTTGATCTGAAGGGTTTCTCAGGGGATGAAATATCACTCTCATGTCTAAAAGGAGCCCTTCCATTAGCAATGTCTCTGCATGGGAGGACTAGGGCTTACCTCCACTTAGTCCTCAACAACAGCTCCCTTGTCTAGGTTTGTAACACGGATCACTTGCTATGAGCTAGCTTATACACCCAGTGATTCTGCTTGGCTGTACTAATGCCAACCAAGTTACAGCCCTGCCCATCTCCTAGGGATAGGATCTCCCCCGGGCCCTCCCATGCACACCAGGGTATCATGAGTCCCATAGTAGGGACTGGAAATCGTTTCATTCATATCCTGAAGGGTGACATTTCCTGGATACAGTAGCTGAGGGTGCGGAGATGTAGACAGTGAGCACAGAAGTACTCAGATCCTGCAGTGAACACTACGCAGTGTGCTGCTCACCTCTGCTTGGAGGCAGCAATGTGCATTCACCCAGCATGGTCTACTAGAGGCCAAGGGCCTGGAAGAGGTGGCAAGATACCAGCTAGGCCTCACTGAGCCAGAGAGTGATCATGGGATATCTCAAGACCACCCCACCAAAAAGCCAGTCAGACTTTGGATGTGAGCCTGTAAACCTAAAATCTTGACATACCTGGAAATAGGATAGGTCAACTTCAGCAAGACTGTACACTCTCTCCACCCACTTCCAACACAAATGCCTTTAGCACACAAGCAGTTAGAGCTGCCCTCTTCCTTTGCCATATAAGGCTGAGCATGGAAACTGGCTTCTGTTTAGCAACTAAAACAGCTCTGAACTGATTTTGCCTTAGTCTCCTGGCTGGGAGCCCTCTCACCTGAGTGATCACTAATCAACTTGCAGCTGGTCTGGCTGGGAGTTTGTGTGTGCAGGGAGGGTAAGGGACTGCACTCCCTTTTTCTGCCTTGCCCTAAATTGCACCTCAGCTGTATCTTCTTCTTTTTTTTCATCCTGAGACCAGTGCTCTGCTCTGCATTGAATCCCATTGCATGTGGGGTTGTGCATATTCTACTTTATCCCCTTTAAAGGGAGCATCAATCAATGCTAAAAGGGAAAGCATGGGTGGCGGGGGAGAAACCTAAACCAGCTAAAAGCAGTTGCTATGTCAGGCTCACCCTCCAGTTCAAGGAGCAACTCTTAAGTGATATTCTCTTGACTGCTGCAAGAGATCGCTTAGGAACATTAATGGAAACCTTAAAATCCCCACATAAATTGTGATCTTTAAAAATGTAAACAGAACAACAAACTGAATCTGCCACTATTGATTTGTTTTATATATATATGTTACATACACCCTCCCCCCCCAGGGTCAGGAAATGTTCTCAGCATCGATCCTTCAATAAAGCTTAGGAAACCAAAAAATTGAGAGGGAAAGGAACCCTGTCTAAAGCAAAAGGCATTGCTGCATGATGGTGCTTTAGGGCAGCATGGGAGAAGAAAATGGTGTTAAGCAGGAAATAGGAAGGGTTTTGTGAATCAAGGTCAGATGTCTGTATCTAGTGCATTCAAGCTGGCAGTCAGCATAGATCAGGTGTTTGGTAGAGTCTTAATAAAGCTGTACTGCAGCTACCATCCAGGTTGCAAGCTCTTTAAAGGAGGGCTTTATTTGTACCTCCCCTTCCCAAAAAGGGATAGCTATGATCCTTCCCTAGGGTTCAGATACAGCTAAGTAGCATTTGTAGAGCTGAGCAAATAACTCCTAGCAACTCATTCAGTAACTCTGGCCTCATTTTGTGCTGATGGAGTACCTGTGAATGTGTTACCTGAACCTAATCCATCACAATCTCTATTTCCACACTCTCTGCAGTGGGGAGGAGTGTTAGAAACTTGATCCATGAGACCTAACTGCAGGTGGGCCACAAGGGAGCATTTCTGGGGCAAATGCCTGCATGCACACATTTTAAAGTCTCTTTTTACCCTGCTTGCTTATTCAGTTGTGAAATTCCCTTCCCTGCAAACCCGAGCCAGTGCAACTCAACTGCAATGAAGTTCACCACCAATGCACAAGGGAGTGAATATGGGCCAAAGCAAACCCATCTAAGACACCAAGGACTCTTTGCACAGAACTGTCTGTGTAATTTACCTTGTCCTGCTTTTACAGGATTTTTTCATCCCAAAGGATCCTATGAACTGGTAGGTTTTCTTACCAGCCTAGGAAGCCACCAATGCCATACCAAAATCTGCAACAGGCTTTGAGGTGGTAGATGGGTCAAGTAAAAAGCTTAGGAATACCACCACAAATAACGCAATCCCCCTCACCTGCCCTAAAAATACATTCCCCAACCCATCCTCTCCCACCCCATCTTCTCAACCCCTTATCTTCAGCTCACCTCCCCAAAAGCCACACCTTTCCCTTAAATGCCTAGCTGAGTCATGAGACAGCCCTTAACCCTTGCCTGGATGATCTAGCCCATCACAAATTGCCAAAATATTTATAAATTAAAATGTACATTCAGGCATCACTTCAGCCACTACTGAGACATAACCAGCTTGGAGATGGCACATGAAATCAGTGGAGTAATGATGGCATACACCTGATGTGACATAGTGGGGCAGGGGCTATAGACAAGGAGGGGGACTATACCCAAACAAATGCTTTCTTAGCCCAACTGTATAGACCTAATAAGCAGCATGGCCTGCTTATTCCTAAGGGCCAGACTACATTGCAATCCCTGATTCAGTGCAATGGAAGGTGCAATAGGTGGTCAGCAAGAGCAAATGTTATCTTTTCCCCTGAACTCAGGCCCTCAGCTTTGGGAAGCCCTAGCTCTGGAAGATGCTTGATGGCTCTGGAGCTTCCCGGTTCTTCCCTCACATTGCAAAGAAAGTCACTTAGTCCCCCTACATCTGACGGAGTCACCTTGGGTTCCCAGTGTCAGTCCCCCCCGGCTCTGCTGAAGTCAGTGAAGCTGAGGATCCAGCCTCCTTCCTCTGGTCCATGCTACATCATCCCTGTCGGAGATGATTTATCTCCAGAGCTTTATAGTGCTGAAGAAGCATGTTCAAAAACGGCTTTTCCACAGCCTCCTTCAAAGTCGTCCCCTGTGACCCATCGCTTCACAGGGGATGGTGTGAATATGCTGCTGCAGCCTCAATAGACTCGGTTGAGGCTTTCAGGGAAAATAAGGACCTACTTATGATAAGAGGCTTCACAAATGTTTCTTTGCCAGCTATTACTGTTGCTCTCCTGGGGACGGGGGCTAGAGAGGGGAATCATCTCACCGGTGGTCGCATCCTCCTCCTGCAAACAGTTTAGCGACTGCCAGATTCTCAGGGGTGGGATATAGGCACAGTGCCTCTGAAGCCAACAGGGCCCTGCCAATCTATACTTGTTGATGAGCCTATTTAAAAATCAGGTTCCTCCAACCACATCAGACAGCTGAACAATGAACATGAATGGTTTTATATAAAGGTCCTAACACTTGCATCTCCCACTGACTCACCTGGCCTATGCACTTTTGCAACGTAGGCCACTCATGCTTTGGTGCCTGAATAATGCACAGTAATGACCTAATGTTATGTACCCAAGAATGACCATTTTGACTTTAACAGAAAGCGAATAACAAAGCTGCACGTGGGCGTTTCTTGCAAAATCGTATTTGCAAGCCTCCTTGCCAAGAAGCGTTTACATCCACTCATCCCATCTGGGAAGACAAACAATATCACATGGCTGTTCGGGCCAACCACAACTAGACAGCCACATTCCTAGCTCGAATATTGATGACCGGGTCCACAAAGGGAACGAGAATCAGTCACGCTATGTACTAAAACGCAACATAAACAATACATCCATTGAGGTCGTGAGTACGTCTGGGGGCATCGCGGTCTGTTTTCACCAACAGAAAAAGAGAGCAATTTTGATCAAAGCATTATTCTTTACCAGTTACTTGCATGGTTTATATGGGATGTTTCCAGTCTTTCCATTAATCTTTTTACAGTCACCCCATCTCTAGCAACTGGAAAATTTACCACCTGCTGAGAAGTAGGGCATTTTTACACTAGCTTTGAGTTTGAATACTGGCAGCCCACTTGCAGAAACAGCTGCGATAGGAAAAAATACTACAGCAGAAAGAAAACGAAGATACCCTCTCTTTGGTTCCTACAGCTAAAGGGATGAAAGGTCAGGAAAGAGCTGGCAGTAGGAGGGGGAGAGAAAAAGGGCTCTTATTCCTCGAGACAGGATGAAAACAGGAGAGGCAGTCAAAGGTATTAGGTCTGGAGAGAGGCTTTCTACCATGGGAAGAAAACTAGATCACTTCTATGTATTGTTTCCTCGAATGACACCTCATCTCTTCCTTCAAAGGGCAAGAAGTAAAGATTGCTTCGTCTCCAGAAAAGCACAGCTTCGTGCCTAAACCAGTCGACTAGACCTCTGGAGATGTGGGCTCAGTTCCTGGTTCTGCCACCGACTCCCCCGCTTACCTTGTCCCAATCAACCTGTCTGTGCCCACCTACAAAATAGGGACAATGCCACGTCCTTCCTCATGCCTTTTATCCATCCAAGCTTTGGTAAGATCCTGGGGGCAAATGCCGTTCCTTGCTGTGTACATATACAGCCCCAACCTCAGTCAAGACCTCCAGACATCACCATAAGGCAAACAGTAAAGCAACTGTATGTTTTTTTTCCATACATAAAACATTTAGGTTGAAAAGTGTTTTAGGAGCAGGTTCAGTTTTCAGGATACCACTGGTTTTAAAAATTGGGGGTCAACACTGAACTGATGCCACTTAACCTAGCTCCAGCCACTATGCACCAGCTAAGCCCCTTCTAAACTCAACATTTCCTCTCCACCAATTTCTCTAACGATTTCAGTAAAAGTGATTTGAACACCTGTTATCAAGAAGGACATAAATATTTGGGCACCTAGCACCCCCACTGACAGCCCCTAGGACCCATGCTTTTAAGTCACCTGGGTACTTCTTCAGCCATTGTTCCCTTCCTGGGCTTTTAATGCATACATTGACTGAAGGGTAACGAGGAAAAGCCTCAACCAGTTATGATAATCAATGTCTACATGGGGAGGAAAGCTTCCATAAAAAAGGTGAACCCCCCCCCCAAAAACAAGCAGAAAGCACCCCACGGTCAGAGACAACAGAGAAACAAAATGTTACCTTGTCACACACAATACAGTGATGAGATCCGATCCTTCTCCAAGTTACCTGAGAGCATAATTTCATATGTGCTACCGAAATAGACTGCAGAGCAGTTAATGTGTTTAGATTATTTAAACTGCTTAACAAGAAAGTCAATAATGTAAGTGGAAATTAAATCACGATACAGCTTGGTCAACAAACGTGGGGAAAAATCCTTGCAACAAGAAAGAGGGTTCAGAAACCCCTTGTACCTACATGATTATCCTTAACTCTGGGCCAGACCCTCACCTCTTTTACAGTAATGCTGTAGAAAAGAGCCACTGATTTCTGTAGGGGGTTGGTCAATGAATACCAGATGTAATGACCTGGTCTCTTTAGATTTCCCTTTCTAGTTACTTGGCCTAATGGAAGGGCTTCTACTCTTTTGCTAAAAGGAAGTGAGGAGTTGTTTTTCATTTTATATATACACAAACACAAGCAAATCATGGCCAGGAAATATTTTTTTCTAACCCATTAGTTGCTAGATGGAAAAAAAAGAAAAATCATCCCCTGCATACACATTACTTAAAATGTTATGCAAAGAAACCATGGACTGTCCTAAATCCAGGGAGCAGGAAGATTGGGCACTGATATATGAGCTGAATGGAGCACGTGTGTCAGCTGTGGATGACTTAAAATAGTCTGTGTATTTACCATATTTCACTGTCCATTTATGCTAACCTTGCAGAGTCTCAGATTTAGACTCAGGGTCCAATTCTGCAAGCACTTACGGCGTATGCAACCACATGAGCCTGTCCCATTAAGGACGCCTTGCAGGAGTAAAGTGACATATGGCGTAAGTGTTTGCTGGGTAAGAACCTGCTGGATGAGCTCATTTGTTATAGCCAGGGAAGGCACAAGGAGATGTCCAGCTTATAAGCACTATCTCCAGGTGTGATATGCACTTTACATTGCTGGTGTTTTGCCAGTGCCGCCATATTGTTCTGAGCCTACCTAATTTTTGCATGCATGCACGGAGCCTTTCTTCAAGATTTGACACTCTGTTCTGAAGCTCTTCGTAGTCATAGGCGCCAATCTCCTCCTGGAGTTCGTTTAGAACTGACGTCAGATTCTGGACCTCCTCTTTAAACTGCAATACCAATTTTGCATCGGCTTTGTACTCTTCCAGCACTGGTATCAAAGGCCTAAGTTCCTCCATTTTCGCTTTTATTGCCTGCAAGGTTAAAATAAGCTTGGTTCAGTGCTATGCGTGCAAAAATCTGCAACACTCTGTCTTGACCTGGCTGCTTTCTACGTGAGTGCCATGTTCATATCCCACAATTATTATTATTATTTTTAGCATTATTATTTTTTGGTCCAAATGGTGCATTAGAAAGAACATATTAAAACAGTCTGCAGAACACCAACATATTTGGGAAAGGCCTTTATTTGTCATTTTTAGAATGCAACATCTTAGGGTTACATGCTTCAGATCACATACACAAAGAGTTCTTTTTTTTTCTTTCCAAAAAGAAGAAAATTATATATATATGCATTGACAAGGGTTTCAAACTAGTCATGAAATGCATCTACAGTTGCATGCAAAGGAAGATCTCGGCTGTGGTTCAAGGTTCCTTAGTGAGATATGGTGCTAATTTGGAAAATAATCAAAAATAAAATGCATGGTGCAAAATGCTCTGTGGCCCTCTTTTCATGGTTACATGGGAGTGAACTGCTTCTTCAGTCACTGCAGCATTGAAAAAACTTTCTTTTAAGTTAGCCCTGTAAGCAAGAAAATGAAATACTGTTGAGGAGCTAGCTCACTAACCTGCCTTACATAGATATCCATTCATAAACAAATACTATTATGGTAATAATAATAATAATAAAAAAAAAAAAAAAGCACAATCCCAAACCACTCACATTTTAATGTTGGAGTTAGCAGAAACAAAATGCTGTGACCATTAGTTCAAATGATGCCCTAGCAGCAAATTATACGAAAATTCCTTAATGTTATTTAAGCATGCTAAAAAAAAAAAATATGAATAAAAAAATAATTCTGCAGAAATGCAGCCACTCTTTCTCTACGCTCACATTTTATCATTTTTCTGAAATGGAAGGCTGTGTTTCAAGATGTAGTACACAGCATTTTGTTGGCAGTGCTTCGCTCCATTAGACGACAACACCAATAAATAAGCATGCACCTACCATTCGTGAAGCACTGTATGGTAGGCCAGCTTCTGATCGCAGTTAAACCCATGAAAACCCAGTTCTGGACTGGCTTATTTTAAAATCTTTTTTACAATGTCCAGGGTTATAGTATCCACATGCCCTGGTGAGTAACTCTGGATTCACAGGGATGTGAATGCGATCAAAATCTAGCCCATGTGGGTTAATTTTTGCTGTTTTCTACTGCGTTCTATTTTAGATCAGCAAGCTTTTCAGCCTGCATTTTATGCTTTTTAAAATTTGTCCTCCAAAATGTGGGAGGACAAATGTAGCAAATTGTTAAATCAGAAGACTGCCAGAGGAGTTTAAGCTCTATACTTAAATTTAAGCAGTGGAATTCAGTTTAGAGACCAAAGGTAACTGTACACATCTACACGTGCACCCTAATGTGGATTAGATTATTTTAATGTGCATTAAAGCTTCACTAAAAACTATGTGCTTTCACTAATGCACATTAAATAGGCTAAGGCGGCTTACAATGCAGGGCACTTTTACACATGCTCCAGTAGCGCGGGGGGATGGGGGGAGTTTAATTAGAATGGCACTCGAAGCTGCTCTAATTAAAGCGCCACTGTGTCTTGTGTATCAGTGTCCCCATGCTTAGAAATGGTGGCAGGGGCACTTGAACTAAAGCTCATTCGACGAGCTTTAGTTCAAGTGCCCCCGCTGCCATTTTTAAGCCTGGGGACACTGATACATGAGACACAGGAGGCTGCTGGAGCACAGTGATTGCCATCCTCCAGCAGACTCGATTAACTGAGTCTACTCCAACACGCTGCACATTGGAACAGCCTCCACACTTGTGTATAGGCGCCCGGAGATACTAAATTTAATGCACATTAGCAAAAGCGCATTAATGAACTTGTAGGCACGCCCACTGAGAAGTAGTGGCTGTGGGAAGAGGGGGCTGGTAGAAATTTTCGAGAACATTCATATCAATCTTTTCTTTTTATTCATTTTTAATTCATTCAGCGCTTCAATGAAAATTGGCAAGTTAAAGGATTTCAACCAGCTCCCGATTTGGTTAAAAACAAGAGGGAAAGTTTCATGAGAGTTGCTTTGGACAGTTCCTCCCCACCCCCCCCAATTTCTGAGGGTTGCATTTCAAAACTTGCCCAGCATTTCAAAATTAAAAATTAAAATGAAATGAAATAAAAAGTGGACAAACTGTATTGGCTGGGCCAGTTTACTCCCACCAGAGTCCCTGAGAGTTTTGCCGTTGACTGTAATGGGAACTAGTTAAAAGGGCACTCTCTCAAGTTCTGTCAGTTGGGGCATCTGGACCAACCATATATAGTTCACATCAAACCAACCTTGCCCCTGCATGCCAAAATCATTAGTCTGCGACTGAACATGTTTTTGCCATTTGCTTCCACTGATGTAAAATGTGACAGATTAAAGGAAGTGAAACAGTTTAGCCAAATTCAGCCTTGGTTTGGGGCTTGCTATAATCTCTCAAAAGGAGCAGAAGAGGAAAGTATACCATTTAAATGGCACAAGGAATGCAGGACTATGTGATAGCAATGCTTGAACCCAGGGCTGTTTCAGAAGAAAAACAGGCCCAATCCATGACCCCACTGAACTCAGCAGGAGTTTTCCCAAAAACTTCAGTGGGGTCAGGATTTCATCCTGAATCCTTGCCCACTCTGACAACTATGAAAGATATTTGCTGCCTGTTTGACTCAAGTTCTTTAAGGTGAGAATATTGGGCTAGTTCTAAAAAAAATTAGCAACATACACACTGTTTCCCCACGTTCCTTTTTCTCTTTGTGCTATATTTCCGTGACCAGTAGGCACATGTAAGAAGACCCCTCTGCAAAGCATGAATGGAAACCCCTTGTATGCAGTCCATGCATGGAAATTCAGTTCATAGCAAGTCTGAAACTATTGAGGCAATCTGGATGAGAGTTTTTGGCTAAGGCCCACAGTTCAGGAGGCCTCAAACCCTCTCTAATGTGACAACCTGCATTAGGTTTATTGATCTAAACTGGGAGATTTGTATTCACTTCTGATAGTTTAGCCCATACTACAATGTGGAAGAGAGACAGATTCTGTAACCTCATTAGCAGGTTGGAAGATGTACATACCTTAAACTGTCTTGCCAGGTGCTGCTTGTGGCTTTCTTCCACTTGCTTGAACTTTGTTTCCAACCCCCTCATCTGGTTTTCCATCTTCTCAACATATTGCAGGTCTCTCTGGGTCCGCCTGTCCAACACCTCTATTGACTGAGACATGTTTTGCACCTGTCAAAAAAAGGCAACATGTTTATAGGGGGGGGGGACTAAAAAGCTTTCAGAAAAGCCAAGCAGCATCGTTTCCCTTATGATACAAAATTTTGACCTTTTCCCACTTAGTCAACAAAGCTAAAGAGTAATCAGCATATGCATTATTTACCAGTTAATCAACAGCATCTGATAGTATTATGGCCACGTGCTCCAAAACACAGCAAATTGGTTTCATAAACATTTATTCTGCCGTGCTCTAGAAAATAATCCAACAATCATAAATGCAAATAAGGATTGTAGTCAAGAATAAAATGCATTAGTCTTAATGGCCTCTTTGATAGGCTGAATCTGCACGCAATGCCTGCTTTTGCAGGAGGAAAGACTATTTGTTAAACAGAAGCCTATTTGCCTAAGAATGGCATTTCTATTCAGGTATAAATCACCATTCCTTCATGTACATAAGAGGTATTCATTGATTGCCTAAGTGCAAACTTTCAAATCCAGCTAGTAAAACCTCAATAGCCAAATAGCCTGGTCTTTGTTTTATTATTTGCAATATCATCCGTCACTAAAAATACATTGACTGGCAAGCAAAGGCGGATAAACTAGTAAATAATGCATTCATGAATCTGAGGTTTCTGATTGTAATGGTCACCATTTCAAGAACTTTTATTATTGGAATCAACATGATCTACCACCAACACCCTTAGTGATTTATGTGCCAAAAGCTGCTGTTACACAGTGATGTAAGTGCCACTTGGGTGTGTGAAGGGGAAATACAATTTGGCCCTTGGAATCTCAACTTTCATATGCTGTAATCATTCACCTGCACCTGTGGTGAGAGCACCAGCTGTTGGGATTAAAGGACAAAGGTCGCTGGGACTGAACAAGGTGCAAAGAAGAAAGCAAACAGATAATCAAAATGACCTGGTTTTAAAGAGGAGCTATCACCTGATTTATTAAAATATCCCCCCCAACACACCTTTTCAACGCTACCGTTGTTAAGTATAGCTCTTGCTCAGCAAAGCACTGAAGCATAGCCTTAGTTTATGTATTTCATCCTTATGCATGAGTACCTTGTATGCTGTTGGGGCAAGGACAGTCTTTTCAGGCTGTGTCTACACAGTCGCCTAACAGGGACCTGGTCTATGGTGCAGCTTCTAGGCCTCAGCATGATGCAAACATATTCATAATGATAAGTCCACTGACAACACTTTGGACTGCTCTTGCACTTGAAGTAATGCCTTTCTGAACTGAGTCACGTCCAGATCCCATTACCAACGAGAAGCTAATCACAACCCAAACCTTAAGGCAATATTGCTCTCTCTGCTGTGACTTCATGTTGCAAATAAATTCCATGAAGTTCTCCAAATGATGCCACAGCTAGCTCCCAATTTCACATTCAGTGGCTCATGGAATGAGGAAACACTGGACCATTTCAACAGTCCCCAGAGCCAGCATTTCCTCCCCTGAACGTCTCCAAGCCATTGAAGCTCATCTTCAGCTAGGACTGCGGAAATAACTGTGATCCCCAGCAGGACCTCCGAACACCTCTTGAGCTTTGTTGGGGACAGCCCAGCAAGACATCCTGATATCTGTGCATGTTTTTTGTAATGATTGGAGCTTCATTTCATCAGCATTTGATGACAGGGAAAATACGATAAGGATTTATTCAAATTATTATGGAGAACCTACACATTGGGTTTCGATGGTGTGGGACTTAGAAGGAGAAGTATCTTGTCCAACTGGGACGAACAAAATAAGGGCCAGTAAATCATGACCCTGGGCTCAGTGTTCAAAAAGGAAGAATTTCAGGCTGTCACCTCCTACATCCATCTACCTCTGTCCCTGCATCAGCAACCAGTTGTGTCACCACCCAAGACAAGCCCTTCACATGAGCTGCCTTGAGTGGGGTGGATGAGAAAGAGAGGTCAACAGCCCATGGTGCTGGCAATGAGGAGTAAGGCAATCATTTCCCCTCACTGGATGGGAAGGAATTTGAGGACCTCCTCCTAGACTGAGGAGGAAGAGGGTGGTTTGTCTACTCTCATTCCCCTTGCTGGGTATCCTTATCCTGCTGAGTCAACCAATCCTTTCTTGAATTAATCCGTATCCGCATAACAGAGCCACTTTATACATTAACCAAACAGAACTGGGATTAAGTTTAGGAGTCCACAGCATTGGGCAGATGAATTTAGCCAGCATTTGTTCCAATTAAAAACCCAACGCTGCACAAATTAATGCAGGCAAATGAGGACAGGGTGCTAATGTGGTAACATACGGTAAAGAAAGCTATTTCAGCAATGAGCTTGATGGAAAGTGCAAATCCTTTTCAGTCACTGCTAATAGGGGTTGAATTTTTTTTTGTTTTAAGAATCATTCATGGAGAGGCATTTTTAAAAAAATCAATGTCTTTGATTCTGGATCTTCAAAAATAAAGCACACTTTATCATTTAACGATCTCTTTGTTTTATCTGATTACCATATGAAGGCTTTGATTCAGCAAAGCACTTAAAGCACATGACTTGGCTTCCCTGAGATGCCCCATGAGTTTCAAGTTAAACGTGCGCTTGTGGGCTTCAATGGACTGAGGCTAAAGACATTAACTCTTTAATTTCACCCAAGTTTCCTTGTTAGGTTTCAAAGTTACCCTGAAGAACCTCAGCTAAAATGACTGTTTCTACCCACAAGCTGGCAATACACCTAGTCCAAGTGTGCACAGAAATTAATGTTCCAGAAACTGAATGGGATGGACAAGCTGATGGTTGTCATGGGGAAAACAATTTATTTTAACTTGGGGAAATGGAAAATTAATAAATCGTGCTTCAGATTCTTCTACTGGTTATGCCAACCTCGTTGACATTGAGTTATTCCCGATTTCTCCCAGGGTAACCGGGAGCAGAATTTGGCCTGGTGGCTCTAGGAAGGCACATACGCTAGGTAATACATTCAAAATCCTGATCTTGCTGATCTGTGGGCTACGCCCTTTGTGGTGCAGAGCACTTAGGTAAAAACAATCCATCTGACTCATGTGGGGGCTGAGCCCTTCATCTCTGGATATAAATGCAGGAGACTCTACTGCAATAGCTTGCAAAGACTGGGGCAAATTGGGTGAGCATCAGGACAACAGATTATGAGGACTCTCATCCACATCTGCAAGCAATGAGAGGAAAGAGGTGGCACTCTGGACTCTTCCCATCAGCAAAAGAAGGATCTCAGGGATATGATATTTAGGGCCAATCTTATGAAAGGAGTCTATAAAAGCCTGGCAATAAACTGGGGCAACATAAATAATACCCTAGCACAAGCACAAGGGATGAAGAAGAGCTATTTAAGTTAAAGGACAACACTGTCACCAGGACAAGTGCCCATGAATACATTTAGACGGAGATCAGAAAGTGTTTAACCATCAGAGCGACACAGTTCTTGAAGACCCTCCAGGGATGGTGGGGAGTAAACAAGCCCACCTTGCTGTAAGATGAAGAGCAAGAAGCATCAGAGAGGGCTTATTGGGATTTGATATACTTGCCTGTGATATCAAGGGAGTTGAACTGCTTGACCGGGGAGTTTCCTTCGAGTCCAATGTTCCTTCAGCCAAAGGATGAGACCAATAGCAGTCTCCCAAGCCTCTACCCTTAGTCTATCCACAGGGAACGATGCAGGGCTGGGCTGTGTTAGCTTTTGTTCCACCCTGCACTTTTTTAAACTCCAAGAGGTCCTTGGAAGGTGCTAACTACATTGGACCCTATCTTTATTTTTCTGTTAGTATCCACGTCGTTTAGAGCAGGGAAGCATTTACCAGCTTTGAACCTGAACCTCCACTGAATTGCCAACACCTGTGTACAAAGCCCAGCATTCAAGGTACTGCACTCTGTGAAGGAAGAAATCCCTTCTATTTCTCACTTGCATAAATAAGGTGATGCCCTGACCAGTTCAGAGGATGTCTTACTCCCTCCAAAGGTGAATAGTAGGTTATAGTGCTTTCTTTCTTTGAAAATCGAATCGAACCACTAGTGTACCTGTAACATGGTACGTTTCTTTGGGAATAAAAAAAAAAGGAGATGCTAGTTTTCTCATCACAGAATTAAGGGACTAAAAATGCTGGTCTTATGGGGGGGGGGTGAGGGGGGGCACAAAAATAGTTGCAAATCTTCTATGGGTGGTTAAAGGTTTGCCAGAAGTGCTCCCAGTCGCACTTCACTAAGAGGATTTTGTTACAGTGCTTAGCAAGTTCCGAGATCTGGAGCTTCATGTGAACCACTAGGACTTGCCCTTTTCTTTATAACTTCTCTTGTGGGTTGGTGTACATGTTAGCTCTAGCTAACAGGCTTCGAATATCATTCTTCCCTCTTTGTATGCGCTGGTAGTCACCCAACTGTTTGTCATCCAAGAAAGAAAATGATCATCTGATAATTCAGCACGGTCTTTCTTGGTAATGACCGCCTCTCACGTCTTTAATCCCATAGCTACTCTTCCCATTACAGTAGGGGTAATTGAGCCTTGTTTTGCTCATGTGAGTAGCTCCAGGAAGCCGGTGGATCTCTGAACTCAGGGCAATCTGATAGCTCAATGCTTGTTCCTTCTTAGCTCAAGGTTTGCTCTATTGGACAAACTGTTCTTATTTCTTAAGGGGAAAAAAAAAAGCCTCTGTGATTATTTTTAGAAACTCGTGCTACTCGCACTAGGAAAATTTTAAGGGCCAGCTTGCTCATTTCTCCATTAATATACTCATAGAGATTCAAATCTTTTAAGTGTAGGTTTGTAATCGTTACGAGTGACTAATGCATTAATTTTCTCTAAACATCAGGATAAAAATTATTTTGTCATGTACATAGCATGCTGGCACAGTGTTTAGACATAAAGGATAATGACATACCCAACACAAGAGTCCGCTTGCGTTAAAAAAACCCACCAAAAACCAAAAATCCAACCCAAAAAAACATAAAATGACACCATTTCCCAAGGAACAGAGTATCCTCAATAGAACCTATTACCCAGAAAATTTCCTGTTAGCAGGATGGGTCCTTAATGAGATTCTTTTGATCTTGCTGGATGGCGGACTATTAAAAACTAATCAAACGGGTGTCAGTGTTAAAAAGAAAACCACCAACCATCATTTCATCATTTGATGTTGATGACTTGTGCTGTTTTATTCAACCTTTCAAGTACCAATACAAGCCAAAGTGCACAGGCTTCATTTTCAATTCTAGTCCCCTCTTGTCTTTCTGAAATTCAGCCTTTGAAAATACTTGTGTTAAATTAATGAAAAACAATGTTATTAGGGTCAACTGCAGACATCTCTTCCCCCCACCTCCTTCCCACTGAATCATGCAGGTCCTGATCACGTTTCATAGCAGCTTCTGCAAGATCTCGGCATATACCCACATCCTTCATTACCAAGCTGTCTAGACACCGTATAGCCATGAATGAATTTACCCTCAGACCTGGGAGGAACGATTATCCCCATTTGCCCAGTGAGGAAATGAGACACAGAAAGACTTGCCCAAAGTCTTGCAAGAGAGTCAAGAATTGAGTCCAGATTTTCTGCATGTTACCCCCGGTCTTCAGTTAAGACCCACCCCTGCCCCTCTGGCCCTTCCATATTGGACTCCAGGCTGTTACCTTTTCTAATAGCTGCCTCAGCTGCTTTGTCCTAGCATCACGTGAGCACATCGTCTGTTGGGGTGCCACCACTGTGCATATACAACGTCCCTCGCTGTCTTGGGCAGAGCTGTATACCTGCCAGCTTTCCTCTGGGTTGGTAGGCAACACCTAATTGACACACAGAAAAGGGGGTTAAGTAAAGCAGGGGGACTTGCAAAGGGATAGCCAGAGCATGGGGAGATGGTACACGAGAAAAACAGGCATGGACCCTATTTTAGTGCAAATGAGCTATGGATATGTATCTCATGGAAGAAAGAGGAGAGGTTTCTCTGAACGCCCAGCTAGCAGGAGAAGACAGAAAGCATTTACAATGCAAAGATATGGATTTGGGACATAGGAGCTCTGTGCCTGGTAGTATGAAACAGAGAGCAATTGCCAAAGCAGGTGAATAGGGATGGGGCAGGGGAGACCGGGGGATGGTATGTAGCAGAGAAAATCAGGGTAGTAGGGTCTGGTTAGCCTGCTGCAACACACTAGTTGAGCGAGCCCTGAAGCACACGGTGGCTGGGCGAGAGCTGATGAATAAGATGCACTCAATTCCTCCTTGACACGCCGAGAATGAAGTGCATCCCGAGCTAAGAGGGAGTTTACAGCCTCCTTGGAGCTAAGCTGTAATCAATGGACATCTGCAGAGCTCTCCAAGATCCTGAAACAGGAAAATTAGCCTAGAACAGTAAAAGTCCCCTTGCATTTTCACCCCCCAGCCCCAAGCCCCAACCAGCCCTGACGGGCTCCTCGCCAGCACTGCAATATTTTGGGAAGGGTTCAGCAAATCCATGGAAGGGGAATCCCAGACTCATTGCCTGTGAAAGCCAGCCAGCTAAGGAGGGAGGCAGCCTTGCGGATGTAACCAGCCTCTCCAGCAGGGCTTCCATAATGCACCGATGGAAAGGGAAGCCAGCAACCGAACTACGCTCATTTTCCAGCCCTGTTCTGCCCCAAAAGCACCGGTGATCTCCATTCCCTTTGATCACACAACATTTTGCACGATGCATTATTTAATCAGAGCCTCGTCTCTGATCACTTGGAAAAAAGCAGCATCCCCAGGCAAGGGGTGGGGGTGGGGTGGGAATGCTGTTTTGATCGATTAAATATATTTTCTATAACCTTGCAAACAGCCGAGCCGAGACACAGACGCAGGGGCACACACAGAGAGATTCTGTAAAGCGGTCCAAATGATATTGGGTCAATCCTGTTCTGGCAATGTGGCAGAAACTACCCACTTCACTCCCAGGGCAAAGACGTGCTGCCTTCAATACTTTTCATCTTGAAACAGTGGAGCTGTAACATGCTACATCCTTTATGGAGACAGAAGCTTGCAGCCGGGAGGTGCGAGCTGTCAATGCCTTCCTGTTCAGGGAAGTAAGTAGGAGTGTGATCCTCAGCCAATTCCAATAGGTAAGAGCAGAATCTATAGTCTCCTTTCAGGGGAAGGAAGTGGAGCAATGAGACCCGGCTGAAATATACTCGCAACTTCTCCGATGCATTTTCCAGCCAGTAATGACTATCGATTGGAGGCATGCGAGTGCCTCAGCTCTGGGAAGGGGACCCTGTAGCGCTGGCGGGGGGGACCTCCAGACTTGCCTTCACCCCCACTATTTCTGTGCAGGAGACTGGTGCCTAACAGGTTACGTAACAGGAGGGCCAGCTAAGAGGGGCATCACAGCACGGTTGCAGGCTGGCCAGGGGACAGCCAGCCCAGCCCAGCCCAGCCTGCAGGGAACGTGCCCTTACCGTGCCCTTCCTCTAAGGTAGCAAATCTGCACACACCCAACCCAGGGTCGGACTGCAAAACCTGCACACACCCAACTGGGGGTCAGACTACAAACCCGCGCACACCCAACGGGGGTCGGACTTGATCTCATGGGTCCCTTCCGACCCCAAATATCTATGAAACTGCCGGCAGCTGCAGCCGAACCCAGTGTCAGGCACAGACCCCGGCTCCCCTCCCCACAAACACGCCGGAGAAGCAAGGATTTTTGCAGCCCTGCAAAAGCCCATCCAACACGCCCCAGCCCTTGGGATGCTCCCCTCGGGATGCCGGGGGAGCAGGAAGATTTCAGCCCGAAAGAAAGGTTTGATTTTTTGTTTCCTTCCAACTATTCCCCGTGGTCTAAGAAGAGAGATGGGCTCTCCCCCCCGGGGGGGGTGGGAAGCACTTGCCTTCCTGCAGGGCGCACACCGGCCAGTGCCCCCCCACCTCCTGCACCCGCCCCCGAGCTCCTAACGCCCCTGGGCACTCACTCCCGTGCTCCGGTCCAGCGTGCCCCCCGTGGCGGCGGTCAGCTTGGTGGTGTTGAGCCCCACGAGCGAGGGCAGCGTCTGCGACATCCAGTTGGTGATCATGGCCATGGTGCTGAGGACCACTCCGATCTTGAGCAAAGGCACCGACATGTCTGCGCGCCGGGCTCATGCCCGGGCGGGCGCGGGCTGCGCGAGCCGAGCCAGCCGGGCAGCCGGGGCCCCGCCGCCGCCGCCGCGCATCCCGGCCCCGGCCCGGGCAGCGGCAGGGCGCGCGGTCAGCGCGGGCGCGGGCAGCCCGGCGCCCCGCTCCTCCGCCGGCGCTGGCGCTGGGGCATGCCGAGCCGAGCCGAGCCGAGCCGCGCCGCGCTGCTGCCGCCGCCGGAGGGGCGGTGGTGGCGGCGGAGGAGGGATTGGGAGTGGGGGAGAGGCCCGGGCTGTGGGCCCACCCCCTCCGCCGCCGCCTGGCGCCGGCTGCGCGCCTCCGCAGCGCCCCCTGGCGGCGGCCGCCCGCCCTGCCCCGGGCCCCTCTGCTGCCCCCGGCGGGACAGGGGTGTCGCTGCAGGGCCGGGCTGCGCGCCCGCGCGCCTCCCCTCAGCCTCGGAGGCCGCTGCCGTCCCGGCGTCTCCCCTGCTTTCTGCCCCGCAGCCAAGAGGGGGTTCATAGCCGGAGTATGGAGCAAGGCTGGGGTGAGGAAAGCTGTCACCGGTGCTGCCATCTCCCGTACTTTTTGTGAGGAGGGGGTTTTTGCCCCTCAGCCAGAGCAGGGGGCAAGGCCGGGGGTCACCTCCGCTGCCACCCCTACATTTCCCCCCCACCCAAGAGCCAAGTTTTGTCCCTGATGCAGCCTCACAGGCCTGCCGAGGCAGCCGAAGTAGGGAGCAAGGCTGGGGTACGAAAAGCTGCCGCCTTTGCATCTCCCCCCAGGTAAGGAGGGGGTTTGCCCCGAGCCAGCGTCACAGGCCTGCCCAAGCAGCCAGAGCCAGGCGGCGAGGCTGGGCTGGGGAAAGCCGTCACCTCTGCCACCCTGCAGCTGCTGAGCAACGAGCTCCCAGCCGGCCTCCCACCCCAAGCGCTTCCCGGCTCCCTCCACGGCGCCTTTTCTCCCGGCTCTGCATTGCACATGAAAGCACCTTTCAGATACCGACACGCACCGAGCAACAACACGCACCGAACGTTTTCTCCGCGGATTCATAACCTCCGGCCAGGCTGAAAATCCGGCACCAGCATCCGTCTTATTTGTGCCAGGCTACCCTTTTCCCCCCTGCCTGACTTCCCACTATTGCTGTTCCAGAGGAAGTTCAGCTCTCCTCCCTGCCACCCATTAGAGAGCGTCCAGAGGTGGAAGACCTCCAAAAGTGTTCCCGGCTTCTCTACAGCTTGGGCCAGAGAAAGCAGGTGAAGGCGATAGGCAGCTCGGTGAAGGGGAGAAGGATCCATTATGGATAGGGTGGGACAGCGGGCATCTGACAGGGGCAGCTCCAGTTCTGAGTACTTCTCCACCATCTTCAATTCTAAGTGGGTCGCCAGACACTTCCCTGCCTGCTGAAACCCCTCTAATTCTCAGGAGGCATTGCGTTGTTTGTATGACAGCCGCTTCCTGATCTGGGATTGAGGTTCGGGGATGCTGGGTGCTGTACAAAAAGGCAGCTGCGTCTCCAGAAGGATTACAAGCTCGGGGCAAGATACAACAGGCAGATGTGGGGGAACAAGATGAGCTCCACCTCCTCCCGCGGGTTTTTGCAATTGCTGAGTGTGGTGGTGAGGCCAGGGGTTTCACAAGTATATAATCATTTCTACTGCATGAGTCTGAGGTTGATATCACACCAGGGACAGCATCCTACACGTCGCCCAAGGTGAGAGTCTAGGACAGCGGTTCTGAACCAGGGGTACATGTACCCCCAGGGGGTACGCGAAGCCTCACTGGGAGTACATCTAACACAAGTCGAAGGGCCTAAAAAAGTCTTGACAATTTGAAGAGTCTTTGTATGAGTATCTTGCTGTTTTTATAATACACGATTACACGTAGCTTGACATAAAAATTAATTTCCCATTGAAAGGGGGCACGTGAAGTCTCACTCTGAGACCAAGGGGTACATAGACTGAAAAAGGTTCCGAACTGCTGGTCTAGGGCTTCAATGAGGGAGAAACATCACATAGCTGGGGTTGCTAAGTTCCTCCTGGAAACCAAAGTTGGCATTCTCCAAAAATGAAAAAGCTTGATCACCTTGAAGGTTGACACGTACAGTCATAACACACACCAGGCCAGCACCTCAATTGGTCCAAGTCCCTGCAATCGGTAGAGCTACACAGAGTGACACCAGCAGAGGATCAGGCCTCTTGTGTTTTAAGAAAAAAATCCTGTATTGTATTCTTTTGCCCAGCTACGAAGCAAACTGTAACTAAGGTGCCAGATGGATATTGCATTAGAAATGGTGCTGGTGACATTGTCAAAACATTTTCCCTGAAATCATCTTTCCCATAAGGAAACTGAACTCATTCCAGATTAAAAATGAAGATCTTCTCCAGAGACTTATATAACTTTCTCAATGACTTCAGAAACCAAGTGTCCCAATAGAAACCCTTATTTCTACCTTCTCTTAAACATTAACCCGGGGTCAAAAACATAAGTACTAAATGCAAAAGAAAGGAAAAAGGGATTACAAAATGAATCCTTCAGTCATGACATACAGCCATAAAGGTGTCCTCCGATGATCAACCCCTATGCTTCCTGAGAAGTGATCAGAGCCATCAGTCAGAAAATAGGCATCACAATCTCTCTGCACCTCTCACATTTTGCAGTAGCAAAGAAAAAAATTCATCCTGTTCTTTCTCATTTAAGAAAAAGAAAGCTGTCCCATCCCCTCTCACTGCCTTCATGGACCTGCAATGCACAAAGGTGCATGAGTGCAGGGTCACTGCTTTGCTTGCATATCGCAGGGAGTCAAAGGGGCAAAAGGATACTTGGCAAAAGGATAGTTTCTTCCAGAAGTGGCAATGCAGAACAGGAGCTGACATGCATGTTATGCAACTCCATGGCCTAGGAGTTGATACAATTGTTGAATTCTAGTGCCATCTTCTAGCAGAGATGGGTATTTCACTCTGCTTCTCCAAAAGGGTAATGCAGAGGAAGGATGGATCTTTGTGTTAAAAAGCACTATAATGCAATCACTCATCTCTCATCCAGCCCCTTGGGGAATCTTTAAATTATTCTGAAATGGGTATTTTAATGCATGATTCACCATCTGTCTATGGGAGCTGGACACAAGACCTTGAGAGCAGAACATAGACCAAAAAAGTTTGGGTGTACTATCCGATTTTATCTCAAGTTTCTGGATCGGATTTATACAGATAGAAGCGAGGCTCCTCCGCTTCAAACAGCAAGGAATTTTTTTTTCTATGTGGTAATTCCTTAAATCATCAGTCAGTATTTCAGTGTCTAGTCTGGTCTGGCCATAGTATCTGAGCACCTCACCGTCTTTTCACCCGAGCCTCGCCAAGTGCCTGTGAGGTAGAGAAAATGCAGTTAATGGCACTGTGCAGATGCACACAGGGGCACAGGCTGCCACCCTTATTATGGCATCATCTTTCCATGCTTTCCATAATGGGCTAACGCTCCCTCCTCGGTCATGCCTAATACAGGGATTTTCCCATAGGAACCTCCTTGGAGAGGCATTTGGAGTGAGCAGGCCTCAAAAGAAGGAGCAGAAAGCCTGTCTCCACCTGGCTCTCAGATGAATGAAACAGCAGATCTTCGGGTCAGCCTCTGGCTTTTACAGGGTAAGTGCACAACCCCCCAGTCCAAAACCATAGCTTCAACTCTCACTTTGGAGCACCGTCAGGACACATCCCCAAAGCAGGAGTGTGGGGAGGGGGAAGGAAGAGGGAACAGGACTTTTGCCATGAAGAGGGAGATGGGGAAGTGTTTTCAGTGAATAAGTTAACCGCTGTGCACACAATCAGCAAGACCCCTGGGAGAGGAGCGAGGGGTGCCGTGCATGAGTGCTGACCACTCAAATGAGGGTGGGACAGGGTCCAGTCTCTGGGGAGAGCCAGAGCTCGAAGGAACTTGCAAATGGAAACATCCCATATGCAATTCTCTTCTCTCAGCCAGAAGGACCCTGTCTTCACAGCCAGGCCTCTGCTGTTCAAGATGGGCCTGACCCAAAGCCTGTCGATTGAAGAAAATGAGCATCAACTTCCACCTCGCTCAACCTCTTTGTCTCACATCCCAAGCCTCGCCTCATGTCGGACTCTACCGCTGCCTTAGCAAAGCTACCACCGACTTGCACGTGTCTTTGCTGGAGGAGGAGCTGAATAAACAATGAGGGTTCAGGCCTCGGTGGGTAGGACTGCTCATACTTCTGGGCTGCTGCCATTAAATGCACAATGAAAAGGCCTTCTTGAAGTAGGAGATAAAGGTGTCCAGCCCTGGAGGCATTCCCTAAAGTGAACCCTTCCTCCGACTCTCCCCCCCTCCCCTTTTTTTATTTTTTTAAGGAACATTTTTTGTGTGCTAAGTCAAATCAGCCAAATCAATTCCAAATCCATGCATGTTTTTCAAGGACCATATGTGACTTTGCTGCTGGCAAGCATCCTCCACCCTGGTCCAGGGTTTTAGATATTTCCAAATCCTTTGGTATGCAATATGCATCCTACATGCAGGCTCCCAAGAATTGCTTGCCCTTTGCCGTATGGCCACAGGAGCAAGCTAGGGAGGAATCTCTTATTTCCATAAAATTGGCTTGTAGCCAAGATCCTCCCATTGGGAGCAGGTCTGTGGGAAGCTAGTTATGAGGCTCTCGTAGGGTGTCCTGTCTGCAAGCAGACAAGGGTGCATCCTCTACACGGTTCCATTTTAATTGCATAGTATTTCACCTGCCAGAAGAGGCCGGACAACAAAGCGCTCATGTCCATACCAGGTGGTTGTCACGGATGAGTGGGAAAACAGCTTCTTTTTTCCCCCTCCACGGCACAAAAATCAAACTAGTAATTGGCATCACAGTGCAAATCATCAGAAACACTCTAGGTTTGTGCCGCTGACACCAAGATCAGCATTCGTCCCAGCCATCTCTCAGAGCAAGACCAACGCGTGCCCCTGTGGCAAGTCAAACTTTGGCATCAGAGATCTTGCAAAACATCTCCCGGCTTTCTGTTTTCCTCTGCTTCTACGCTACTCTATTCAGAACAGGTTCTTCCACTGGGCTTAACTCCACCCCATTCAAGTGCCTGACGTCCAGTCCAGTGTGATACCATGTAAAGCTCTCACTAGTGCAATATTTCTATCATTTCAGTGCTCATTTGGAAATCAGGATATGAACTAAAGCTCACCTCTCGTATTCTAAACACGGCGAAGGGAAATTATTAGATCTCAACATACTTTATTATTTAAAAATGGTACTGGGGGAAAATGCGTTCCACAGGTTGATTCCACTGGGGATACGTCAAGGTTGATTCTCCTTCAATGCACACAAATAATTGCATTTTGATGCTATAGCAGGAGCAGTGTTTTAGAAGGCTTTGCAGTGGGCAAAGCTTTTGCTGTTAGGCAAAACAACACAGAGGAGCAAAAATGTGCCAATGATCACATGGAAATTCCCTGGAAAATGCTGAAAGAGGATCCACCACCTAGGTACCCAAAGCCTTGTTATAACCTCTGCATACAGCTCCTTGCCTCCATAGGGATGACAGGCCAGACCTTCTGTCGATATAAAATAAATACAGCTGAGGACATGGCTGTCTATATGGTAATCAGAGGCAGATAAACTCATTCAAATCAGAAGACTTCTTCCTTTCACAGACTCTAGAGAGCTGTTACCTAGAGGAGGGTAGCAGCTTTTCTTGGGAGCAGACTTTCTTCTTTCAAGTGTTCAGTAACATAAGGGTCTTATACAGGGACGTCAAAAGAACATCAGATGCCCCAAACCACTGTGGACAATTCAATGACTTGATGTACTGGTTACCTTTACCCATGACTGGCTCTGAGTGCCCCTATCCGGACCCTAAATCCATTATTTATAGCACATCTTGACACCAGGATTGGTCGTATGTAGAGAAATTGGCCCATCAGAGATGATGGGAAAGTCATACAGGTATACACAGTTCAGTCCAAGAGGGAGGCTTCCCAAAAATTGCAAGCTGTAGAAGCAGCTCCGTGCAGTTTTCAGCGACAAGAGAGGGAGATCGGGCATTGGGCGTCAGCACTTCAGGAGAGCGCTGTAGGGTTTGCAACGCAAGCATTGCAGCATGGTTCTGGAGCACAAGCACCAGAAAAGTGAAAGCAAGTGATGTAGCTGCTAGAGATGAATGAATTGCAAGAACAAAAATCCTGCTCTAATGGCTGACGCATGCAATAGAGGCAGATTTGTCCAGCTTGAATGTCCTAAAGGAATCATCATTATTATCATCCAAGTGACAAAGACACAGATCTGAACTTAGATAGGAACGATTCTCAAACTGTTTGGGCAATGCACTCCCTTTGTAGGGTGGTTAACATCACCAGTGGTGTGTTGGATGACTAAAAAGGGAACACTTTATGGAACCGCACTGCAAAATCTTCCATAATGCAGAAGATAGCGGAGAGATCCCGAGGCTGCATTTTCCTTCCTTCCCCCTCCAGTAAGATTTCCCCTTTCTCTGTTTCTGCTTTCCCCCTAGAAGTTTGCTACATACCCCAGAAGAGCTGTCCTTGAATTCAGATGGGAAGGGGTCCACCAGCCTGAGAGCATCCTGCTAGGGTGTCTCACTAGTACAAAACAGGACCTGGCCCTGAGAGAGCAACAGGCAGCACTTATACTTTTCGCAGTAACCGCTGCTTCTATTAGCTTTGCCGCGGTATCTGAAAATCACCACTCGTCTGATTGCTGCACTGTTCATCACACAGGATATGGGCTTACAAAGAGGCTCCTTGTGTCTCTGCGTTTTTCTTCTCCTGTTGTGTATTCTACACCTGAAGTCTCCTTGATATTCATCATTTCCAGAACAGCCAATTCTGATGTCACAATGAGCAAATTACTGCTGTAAGCAGAGAATCAGCAGCAGGAGAAGATTGACTCCTAGGAAACAAAAGAGCCTATTTGCATGCATAGGTTCTTAGTAATAAAGAACAAGGAAAGAAAACAGCACAACCTTCCTGACTCTCATCCCCCACCTCCCCAAGCTGCTAGTTCATTTGAAATTGTTTAATGGAAAATCCCACTAACGAAGAAGGTTTTTCTCCCCAGACACGATGCAGAATGCATGGGTTGGACAGGAACTGACCTACAGGGCCAACATTTTTCAACCATGGTTTACAAATCTGCGCTTGCATTTGTGTGCTGGAAGATGGGTCTTCATCTCCCTCTTGTGGCCGGTCCATACAAGAGGTTATGAGTCAGCCTGGATTCGGAGGTAGGAGAAGATTTCAGACCTACCCAAACCCCACTAACATCAGTGGAAAGACTCCTTGTGATTGCAGTGGACTTTCAGCTCAAGCCCTTTGGGTCAAAAACTCATGCTCAGAGGGTGGAAGGTTTGGATTCAACCCATCCTGTTGTTCCAAGCTGAGTCAGTGGCACGTGCAGAGTCTAAAAATATATTTATAGCGATGGCAGTTTCAGGCACAAATTCAGGCAGAATGTGATTTGCATGTATCACATTTAGGCTTTTTTGTGCGTGCGTGCATGTAAATGCAGGTGCAGATACGGAGGCTGGACTTCTGCAGTTGGCACTGACCATGCCCTGTGCATGGCCAAAAGAGACCACAGTGATCTTTTTGCCTGACCTCCTAAATGCCCTGAATTAATTGCCATTTAAACTAGACTGTCTCTTTCAATAGGATTTCTGGACAAACAGCCAAACCAGGGAGGCTGGGTGGTAGAAGGATTATTTCTTATTGCAACCCTAGCAGAGTGCTGCACCTCCCATTGAGGAAGGCATGGCAGAGCCCTGGCTGCAGGCAGTTATTCTGTGCCACACCTAGCATGAGATCCAGCACTGTGCAGAAAGCTAGCTTATGCCCTAGGTACGTCGCACTCCATTCAGGAAATGCAAGACATATATAAGGCTTTTTGCAAACCTTTGCCCTGGGATGAACTGGAGCCTTCCTGTCCCAAAAGCATCATGCTCCAAAACCAGGCTGGGTTACTCCTCCACTTCACAACTACAGTAATGTCCTGTGTGGGGCAATGTCTGGGAGCAGGGGGGTCACATGGCAGTAGATCCATTGGTATGATGCCTGTAGGGTTTCCCACAAGAGTCCTGCAAGCTGGTAAAGAACTGGGAGTGAGGGGAAACAGCCCCTACCTGAAGAAATCCTAATTAATAGGGAGGATGTGATGGTAAAATGATGCTCACATGTATATGGCGAGCAGTTACTGTGACAGTGGATGTAGACCAATACTAGAGGTGGGCTGGATGGGCACCAAGAACAACATTTTAAACACAGAGTCTGGGTTCAGGGGTCTTGTCTCGCTCTGATACAGTTGCAAAGCTCAGTGCTGGACATGAATAGCCATTTAGATTTGAACACTTTAATGTTAGGGAGTTTTGGGTCTAGAACTCTGGCATGAGCTCCTCTTTGGCTTCACAATATATGGTATATAAGTGTATATACACCAGTGAAGATAAATCTCACTCCATACCCAAAGGGTAAGTTTTCTGATGGCAGAACAGCCTTAAAGCAAGTGTTTTTGTCTCAGATCTCCCAAATCCTCCCAGTGAACCACAGCACACATACTCCACCCAGCACTGCTGGGGACCCCAAAGAATGGTAACTGGACCTATGCAATCACTCTGAGCTGCTCTCAGTCAGGGAGTTAGAGAAGTAAAAAGGAGCACACACTCTGCTAAAAGCAGAAGGAAGTTCCCCTTCCCACCCTGACTGTGGAAACGGTGGCTCCCCACTCCTCCCTGTCCCCAGATGTAGCTGAACCATGTGCAGGACCCCGCTGGATTGTAAAAGGTGCTAGATGGACTGAGCAAGGGGAGAAAGACTTCAGGGTTGGGTCTTTGAGTGGGCAGAGATGCTGGGTCAGTCCTTCCAATGGCAACAGACTGTAAGGTAAAATTCAGGGCCTTGGGCTGTTGTCCTTGTGCCTCACACCCCTTGGGAAGTCAGTAAGACTTTTTGTAGGGAGGCAGGAGCTGTTGCTTGAATAGGACAGATGCCCACTATGCTAAATGCCCTACAAACAGGACAGAAGAGCATGCATAGCTAGGCAATTCTTTGCTCCAAAGACCTTTCAATCTAAGTACAGCTCACTAGGCAATAGTTAGATATAGGTAGAGGGGGGGAGAAAAAGGTGATATTGAGGCAACGATCCCAAAGTGCTTCACAAACTCTGCATAGGTGCAAACCTGCAGGCCCCATTTGTGTAAATGGGATTTTGATTTCAATGGGAGTTTGGAATAAAGTCGACATAAGCGATGCACCGTACATTCAACAGCATTGAACTGCAGGCAGTTTTGGGGCTGAGAATAGCATGGTGCACAGTGGCCACGGGAAGGTTAAATCGCTGCGATGGACCATGGGGCAGCTCCTTACAAGTGGAAGGTGCCATATGATCTTTACTGTCCAAAAGGAGCGCAGAGAAGTTTTGCAGCTAGAAGTATATGCTCTTGGTATAATTTCAGAACAGAATAATCCCCTTTACCGGTCTTTGCTTTGTACTAAATCTCCATTTAGCTAAAGCTGCTCTTGACATCAAACCCACAATATAACAGCAAGCGCCAATACATGTCAGAGCCTGTAGGCCTGATACTACCCATCTAAAGCTAATGACTTTTGCAATGATTTCAATGGCTGCAGAATACAGCTGTAATGCAAATGATTATAAGGTCAGCTTTTTTGTTTTGTTTTTTGTTTAGCATCTTCCTTGTAGCCAAAATGAAATGGAAGGGATATTTCCTGAGAACTCCTCTCACAATCCCCTTTTAAGTTAAGAAATATGTATGCTGCACTTTGGTGTGTGCCAGTTGCTTTCTATTATGATAATAAAGACTGGACTTTGGGAAGGGCAGGAGGAGGGAGACACTTTTCCAGAGAAATTCTTGGGTTTTCACTTGCTTAGGATCATGGTCTGCTAGGTAGAGCAGCATGGAATGAGATTCAGGACTCCCAGCTTCTAGCCCTCCTGCAAGGGAAATTTTGTCAGGAAAAAGTGCAGCAGACCGGGAGCTGGGGCTCCTAAATCCTGGGCCTGAGTGCTTAGGAATAAGTGAGGTGTAGCAATTCTAGCCTATAAGAAATGGGAAGTCAGAATACCTGCATGCTCTAGCTCATACAAGCTTGTGCTGCATCTGTCTATGTAACTATATATATGCACACACATACAAACACATTTCTGTGTGTATGCACACACACACACACACACACATACTCTCTCTCTCTCTCTCTCTCTGTCTCTGCACATCTTGGCTGCTGTGGTTTCCCTGCTTTGCCTGTGGCAGGTTCAGGTGTTAGGTCTGTGTGGTGTCAGGGTTGATGGTCGTCTTATGAAGAGTCTGGATTATGGATTGTACAGGATGGTTTACCCAGGAATGATCCTGCCTCAGGCAGGGGTTTGGACTAAAATCACCACTAGAGGTCCCTTCCAGGCCCACTGCTCTAGGAGTCAGACACACACACACTTTAGTGAGTCTATAAGGGGCAAATCTACTCTGCCTTCTAACTGGACTTCAGACTAAGGTGTCTAACTACATCCATCTTCCTGGATGCTCTTCCCAGGTTTGCCTCTGACTCATCATACCTCAGTTTACCCACATGCAAACACTAGGCATATTGGCACCTTCCTCTTTTGTGCCTGACGATCTTTAATTCATCCGTGCTTCCAAATGTCTCTGAGACCCTCAGCTGAAAGCACAAGGCACTGCTTTCTCTTTCGCACTGTTTCACATCCAATGCTCATCCAACAAAAGGCCCAGCCTAATAATGATTAAATAATGAATCTAAGAAAGACTATTTTCTATTTTCTGTTCTTCCTTTTCCTGGCATATCCAGAATCACATTAGTGCCTGTCATCAGCATTATTATGGCCCTATGGTTCACGGCTTCGTACTAGCAAGCAGAAGCCTCAGCTTATCATTCATAACTGAGAATTGGCTTCTTCTACTGTCAACGCAGCTTACAGTCCTCATCTATCTAATTCAGTTAGATAGTAATTAGTTTTGTATTACTTTACACAGTGATGCTAATACTGATTACAAGGCCTGATAACTTGAGTAATAAATATGACCCAAGGCTGAAAATTACCTTTCTCTTTTATTGGTGAAAGTTGAAGTTAGTGAAATGAGACACAAATTGGTTTATGAGATGAGGCAGCTGCCTCCTGTTACAGGCTGCAGGTTTGCAGCTTAATCCTCCCCATTTCAATGTGGCTGCACAACAGGGGAGGGAAAAACCCAGCCATGACGCTGAACATTTGACAGTCCCCTAGCTCGCTACCGCTAGGCTGGCGCAAGCTAATTCAGGGGTTGAGTGAGAACACAATTGCACAGGGAGTATTTATGGAGGAGTGAGAGGAGTAACCATCCCTCTTCCTGCCCGCCTTGGGAAGCTGAGAGGCACATGTCTCTCTGCCACCAGTGAAGTTGGTGCAGTCACAAAACCGTGCCTCTGATTCTCTCCAGCACTGTATCACCACTGACTTCAATGATATTGCTGCTTTATCAGTGAACCAGCAAACTCCCAGCTTCGGGCACTGGGCAGGGATACAAACACCCGGATGGATATGACCCTTTGCATTCACCGGGATGGGATTTTACAGGTTAGTTGGAAGTGGCTTTTTTGCCAGTGCCCACCACAGCTGTGACCTAAGAGAGTTCACCGCATTACTCTGAAGTCAGTCAGAAGGCACCTTTATACAGTAACTAAGGGTTGTGTGTGTATATCTATCTATCTATGTATACATAGATATAGGTATTATATATAGAGATATCTATCTATCTATCTATCTATCTATCTAGATAGATAGATATATGGAGAGTGTACAAGCTTTCTTGAACTCCAGCTCACTTTCATCAGATGCTGATGATGTGCCCTAAGAAACATGCTTTTAGCAAAGCTCCCTTTGACCTCACTGGGGAGCCCTAAATATTTAATAACTTCTCAGTCCCAGGAAATCTCCATTTTTCCTGTGACGTGATTTACTACTGGTTAAATAAATTATTACACAGTGAAGTCTGCCTAGATTGGCACCCTTAAAACTTCTGTAGGGTTTTCAGGCAAATTCACAAGGATGTCAGTGTGCATTTTCATAAGTGACTCAAGCATGCCAAATCAGGACACGGGACAGAGGCTAGGGAAAGAGAGAGTGATGAACTTGCACGATCACCTTTCTCTTTTACACTATTTTACACTCAGCTGACTTAGATGAAATGACTCCTGATTGATACAGGCATGAGAGCAAAATCAGGCTCTGTGTGCACATGTCCGTGTGCATGCGTGTGTGTGTGTGTGTGTGTAACCCTTGGGGGGAAGATCTGAAAATAGCATAAACTGACAGTGCTCTACTGAGGTTACCTGAGGATCTGCCCATCTATCCATCTCACCTTCCAGAGGAGCAGCCAAAGACAGCAAACCCTCAGCAGGTGTTTCCCCAAACTGGCATGACTATAGACAGGCTTTTGCTGCCCGGTGCTAATAAACACCAGGGAACAGCTACCTGCTTAAATCCCAGAAGCACTGGGTTTGGTTCTACAAATCTCATGCATTCAACATTCAAATGAAATATTCAGCATTTCCTCTTTGGATCACTGACCTGGAAACATTCAAAGCAAGATGCAAAGTCAACTGTAAGAACCTAGGCAGCCAACATACACCTCTGAGCATTCAGAACAGTTCTATAGGGAATTAGTCCTAAAATGAAAAAAAAACAAAAACCAACCCCAGTGTAATAAAATTCAAATCCAATTTTAAAAAGAGGGATCAAAGGGCAAACTGAAGTTTCAGTAACAGCCAGTTTTATGTCCCTGTATTCCTGATCCCTGCTGTTTATACTAAGCTCAAATTCCCGTCACACTTTAATAGCCCTTGGCTCCAAATGTGACTAGGAGCATCCGGGCTGAACCCATAGCATCAGCTTGCAAAGTCCTGTGCAGTTCAGGATATGAAGCAGGCAGGAGCACAGCGAACCAGGCCTGGGCTGAAGCCACTTGTGACTGGGATCAGTCAAGGCTCTAACTCCAGTTTAGGGCATTGAGATATTGTCAGCGGTTTACTTTGGAAACGACTGTCTCTTGCCAGGAAATTCTCCCTGCTCTGCATCCACAGCACTAAAGTGATTCTCTGCAAGGGACCGTGCTCGTTCTCCCTTGTCAACTCTCCCCCCACGCTCCTACAGGGACACATTTTCTTCCCGCTGACCTGAATGACGACAGGTCACTTGAGGGAAGGGTCCCCGACTCCTTCTGCATTACCGCCGACAGCCGCTGACTCAGAAATAGATCTCCCCTTAACCATGGCCCAGCTGGGATCTCTGGAAGGGGCGGGGGAGCTGGGAGAGAGATTCCTGGGCATGTGATGGAGATGTTAATTTGTTGCTGAATTAAACGTGGAAGGCGCTGAACTGGGCGGTGCCTGAGATGAAAGGCATGCTCGGGGATTGCATCTGGCAGCTGTGCTAAAGAAAGGAGATGCTAAAACTCTGGAAGAGATCTGCAGAGGCACAGGGCTCTCCAGGGGATCGAGAGCTCGGTGAACCCACTCCTGTACACTCCGGGTGCCTGAGGTCAACAAGGGAAGCCAAAGGAAGGCTCACCCGACACCCAGCCTTTCTAGAAGCCAGGTTTTATTTAAAGCCAGTGGGCCAAACCCTGCTCCAGGTCACTCCACTGAAATCAGCCAGGCCTGAACGTGGCCTAAAACTGCCGGCTGGAGTGCACGGATTTCATTTCCCCCACGTAAGTCAGGACCAAAGTTTTAAACATAGCATGGAGGTGGGGGGCAGCATCCGATGAACCAGCTGCCCAAACTCTGGGCATCCTTGGAAGAAAATACCGGATGCAGAGACGATGGGTGCTGCAAAAGGAACGGGGGTCTGGAAGCAGCTCAGAGAAGGTGCTTGCTGGATCCAAAGTTATAGAGATTTTCCCCATTGAAACCCCCCCCAGATCCACATGCTCTCTTGTCCATTTGAGAGGAGGCCGAGGAAGGGGGAGCAAGGAGATGTGCGAGTAGCATTCAAGCCCCAGCTCGCTGGCATGTGTTGTGTCAGGAGAAGGCAGGCGGCTGCTTCTTAAGGATCCACCGCCTGTTTAAAGCAATTCCCATCGATTTCCCTCTGCTTTGTCCAGCCTAGCGCATGCGCACAGTCCCTGGAGTGTATTCGCACACACACAATGCCTTTATATTGGTCAGTCGCTTCTAGGTTTCCTGTCTTCCCACCCCTTCCAATTTGCAAGCAACTTGGGGTTTGGGTTTTTTTCCCCCTCTCCCAATAACCTCCACATACTTTCTTTTCTCTCTTTTTCTCTTTTTTTGGAACAAGGTGTTGAGCACAGATGTTCCTTTGGATGTTTCTTCCTCGTAGCAGAGACACTCAGAAACACTTGGTAGGTTAAAGGAGGCTTTATCCACTACCTCTCAGTATCCAGGGCAGGGACAGAAGAGCTTATTGTTAGCCAGATAAAAAAGCATATATACATAAAGCATCCAGGATAAGAGCCCAGCTGCTAATTGGTGCCACACTGAAAAGACTCCATCTCCATTCCTATTTATAGCTTCCCCCCCTCCTTCCAGGCAACAGTACAATTAAATCCCACATCCTTCTGTGATCACTTTTGTTCCTTTCTGTGAAAAAGCAGAAAATAAAGACACCCTTGTTTCTTAAAAGAAGTCGAATGGACTTTTATTTCCACTCTGACCACACAAACACAAAAAAAGCCTTTTGCCTCCCCTTCCCCCCCACCAACTCAACAATTGCTGGGCTTGGAAAGTACAGAAAGGCAACCAGAAAAAAAGGGAAAGAGTGTGTATGTGTGTGTGGACGATCAGCCTCAAGCATGTCACAGATGGACACATAAAGGGACATTTAAATGTCATGTTAAATCAGTGCAGCTGCCCCCCACACCAGCAAATGCATCTATGCAAAGAGAAGGGAGGAATCCAGCAGAAGCGATTACAGTGGGGAATCACACACTACATATAGAGGAAAACACAACATATATAGGCAGACAGAAACAGAGACAGATCCTAACTTACCAATAATAGACTTTCCCCCCACCTTTTCAGGCTACTTTCTCCTACTGCACACTGCAAAGTGATGGACAGCGCACACATTCCCATTGACTGCCCATTCACAAGCTGGGAATTCGACTGACCCTGTATTAGCAGCCTCATCTTTAATGATATACTTTTCAAAGGAGCCAACAACCAAGGCAGGAGGGATCTCAGCAGCCCTGCCTGCTGAAATGCTGTGCCAGGTGATAATTACTGAATCCCTGCACCTCTCTCTCCTGGTGAAACAAAAGGCAGGCATATCACACTCTCCCCAGCTTCTCCTCTACCTGAATTTCAACTTTTAATTGAAGTGAGTGTGCCTAGGGGGTGGGGGTAGAGTTATACCCAACACCCCCACAGACTCTGGTTGAAATCAAAATCCACAGCAGATCTAAGACTATGAAAGCTGCCTCCCCCCTACCCCCCTTTTCAGTCCAATCTGCCCACTCCACACACCTTATCCATCCACCCCCACTTCCCCCATGCCCTGCACTCCCCCACATCCCTTGCCCGAGCTACAGGAGAGGGATTTGATGAATGACCTCTATTGCGTGCTACCAGAAGGAGGGTGGGGGTGGGGGTAGGAGGGGGGGGGAAATTGCAAAAAAGATGCAGTTTGCTACACTAGTTTCTTTTGTACTCTATAGCTTTAATAGAAAATGGCGTTAGGGGAGAGAGAGAAAGAAACCTACTTGAGTTAGTTCTGTGCCCATCAAGATGAGAAAGAAGAGGCTCAAAAGCTTGCTTGCAGGTTGCATCTCTTGCACACAGGTCCAGGCACCTTGCATGCAGTTCCCCCCTTTCGACCTGGGTTATTCTTTTTCCCCTGCGTTGATCACTGTCTCCCTTGCTTCCTTTCCAGTCCTTTCTTATTATTTTTTTTTCTAAAAAAAGAAATAATAATAATATATATACACACTATAATTATTCTCTCAGTGGCTTTCAGCACCCCAAGAAGGCAATGCAGGAAATCTGCTTAGTCGAGCCTTCACTTTGCATATTTATTGAGATTCCAGTTTCTCTTGTCTCCTCTCCGTGCTGGCTTTCTCCTTGGCTTTTAAATTTTTTTTTTAAATTTTTTTTTTAATGGCTCCCCTGATCAAAAGACATTTGCGAGGAGAAATTCAACGGAGCACGAAATGGTTATCTCTGCTATTGCCAAAAGTTTGCCTTGAAAAGGGGGGCTGATGGAGGGAGGACAGGGATTAAAAAAAAAAAAAAAAAAGGAATTGGAAGGCAGTGGCTACTAGCAGGGGATGGATGTTTGAAACAGGATGTGACATCAACAAAGGCGGGGGAAATTTAACTAAGCACAGGGAAGGGAGCAGGGGGGGAAATAGCATCAGGATCAAAAATGCAGCCAGATGAAAGAGGAGGAGGAGGAGGGGTCAGTTCTGATGCTGGAGGGGCCTTCCGAGCAGACAGCACTGATTGCGGAGGACCGTACGGGGATGCGTCTCTGCCTGAATTTCCCAGGCAAGCCCTGGACCAGCTGCAGCATGGGTTTTGCAGGACCAGACCGACAGTGCACACCACCGAGAGGTGATCCTAGAGAGAGAAAGGGATGCCAGGAGAAACCGGATGCTGCATTTTGATGGCAAAGTGTGTGTGCGTGCAGGGGGGTGTTCAGCCTGTGGGTGGTTTTATAACCCCCTGCCCTTTCTTCCCATCTTCGAGGACCCAAGGAATTGCAGCTCCTGGGTGGAGCCAAGCTCATTTAAACTTAGAAACTCAGTAAAATGGGTATATTACATCATCTTTACTCCTCCCTCTCCTACATTTCATTAAGAGGGAGGCTTTTTAAGTGGGGGATGGAGGGAGAGATCCAATCTGGGACAGAAATGCCCAAACCCCACCCACAGGATATAAGAAAAATGTAGGTGCAGTGTATATAGGTCAAGCTAAAAATGGTAAATAGCTTCCTATTTCTGCAAAGCAAGGTAGAACCCCCCCCCCCATATAACCATGGAGGGAGGGAGAAAGATTTCTGTGTTATCACACACACACACACACACACACACACACACACACGCAGGTTGCCAGCATTGCAGAGGATGTCAAAACATGCCTTAAGGAGTTAGATTAGGATTATCACTGCCATTTTCCAGGTGGGAAAGTTGATACACAACTTAGTTGCTATCCTAACTTTTGACATTAAAAAAAAATCATCTACCAGCTTCCTTAGTAAGAAACTTCCTCTCCTGGATTTTATTCCTTGGTGGTTCATTGCAAAGACTTTCTACTTTATTCAGAAACTTCTGGTGTGGCTGTTTTCAGAGACAAGATCCCCGACTCTATAGACTGTGGATCCCATGCATGACCCCCTCCTCCCCATGTTCAGTGGAAGGGTGGAAAATCAGGACATGGCAACATAGAGTATAATTTAGCAGTGATGGCTGAAAGCAAATTGGGCGATGGATTTCAATGCACGAGGGCAGGAAACATGGCCAGCAACATTTTGGGCCTGTGTGTTCAAGGGCAAAGCATCACAAAGGACGCATCTACACGTGCAATGAGTGTGATGTGATAAACTCTGGTGCATTTTGCGCTGGAGTACACTGCTCCCAAATGCAGCATTTAAACGTGTGCCCAAGACAGCAGCACTTTGAGCTGGGGCAGAGCAGCCCTGGGCTGGCAACAGCCTTGGGGAGTCAACCCTGGGCTCTGGATGGTGATGTTGGGTGGTAGAGGGGCTGGCTGGGGCACAAGGGTGCCAAACTGTGGAAGCAGGCAGCTCCCCCCCCCCCCCTTTATCACCCTCATGCCCCAGCCAGCCCGTGTCACTATTTACACATGCATTTTAGCAGAGTTAACTACTCCGCCTGAGATATTACTGTTAGGAATAGTACTAACTTACAGCAGAGTTAATTAGTTTACTGTGCTCTAATACTGGCACATGTGTAGATGGTGATGCTTTACTGTGGAGCTAATTAGTGAACCCCAAAGTAATGTGCATGGGTAGATGCACCCAAAGACTGATAGCCTCTTGTGTTCTCATTCTCTGGGAACTTCAATGAGGATGCTGTGTTTGGTTCTGGACAATCCTTCCCTAGAAAGATACTGAGAAAATTCAGTTGATTATGATGGGAGTCAAGGGTTCAAGGACCTGAGCCTAAGTGATTTGGTCAAGGTCATAGAGGGAGTCTGTAGCAGAGGACTTGAACCCAGTCATAGGCTAGCACCACAGCTAATGTCCTCTCCTTCTGCAATGAATGAACAGTGCCAATTTAGAGCAGCTGGGAATCGGGGCCAGATTAGCAGACAGCCCCGTCCCAGAAGGGAGGTGGACTAGCCTGTCTAAAATGATTGTATTATATTGCAGCGTACACCAGCTAACACACTTTCCACAGCAAACAGCCTGAGACTATTCCTATTAACCCTTCCATAAAAAGCCAGAACATACCTGATGCTATTCAGGAACTGCTACCGTCAATACTTAAGGGTTATGGGCTGCAAGTCACATTCTCACTTCACAGCTGGAGCCCACACAACTCTAAGGAAATTGGAGAGAAAACATCAGAGACAAGCAATAAAGTCAGCCTGCCACACCACGTGTCAACACGGGATGAAACGACAGAACACGAAACCACCGGCTTCACCTTGCACTGCAAGTGTCTGGGAACCATGCTGTGTGGACCCAATTTTGGCATCTCCAAATAGACGTGGAAAAGAAACATTACACTCTGACATATATATACGCCTTTGCTAAAAACTGAAAAAAAAAGTACATTTTAAAAATCAGTTGGTGTGCGCATACAACGCCTATGCCTTTCTATCCTCCGTTGCTTTTGTGCCTATCTAATGTCATTGACATCCCTGATGTTGGCGCTGATCTATCCCCAGGAAAATGTGAAAAGAATCAGGGCAATAAACTTTTTAATATTTTTTTTAACTACTAATTTGTGTAAAAGTGGCCCCTAGAGGTCCCAGCTGACCTCTAGGTCTCACGGTGCCAGGCCCTGTACATTCACAATTTCTTTTTACTATGTACCACAACGATCTGACAAGGAAAGCGTTTATGTTGGACACAACATGGAAAGGAAAAGTGGCCTAGAGAGAGGAACTTCCATTTCCTGTGCCACAATGCGGATCAGGTGCTGACCTGGGAACACACCCAGGTCTCCCAGATCCTTCAAGGCGGTGTTCCCAGCTTTGAAAACAATATTGGCAAATGAGAAAGGGGTCAGAAAAGACTTACACAGATGAGCCCAGGTCTGGAAAACCTTCATCTTTCCTTGGAAATGAAGCCGCTCTCCTATTCTAGGACACATTAAGGGACCCACAGCAAGGGGAGGCTCGGCAGAGGAAGAGTTTGGGTTGCTTTTGCTAAATTTGGTGCTCCTGGAAGGTCCTAGATCAGGACCAAGGTCCTCTATTGACCTTCCAGCAGCGTCAACTGCCTCTTCCTGGCTGAGCACCACGATGGACAGGAGGTAGCTCCTGTTTCACTGATTTCTCAGCCTCTCTGATCACACCTGAGGGCCAGGGATGGTGCTGCTTTCACCTGTCTGCCAGGAACACAGGCATCAAGTTCACTTTGCAGGAGTCACTAAGCAGCTACAAGACAGGATCCGGTTTTCAGCAGCGACTTGGAAGCTCCACGGCAGAAGCAAGAACAACCCTCTGGGCTCCTTTCATTCTGGCAGCGTTTTTTCCCACCCCCCTGCAAGTGAAGGACCACGCTGGACTAGATTCAACATCACATTTGGAGCTGAAAACCGTCTCCCGTGACTGACACCTGGCCCACCCAGTTCCCCTGGCGTGTTGAATGCGGGCTGCAGCATATGTGAAACAAAATTGCTCCTCTCGCAAGGCCAAGTCTAATCATACCCACTGGTGTTGGTGCCCCTCCTCTTGGCCAGATGGCTGCTGTTAATTCACGTTGGCCTAATTCCCTTTCCCCTTCACTACTCAAATTTTAGACAACCCCCTCCATTTTCTCCTCTGCAAGCAGTCCAACAGTGTCCCTCCTCAAACTGGTTTTGCAGTCTCCTTGTGCTGCCTGTTCTGCCTCCACAAGAGGCTCTTGACTCAGCCAAGCGGCTAATGTTAACTAGCATATCCTGGCTTGGACAAGCTGGCTTGTATCCGGCTAGAGATAAGAGACCCCTGGATTGGTCTTGGGACCAATCTTATTTCATATTTTTATTACTGACCTTGGCAGAAATAAGTAGCAGGAGTGTGCTAGGGAAAGCTGCAGGGAAGATGCAGCTGGGAAGCAGACCAGAGTACCATGGAGGACAACTGGATGACCTTGCTGACCAGATTAAAAGAAATGGGATGAAATGTATGCCACAAAGTGCAAGGTTGTGCAGTTAGGGACAAAACTTGAGGGATTCTGCTGGAAATTGGGAGCTCATCTGTTGGAAGGGAAAAAACCCAGGCCAACGAGTCAATCACAGGCTGCCTATGAGCCACCAAGGCGATGCAGCTATAGAAAAAGGCAAATGCAATCCTAGCAAAGTAGTCATCCTGCCTCCAGCAGACATGGGGAAATGCCAATACCATTAAATAAGAAACTAATGCACACTCATATGGAGCATTGCATGCAGTTCTGCTCATCCACATTCATGGCAAATGAATTTGGTCTGGGACAGGAGCAGGGAAGAGCGATTAGGATGATCAGGAAAAGGAGAGTCCATCCTATGAGAGAAGTCCAGAAGAAGTTGGCTTGTGCAGACTAACTGAACAAAGGCTGAGTGCTGCCATTATGTGCATTCACCAGAGAGAGGAAAACACTGTTTTGGAGAAGGGACAGTAATGGGACAAAGATAGATGGGAACACAACGGAGCTTGATCCATCTATGAAAAGGAATAGGTGACATGGCTGTGTACAAGAGCTGGACTCATTTACCCAGGAGGTCACATCCATTCCCATGTTCCTAGAAGCTGCCTAATTGTACGGTCAAGGAAGGAGGAAGAAAACCCAGCAACTCCCATGAACAATCACAATGAAGCAATACAAAGCAGATGAAATAAGCCTACGGACTCATGCAGGCTGCTAAACCTCCACCGAAGAGCAGGGATTTGCACTCACAGTAGCTGGATTTGAGTGAGCAATTTAGAGAGAAAATTTATCATACTTTCTCAAATCACCCAGTGTCCCCCCTCGCTTCTAGAAATTTTTTTTTGCCTTGCTCACATGGCTGCAGGGACCATTTTCTATGCTGAAAAGTATTTTGACTTGGGTTTGAAATGAATTCAGGCTACACTGTAAAAGTACTGCCGCCGATGCCACATAGACAATAATGAACAAAAAAGCCAAGGAGGCTAATTAAAGGATTCACTTAGGAATACTAGTCTATAAATATTTCTCATCTCATCCCCAGCTCACAAGTCTTGTCTAATAAGCAACTCCAGATACCCAGCACCCCCCTCATGGGGTTTACTGTTTATGCTGACATTTCTCAGGCTGTTCCCTAAGGGTTGTCCAGTGTCCAAGTGACTTTCCAAACTGACCCAAATTATTGATCTTCTGTCTGAAAAAGTGTCAAGAGAGAGGAGAAAGGTGGCTGGCAAGAGCTGAGCTGTCAGGGGACCCTCACACTGTGTGACGGGAGAATTTGCTTCAAAAAGGCCATTCCTACAAGAGCAGTCACTCTACATGGAGCGATATTTTATCAGCTTGCAGTGCTTAGAGAATCAGTCCTGGAGGAGACTTGTATATAATATCCCCGTGTGTACAGATTTAACTGGGAAAAACAACACGGGAGCATGTTCTCGTCTTTGGGGGGCCTGAATGTCATGGCACACGGACATTTTTTTCAGTGCCATGCGACCTCCTTTTCTTTCTGTGTGATGGACCATTGAAGATGGTAGACCAGAAATAGGGAGAAGAGGTGGTGCTTGAATACAGGATGCCGATTCAGGCATTTACAGCTGTCAAGTTTGCAATCAGCTCTTGGTTCAAACTTCTCGTGGACGTGCAATTGTAGCCGAGATACTGGGAAGCATCTTGTCTGCCGCAGGATTAGGTGGCACTGCATTTCTAAAGCATCACCTCCTCAGCAGCACCCTGAAACATAGTGTTTTGTTTGCACGTAGCCAGTGATCGCAAGAGAAGATGCCTAGGCTCTTGGTTCCCTTTGGCAAGTCATGGGATTGAACTTTCCTGTGGCCCTGTTGTGAGCCTGGACCGAGTTTTAAGTCAAAGTGAGCTGTTTTATGGTCTTTGCCAAAATCCTCCGAGAACTGCATTTTTTTTTTAAACAGTATTGACACAAAATGCGTCAAAAAGTGGCGATTCTGCTAGCATTGCATTTCTAGAAGTGTTTCTAACACTGATCAATATTATCATCCCATAGTATCTGCCTAGATTCCTTGCGTTTTATTATAAGTTCTTTGGGGCTGGGATCATGTTTTGTGCTTTCTCTGGGCACGTCTCCACGAGATGCTAAATGCATAGGAAACTAATTCTGCTGCGCATTAGAATCACGAAAAGACCGTGCATCAGCACGACTGCACCAGTTCCTGTGCATTTAATTAGTACCTGTTATCACTGGGACTCGACTTAATGTGCAGTAGCAACGGCAGATGAATGCACGTGTAGAAACGCTCTCCTTGCACGGCACCTAGCACAAAGAGGACATGATCTACGATTAGCGCTCCCAGGTTTTATAGCAATCCAAGGAATAAAATATAAACGATCCCATTTCCTCCTTTTTCTTTATCAAAATGTATACATCCCACAGCAGTGTAAGTAGCACATTTTCAAAGGGGGGGGGTGGTGAGAAATACCCAAGCAGAAATCAATAAATGAGCGTGTGCTCCTTTAAGAAAGGGCTTTGTTCACCTCAGGCAAAGTATCACCATAATGGGATGCGGCAGTTGCTACGGTAACAGCACCAACATCTTTTTTCATGAATAGTAAAGCCATTTGGCATGGAGCAGTAAAGCCCACATACGTTGCCAGTGCATATGTTAGCACTGCCCAAGGGTTACTTGCATTTGCTGACTGTATTTTTCCCCCTGAAAAGCAATTATGTGGCTATGTGCATTAATTTAAAGGGTGTGATGGCAGAGCAGCTAAGACACCTCTTTATGGCTTCAGGAGTATGGGTTCAGGCCTTGTGCCAAAGATCCCCCACTTTCCCCTTAAGTCAACCCAGCTGTTAATGAGTGCGTGGCTACAGGCTGAGCTGTCAGAGGCAGCGGGACAGAGACACTAGACATATATAACATTAGCCATGTTAGCCTGACGAGCTGGGGGACCGTCCAACTGGCTGACGCGTGCATTATTTATATACTCCGTATTTGTTTCAGCAGTCCCTTAAAATAGAGAAACCAACTAATTTCATTGCATTTGGCCACACGGCATCAGAAGTTACCACATTCTCCTCTTCAAAAACCCCCAGCACTTGACCCTGATCTGCACATCGATCTGTGGCTGCTTAAGGTGAAAGAGAAGATTAACAACATGTCAACTAATGCAGCTGACATGTCTCAACGCTGTTCCTATTTGGACAGAAGTTGCACGTGGGTCCTGCAGAATATTTGGTCAAGCCAACATTTCTTTTCCGGTTGTTCCTGCCTCTCAGATCAGATCTGTGGAAAACAAGGACATCTCTTGTGGACATCAAGGCAACATGTTGAAGGTGAGGAACAGCAGAACTGCTTCATTAGGGAGTTTGAGAAAAAGGCCAATGAAGAAAAATCAACTTGGTTGGACATGCTACGATCTGTAGACTCAAGGAGGGTTCAGCCACGTTGGTGCCTGCCTGGATAGCTGCAAGAGCTATCTGGTAACAGGAGGAGCAACCCAGGGCTCTTTTAATGTATAGAAGCCTTTAGGTTAAGGCAGACCAGGTTCTTTGGGTAGATGTGAGATCTTTTATTAGACCAACTAAATAGTTGGAAAAATTGTTCTTTGCAAGCTTTCAGGCACAAAACACCTTTCTTCAGGCACAAGGAAAGTCTGAAGAATGCCTGAAGAAGGGTGTTTGTCCCCAAAACCTTGCAAACAACCATTTTTCCAACTATTTAATTGGTCTAATAATAGATATCACATCTACCCAAAGAGTGGGTGGGGTTCACCCAGATCAGAGACCTCCGAGCGGGAGTGGGTAGGCCCCACTGCACTGGCCGAACACATGGGTCTGGCCACAGAGTGAGCATCCTGCTTGCGGATGGTCCAGGAGGTGAAAGCCCTCTTGCCTGCCGATGCCCTTGGCCATTTAGAGGGAGTCCTGTAAGAGGGTGGTCCCTGCCTACCCCCTTTCCCCCCAGCCTGGTGGAGCTGCTGGTGGGGCCCGTGCTCTGGCTAGCTCTCCCTGCTCCACCATCTGAGCCGGCTGGGAGGACGTGCATCTGGTCCACTTCTCTACGGCCCACCAGTGCCAGCTCTACACGCTCGTCCACCGCACACTTCATCATGCTGCCCTCGTGTCCTGCCCGGATACCAAGTGGCGGGACACCCTCGGCGAGGCTGAGGATGATGGACCCCATGGACAGAGTCTGCATTTCATCCTGATCCCACGCACCGCTGGGGACCACTGGTGTACATGGCATACTTTAAGACGGCTCCCGACACATGCCCATTTTGTGGGCAGAGGGAGACCCTGACACACTGGTCCTGGAGTGCACCAGGTTGCAGCCCCTGCACCTCCTCCTCCAGAGCCTCCTGCTGAGCTTCTGGCTGCACTTCCCTGCACAGGTTTCTTTTTGCACTCCTCATCCGTGACCCCACCAAGGCCCGGGGCCTCATGGTCAACCTCCTCCTTGCCAAGCTGGCTGTCACAGGAGGCTCTGGCCAGGAGGGTTCCCAGGGACTGTGGGGCCTTTTTCCTGGGTTTAGTCCATTTCCACATCTGAGCAGATACCACTGGGCAGCAGCCGCCGGCTCTTTGGCTGCTTTTGAGAGCTGGTGGGCGCTGGCTGGGGTGCTCTGCTCGGTGTCCCCCGAAGGCTCACTCATTTTGACCCTTTGACTACACTGACACTTCCTTTTTTCCTTTTTTGTTCCAAGCAATCAGTTGATGACTCAGTCTCCATCGCTGCCCAACAGTGGCAGCCAAAGTCAAATAGTAGTCTAGCCCACGCCTGTTATCATCAAATAGGTCTACCAAGAGTTCGGACTACTTTTCTCTGGGGTAATGTCATTGAAGAAAACAAGGCTAACCCCAACAGTGAGACTAGCCCTTTGTTTTCACATCAGTATGGGGGAAGTGGATAATTACCTGCATGAAAAAAGGGCCAGGTGAGGGGTGGGGGTGTTTAGGAACTGGAGATGGGAGCTAAAGTATGAATTTATCTGTAGTGGAAACACCTACCTTTTAGCTAGCAGTTTCATCAGTAGCTCTACAGGTGTGTTACCAAGAAGTCCGTCTTGTTATCCCCATTGTACAGACGGGGAAACTGAGGCAATGGGTGGTAGAAGAGCAAATAAACTTATTTAGAGTCAGGGTAGAGCTGGGAACAGATACTCAGCCTCCAGAGCACCCATTCAGCACTCCAGTCAGCAGCATCACGTAGCAGACAAACGCAAGGGGAATATCTAGCTGTGGTATGGGAGCAGAATAGATGGAAGTTGGAGGACAAGCTATTTGATTAGTCACTGCCATGCCTAGGAGCAAGCTAGAAAGAGCCGATTGGTAGAGAGCAGCACAGCAGAGCAACACATATCTACCATGGATGCCTAAAGTGTGCCTACTCCGCTGTAGCACTTTAGGGCAGCTTTGAAGGGATCTATTTATCCATAGGAGCAAGGGGAACCAACTCAGAAAACCTGGTGAGATGGAGGGCAGCCAGATGCTGGTCCCAAAGTGCAAGGGGCAGAACTGTCTCCTTCATGCTTTCCTCTCATCCCACTGCTTCCACTTCTAGATATGGGATCAGAGAGGTGGCTTTTTTCTCCTGGAGCCTCCATGCACACCTCTTCCCTCCCATGGATCAGCAGCTGTGAAGGATCGCACCGGTATAAAGGATCCAGGTCATGCTGGTGACATGAAAGAGAAAGGCGACATTTGTATTGGATTGTTGCTTGGGTCAATCAGAAGGAAGAAGTAATAATCATTACTATTATTTATCAGGACAGCAGTTGGAGGCGCTAAAAAAGATTTGGGGTCATATTGCACAAAGTACCAAGATGCAGTCCCTGGTGACAACCTAATGAGAAGGTCAGACAAAGAGTGACGGGGGATACACAGGGAAAAGGGAGGAAGTAGGACTTCCTCAGGGTCATTTCGCAGATCTTTGGCCAAGAAGGGAAGAGAACCCAGGACTCTTCATGCACATCCCACTGCTGGGACCACTCAATCACGCTGCCCCTTTGCGAAGGGGTCATGAATCATTCCTTTAGCCTTCTTGGCACATGCCTCAAGCTCTCTGATGAGCCAACTAATTCGGGTGGTAAGGGAGGGCGGATGCATGTACCAATCTCCTGGGACTTGGCCTAAGGCCATCTCCCCTCTGGATGCATTTGGTCTATGATAATGAGAGGGCAGAAAAGCAAAGGAAGCCAGGTTCCAAGGCCAAATTTTGTTTCATCCATAAGGAGAAAGCTGCAGAGATTAGTGTCTACAGGGACATTGGGAAAGATGGATATGCAGTTGATAAAACACTTATGATCCAAACCCGAAGGGATGCAAACTGGCAAAAAGCCAGTGAATTCAGTTAAGCTGCACTGGTATACATGACCTGAAGTCTCTCCGTTGTGGATGGGATAGGGCTATTTTCTCTGTTTTCACCTGCTGATTGGCTTTGTCTGGGTGCAAAATGCATCTAAAAGACAAAGACAGAAACAAGGAGGATGCACACTCCCTTCCGGAAAGGTGGCTTGCTCATATTTTTAGGAAGCATATCTTTTTCTCGGCACTATTTCACTTTCCTGTTCAGAGGTGGGCTGAGGAGCAGGTGATGCCAGACTTCATCCCTGCAATAAAGCTTTAGGGAAGCAGAGAGCAGGTCAAAACCTTGGGAAGAGTTAGAGACACAGTAACACTAAGCTTTGATGTTGGGGAGAAGAAATGTTGGAGTACGTAAAGGAATGAAGACGGGAAGGGCCAGATCAGAAAGAGGACCTGGACAAGATGGATCTAATGGCAACCAAAGGGCCTCTGTGTGATGGAGATTATCTGGGAAAACAAACCTTGGTGTGATCCATGACTTAGCATTTGGGGTTCGGTGAAGAACGGAGGTTGCCTACAAATCGTCCATTGGGAAGACCTTGAGAAAAGCGCAGTGGTACCTTGGTGCTGGTTTTCTGGTCAGTACTTGGACAGGAGACTTCCTATGGAAAAATAAGGTGCTATGGGGGAGAGGCACCTGCTCACTATGAACACTCTCCAGCGGTCAGTAATAATTTCTTGAGTTGGCTGACACTGCTGTTCTTCGCTGGGAAGGAGAGAGAAAACCTGGTGGCAAAGACACTGCTTGAGGACTCCTGATGGATCCCTGGCTCTCACTTCTTGGCTGGCTTTGGGAGAGTCATCTTAATATCTCCGTGCCCCACTTCCCTGTCTATAACGTGGGGTTAAAACTGTTTTCTTTCTTCTGCTCAATGCCTTTGTATCATGAACAATGGAGACAGTGCACCTGGCATCCTTTAACTGGACCCTCTACGAGTATCTTCAGTAGGTATAATGTCAGTGATAGATGTAGAGACAACAATCCAGGCAAGGTTATTTTTAAAATCACTTTTTTTTGTTGGTTTGATGACTTGCAATATCCCATTGGTTCTTTCTTTTGACAAAACTTGGAATGACCTGGGCGATGGATTTGTAGAGCTGCCTTCAAAACGGGATGAGAACAGCAAATGTGTCACCCTCCCAATCCCACCAAGCACAGAAGGAGAGGCCCACAGGTTGGAAACGGCTCCGAGTCCTTGCTCTGTTGCTGCATAAAATCCCAAGGGACCCCTCTGTGCAGCATAACCACAGCCGTTACATTTGTGGGGAGGGGGATACCGATTTCTTACAAAACTCCTTCCCTTTTTCCGGGTTGCCATGCACGTTTCTTGCAGACGGCCTTCCCGGCTAAGCAACTTCCTACTGGTTTTACAGGTGTATCCAGAGTTTACAGACGAATGCACAGCGTGTACCATTATCAGATGCTGCCTTTCCCTTTGTGAGCGAGTGCTGTTGTGTTTTTATTCAAGTCCAAGCCTCAGAGTTGGGGATTCGGTGTCATTGCTTTCAAATAGCAGAATGCATCTTGGTGCTGGCCTCTTCGTTTTTTAAATGATGGCGATTTCAACAAAAAGGGGAAAAACCACCCAGTAGGCAATTCCAGTCTAGGAAGGCATAATTACCTGAACCATCAAGCCACACATCGCTGCTCTTCATTGCTATTTTAAAGTGGTTTCCCCTTCCTTTCCACCTGATGCATTCTATTAAAAAGAAAACAAAATACCCATTAGCATTTCTTTTTAAAGAACATGTTTGCAAGCTTCGCAGCAGCCTTGAACTCTCCCAAGGATCAATGCATCACAATAATCAACTCCTTCCTGGGAAGAACCCCCTGCTGATTTCTAAGCTTTTTACCACCTGCGGAGATGCACAGATTTTTTTCCTGCCCACCTCAGTCAAACAAATGGAGGTCAGGAAGGATAATTGCTAATGTTACAAGCTCAATGAGATGGACACAGGCAGAAAAGCTTCCCTAGCACAGCTTTAAAGAGTCAGATCTGTTAAAGAAATAACACCCTTCTCTCCAAAATTGTTGCTCCCTTAGTAAGTCTGCTTCCTGAAAGGGTATAGGCTTCAGAGGTTAAGATGTTGGGCTAAGAGATAGCAAGGTCATTGCAGATGGCACCTCTATTTCAATGTGTTTTTAGGTATGTTGGCAATCGAGTCTCTTAATAGGTTTACTTCTTTGCCCTCTGTTCTTTTGAAGCGCTTCTGTTGGATTTCTGTAGTTCCTGTTGGATACGTGAAAAGTAATATTCCCTTAACAGGTGAATTCATTCAACTGGGGTCTCAGGCTTATTGCAAAATGCCATTTGCAAAAGATTAAATGCAGGGCTGGGGGGACAACAGGGAAGAGTGAGAACTAAAAAGATAGCAAATTAAAATGAAGCATGCTTTAATTTCCAGCGCTAAGGCTGTTTCCAGAACTAAGCACAGATAGCAGCTCACATTACTGAAAAGAAAGGAAAAGAAAAGAAAAAAAAAGAAAAGGAAAGAAGAGTGTGGTTGTGCTATTACGAGTTCAGCATTTTATCCAACTGCTAAGGACTTTCACACACATCTTTTCCCAGGGCCCAGATTGCATATTGGACCATATACCCTGAAATGTTTTTATTTAATTTGGGTCTACATTATGCTGCCTACATATGGTAGCACACACATTTCATTTTACGTAGCAGATGCTACTTTCCTATCGAAGAGGCAATATATCAGGCGTATTATAGTATCATTTGGTTTAGGGTAATGGCAATATTTTTAAACTCTGATTAGCTTTATTTTCTTTATAAATATATTTTAATCCAGTCTTTGCTGCTGCTGCTGTTCCTTTCGGAGATATTTATTGCTATTGGATTCTTTATTGCAATCCTTTAGTTAATTGCAATAAAATACCCGTTCTTTAGTTGGATGTTAGAACAGGCAGGATCCATGCTGGAAGAGATAACAGCAGACAGGAAAAGGGAAGTTGCACCTGGAGTTAAGAAGACTTTTGAGAGGCAGAAAATGAAAAAGGCTGGAAAGCAGAATGTGCTTTCTCCATGAGCCATGAGTGATTTTACAGATGGCAGAGATGGGGATAATAAAGCCATTCTCCTAAAGCATCTTGAAAGAGATATCAATCAGCCTTACTTTATACTATTCTGGGTGGAGACAGCAGCCCATTTCAGTGTTAATTAGAAGCTGTTTAGAGTATACAAGTGATTGCAGTTTCCCTGACCTCTCTGCTAACTCACCTCATTGTCCCTGTGCTCAACTGGCATCAATCAGGTTCCTATTTAAAGCAACAATGGCAAGTGTATTAAGTTGGTGTAGCCCCAAAGATCACCAGGGGATGATATTTGTTATTAACTACCTTCCCATGGGCTGGATCCTAGGCTTTCACTCTCACTTTTCAAACCCCTTTATAGAAATAACACTTCAGGTTTGTTGCGATTCTTTTTTAAGAAAAGCAGCAACTGGCGGTGACCTCAGTATCTCATATGGTAAATGCCAGACAATGTGTTTTTACAGTTATATGATGTACTTTGTACTTCATCACTTTTTATCTGAAGCAGCGTTTCATAGTTAGTAGGGTCAGAAGGGACCTGAGCAGATCAAGTCCGGCCCCCTGCCATGGCAAGGTTTTCATCCAGCCTCCTCTTAAAGCCCCCCAGGGTAGAAGGCAGCACCACTTTGCTTGGAAGTCGGTCCCAGACCCTAGCCGCCCTGACAGTGAAGTCGCGCCTCCTGATATCTAGCCTAAACCTCCCCTCTGCCAGCTTGTGACCGCTATTCCTGGTCACTCCTGGCAGTGCTCGGGGGAGCAGGGACTCCCCCAGTGCCTGCTGGTCCCCCCTGACTAGTTTGTAACAGGCCACTAGATCCCCCTTGGCCTTCTCTCGTGGAGGCTGAACAAGTTCAGGTCCCGTCACCTCTCCTCGTAGGGCCTGCCCTGCTGCCCCCAATCATGCGCGTGGCCTCCTCGGGACCCTCTCCATGTTGTCCACATCTCTCCTGAAGTGCGGTGCCCAGAACCGGACGCAGTACTCCGGCTGCGGCCTGACCAGTGCCGCATAGAGGGGGAGGATCACCTCCCTGGACCTGCTCGAGATGCATCTGTGGATGCACGACAAGGTGCGGTCGGCCTTCCTGACCGCGTCCCCACACTGCCGGCCCGTGTTCATCCTGGCATCAGTGATGACTCCAAGATGCCAAGAAGGGAGATCCCAGCCTGTAGGTATGGTGCTGGCTCTTCCTTCCCAGGTGCAGCACCTTGCACTTTTTTGGTGTTGAATCCCACCCATCCTGTTCTTGTCTGCCCACCCCTGTAACCTGTCTAGGTCTGATTGCAGCCTATTCCTCCCTTCCAGCGTGCTCACATCCACATCTTCGTGTCATCAGCAAATGTGAACAGGTGCTTTTTACCCCCTCGTCCAAGTCACTGATGAAGATGTTGAGCAGTGCGGGCCGAGGCCCGAGCCCCGGGGGACCCCACGGCCCACACCCCTCCAGGGCGAACATGCCCCGCCACCACCGCTCTCTGGGCACGGCCCTCCGGCCGGTTGGCGACACGTCTGACTGTGCGGGGGTCGACACCGCAGCCCCCAGTTTCTGAATGAGAACGGGGTGAGAGACGGTGTCGAAGGCCTCCCGAAGGTCCAGGAAGACGACGTCCACTGCTCCCCCTGCGTCTAAGGATTTGGTGACCTGGTCGTAGGCGGCCGCCAGGTTGGTCTGACAGGACCTGCCGCGAATGAACCCGTATGGGTTGCCCCTCAGCATAATCTCCCCCCAGCCCCTCGTGGACATGCGCCAGGATAACTCTCTCAAAAAGCTTGCCCAGGATCGAGGTAAGACTGACTGGCCTGTAGTTCCCCAGGTCCTCCTTCCTCCCCTTTTTGAGGATGGGAGCCACGCTGGCCTCTTCCAGTCCTCCGGCCCCACACCAGAGCCCCACGAGGGCTCGTACAGCCGTGCCAGGGGTCCCGCAATGACCTCAGCCAATTCCCTCAGCACTCGGGGGTGGAGATCGTCTGGACCAGTTGATATGAACACGTCCAGTCCCGCCAGACGCTCCCGGACTAGATCTGCCCTGACCCTGGGCCTGGGTGCGCCTCCCCTGGGGCCTGGGGGGGCCGGTGGGGGGCTGATCTTGTCCCTGCTCAGGAAAATGGAGGCAGAGGAGTCGTTAAATAGGCTAGCTTTGTTGTCTGGTGTGACAACCAAATTTCTCAGTGCGTCTTGCAGGGGCCCCACGTTACCCGGTGCCTTCTTTTTACCCCCCGTGTATTTAAAAAAGGATTTCTTGTTGTCCTTGATCCGGGAAGCTAGTCCCAGTCCCATCTCCGCCTTGGCCTCCCTGACCCCCCTGCATCCCCGAGCCACCGCAGTGTAGTCCTCCCTGGGGGTGGCCCCTCCCTGCCATCGGGGGTGCGCCTCCCTTTTAGCTAGGAGACGTTCCCGGATCCTTTTGGTGAGCCACGGGGGCTTGTGCGCCCTCCTGCTCCCTTTGATCCGTGTTGGGATTACCTCCCTTTGGGCTTGGAGGATCGTCTCCTTGAGGAGCGACCAGTCTTCTTGGACACCTGGCTCCCCCCCGCCAGGACCTCAGCGCTTCCCCGACTAGTCTCCTTAGCTCGCTGAAGTCCGCCCTCCTGAAATCTAGGGCTGCTGCCTTGCTGCCGGCCTTGGCCACCTTGCGCTGGATGGTGACTCCCAGCAGGCGATGATCGCTGTGGCCCAGGTGGCCGAGCCCCCGCAGCCCCCTCACCGGGTCGTACCCATGGCCAGCACCAGGTCCAACAAGGCGTCTCCCCGGTGCGGCGGTGCACCTCCCGGGTTAGATGGAGGTCCTGCATTCGGGCTAGGGACCTACGTGAGTGGTCAGACCTGGCTGACTGCTCTGCCCAGCAGATGTCTGGAAAGTTCAGGTCCCCCATGATGGCCAGATCCTTGGACCTGACGACCTCTGTGAGCTGGCTGAAGCATTTCTGGTTGAGCTCTTCCCGGTGGTCGGGGGGTCTGTAGTCAACCCCACCATCAAGTCTCTTTCCCCTCGATGGCCTTGGATCCTAACCCAGAGCACGCCCGTGTGCCCCCCCTCTGACCCTGTGCCACCTGGGGAGGATGGGTATTCCTCCTTGACGTAGAGCGCCACCCCCCGCCTTTCCTCCCTGTCCCGTCCCTCCTGTACAGCCGATAGCCCTCGGTACTCACCGCCCAGTCGTGCGTTGGGTCCCGCCACGTCTCAGTGAGCCCCACTGTGCCCGGGCTGGTGTCAGCCAGCAGGAGGGGAAGTTCCTCCTGCTTGTTCCCCATACTACGAGCGTTGGTGTAGAGGCATTTGAGGCCTCCTGTGGATGTGTGCACTGGCCCCCTAATCTCAGCATTGCCCGGGCCCCTGTTGCTTGCCTGGGTATACGTCCGCTCGTCGGTCTAGGCTGGGCTGTACTTGTGGGTGCTGCTTGGTTTAGCGGTCCAAGGCTTCCTCTGCCCTCGTCTTCCCCTTCCCCCGACGAGCCTAGTTTTGTGCTTTGTGTTGAGTTCATGAAGGCGTTATTGTGCCTTTCAACTCCTTGTTGAGTCCCATAACATGCATAATTTCTTTCTGCCTTAAAAAAATAATGGTGCATATTAAAGGACAGAGATAAAATAAACAAGCTTCTTGCACAGCTTGAGTTTCAACCTCGTCTTCTTTGTTTGCCAGAAATCCCACTTGATACTTAACATTACCTGCACAGATACACCTACCCACTGAACAATATGCTGCAGGCAAAAAATGCCATTACAGCAAGAGAAATATTTCATACCTGCTTTAGTGACCTGCCTAACTCTACCCCATGGCAGAGCTAGGAGGAGAACCCAAGAGTCCTCAATCAAATTCTTCTCCACCAACCAGTGGACATGCAATACCTTCGCATGGCTATTTCACGGCCTGCGATGGCCCTGTGAGAAGAGGGTAGATGGTCTCCTTCTTTTGGCTAGGAAATGGGCATCTATAGTCCTCTCATCTTTGTTAGCCTGCTGTTCAGCCAGCCAACTGACCATAGAAGAGCACAGTCTCTAGAGCCCTCTGCCTCTGCAGGCATTTCCTTAGGATCCTCCCAGTTAAGATAAAGGAATATAGTTGGGGTGGTAATGTCCCTGCCATGCCCACACAGCACCATATGTATCCAGCATCGAATTGAACAACATCAGCTTGCAGTACTATCACGTTAGTTATTCAAGGCCCTCCTCTGAAGCCCACTGGCATCACTGCAAGTCTTTCCATGAACTTCAACGACCTCTAGAAGCAGCTAGGGAGCGAGAGGTACGTTCAACCTCAGTTAAGGAGAGTTTTGGCTTCAACTTTACCAGAACTAAGACATGGGTTTATTTCCTTTGTCACAAGACTGTCATGTCTTTAGGTTTAATCTAAAGAGAATAGAGATTAATCTATTTAATCTCAGCTTTGTGTTGAGTCTGTGGAGGACAGGACTCAACACAAAACTGCATAAGCATAAGGCGCTCTCTCTGTAACTTCCCTGTTCAGCCTAGGAGCTGCGCTGCATGAGGATGTCAGCCCAGGAGCCTTCACTGACGATGCCGCTGGACTTGTTGGAGATGCCAGCAGACAATGCCAAGGGGCTAGCATGAAACTTGAACTATCATCCATTCGCTAGGCCATTGCATGGAGGAAATCTCCTGGCTCAATCTCCAGTGCTAGACTCACTCGCTCATGCATTGTGCTACAGACACCCAAGTCTTCTCAATGCTCACAGTTCATGAGCTCTGTCTTGCTACAATATCGACTCCATCAAGGATAGCCACAAACAGCACTTACTGATGCATAATATATGAAAATAGTTCACGCTGAGCTTTCAGATGCCCAGGATTGGGGTCTTTTTTTAAAAAAAATTACAAAATTCTCCTGCAACCACAGAAGCACAGTCATAAATATTTAAAAGGAAGTTTAAAAGGCCCAATTGGTGTACACTGAATATTTATGGCTACTGACACCTGACCTTTGTATGTGGGGTATGGCATACATAAAATAGGATTATTAAATAGTATAGCAGAGATCAGCCTAGGGATCAAGGGGGAATTGCAACCTCCTGCTAAATATTTAGCATTTTTTGAGCTTACTTAAAGTAAATAAATGGAGTGAAAGAAATGGAAACTTCAATTATTAGCCAAAGCTTGATCTCATGCTAATGTACTCCAGGAGTAGAAATAAAATGAGTCCAATTTGGGAACAAAATATTGGCCAGAGTGGTAGATAGTATTCTGGAGGCAGACGGGAAGCAAGGACTCTTGGCTGTATCATGATGCACTGTGAAAAATCACTGTGCTATTTGTTGTCTCAGTTTAACTGCCTGTAAAAATGGGAATGATGATAATATACTCATTCCATAGTGATGTTGAAAACCTTAGCAAAAAAGTGCTTTGAAATCCTTGGATGGTGAGAACTGGGGTTTCATCACAGAAACCGCTGCAGCTAGCTACTTTACTAAGATCTGATGAAAGGTTTTCAGATATTGGATCTGGGTGAGGTACTGTTGACATGCTTCAGTCTTGCTCAAAATTGTCCGTTTGTAAAAAACAAAACAACAAAAAACCCAACAAATTTCATTCTACACAATTTATTTGTCCAGGCAACAGGTCACCTTCTATGACCAGGTGACATATCACCTGGACAAGAGAGAAGAGATTGACATCATATAGCTGGACTTTAAAAAAGTCTTTAATCTGGTGTCTCGAGACTTCCTCGTGGAAAAATTGGCCAACTGTGGCCTTGGCTACATGGCAGTCTGACGGCTGGGAAATCGGCTCCGAGGTCAGACCCAGAGAGCAGTGGCCGATGGCAGCAAGTCATTATGGCGCTCCGTGATGAGTGGCGCCCCCCGAGGCTCTGTCCTTGGACCAGTCCTCTTCAACATCTTTGCCAACCATGTGGGCATTGGTGTCAGAAGCGCGCTGGCTAAGTTCGCCGATGACACTAAACTTGGGGGCATAGCGTCCACACCTGAGGACAGACTAGTGCTCCGGGCTGACGTGGATAAACTCAGTAAGTGGGTGGCTACAAACCCGATGACGTTCAATACCGATGAATGTAAGGTAACTCCACCTCGGGGGGGGGGGGGGGGGAACCCACAGCATGCTTATAGGCTCCTCCAAGACTGTTTTAGGCTGGACATAAGAAAAAAATGTCTTTATGGTCCAAGCGCCCAAGACCTGGAATAGACTCCCTCCAGAAGTGGTGCAGGCACCAACTCTGGACTCATTCAAGAAACACTTGGATGCTCATCTTGCTGGGATCCGTTGACCCCAGCTGACTTCTTGCTCCTGGGGCAGGGGGTGGACTTGATGATCTTCAAGGTCTCTCCCAGCCCTAACGTCTATGAATCTATAAGCCTCCGTTTGTTTCCATTTTTTTGGTAAAATCTCAGTTTATGCTAACTAAATGTATCTATTAAAAGTGACTTTTTAGCCTATGTTTTAAGAACGGGGGGTGGGGAGGGGGAAATCTGTTTTTCCATCTCAAGAAAAATCACAGAGAAAATGTGCACGGATCTATCTATATCTATATCTACACACACACACATACGCAGAGAGATTGCAAATTTCCCATGAGAAAGAAATGCTATTTTCCCACCTGCCCTTCTGGGGATCTCAAAAGGGGAATGTGAAATAGATACAGAGATCTGGGACAGGGCCAGATTACCGCAGTCGGAAAGAAAGCTCAGCCGACGGTAGGTTGCTGCTCTTTCTTCCACACTACTGAGCCACACCTTTTCCCAAGCGATGCATCAGCTCGTGTCTGTTGCTTCCACCTGACTTTCATCGCGGCTCCCTGTCCCGGATCTGTTCTGCGGCTGGGTAGAAGACTCTTCACCAGACCAGAGCCAGCAGTGCAACACATTTCCCCAGCAATAAAAGTCGCTTGCAAGAAATAGGTATGCAAGGACCCTTTAGCAAAGCATCTACTGGGCAGCTCTTTGTGAGAGAGCAAGCAAGGGAAATGGGATTCTGCACTTACAGCTCTCAGGAAACCTTTCATCCTTGCAGACATGTTTTGGTATTGGCGAGAGGACACCTGCGATGAGCAGAACGCGGATAGGCACGACGGCTGCTAGGTGCCTGGGTCAGCTCTAGCACTGGATTCGGCGTTGAAGAACAGCAGAGGGAATACACAGGCTCCAAATTGAAAAAAAAGGAGCAAGCAGGCACTTTTAATATGCAAGCACATCAGAGCAGTGTTTTAAAACTCCTCACTACAAACAGATCTGAAAGGCTTTGAGCTCTTGAAAGAGGCAATGGGGGAGAGAGGAAAGAAAAGATGAAAGTTTCTGTGCATTGAAAGCACTGGCCAGCAAAGGCTCAGCAGGCCCCCCATGTACATAAGGTGGCACTTGGCAAACCCCCCTTCAAGTTCCCAGAATGTGGGAAGATGAAAAACTACCCCCATTTTCCTTCTGGGATGAATGCTACGGAAACCACCTTCATCCTTTGTGTTACTTCTCGCTCTCTCTCCCCTTCTTCTCCCCAAATCCTCCAGTGTGTGCCAAAGCAAATGATAATAGTGGGTACTGTAGGTGCCAAATGGATGCACCAGTTCCAACATCTGCCACTCACTGCCTTGTGCCTTGGGGCAAAATGGCATTGGCTCCAGCTACGGGATGCTTTGCTTCCAATGTGTGCTGAATTGTTCAAAGAGCACCACTTGAATGCAGCTCTGCATCCAAAGATAGCAATCACAGTGCTGTAATGCGGCTCTTGGAGCACCCCCCATTCCCACCCAAAGCCCCACCAATTTCAAAAGGGCCATGCACACCTATTGCTGCTCCCAGGATATACGCTGGATTGCAGAGCCAGTGTGTCACCTTCCAAAAAAATCAAGCTTAGCTTCTGATATTCAGCAACAACACTTTTGCACCTACCTACTTCAATGATAAAAGCAGCTATTTATTCTGTTAATGTCTAGCAAAATGGAGGCCCGATAGTCTTGACAGGGGCCTAGGCCATGACAGAACAAAATATTTAATAAAAACAATTACAACATGCAGAGCCAAAGGGCTAGAGGAGCATCATGAGATAGCATGAACAAGGTTAGGTGCACCAGAAGGCACAGAGACTAGTATGCACCAATTTTGGAGAGATTAACCAATTCTTGCATTGCTCATAATTACTCTTATAATCTCCCCAGTCATGGACTGTGCTGATCAGTTATACAGGCCCTGGGAATAGCTGGCCTTAGCAGAGTTTCTCCTCATTGTCACCGGTATAAATGAAATCAGAAGTAGTCCATTTTTTATTCCTAACACCCTACTATGACAAATATGCCAATACAGGGCCTCTGTAGTTGTATCATTTATTACCACCATATTTCAGCAATGGCCTTGGCTCTGAATTCAGGTGAGCCTCATTCCAGTTAAGTGATATTTGATGGAATAGTGAAAGCATGCATGTACATCACTTCAAGATGAACACGTAAGTGCTTTGGCCAAGGTCTCTCAGTAAGACTACTGAGGGTGTCTTACCCTACGAGGAGTGCTGCTAGGGCCTCTGCCCAGGGGGACAAGGCTAACCGGGGCTGGTCTGAGGCCTCCACCCAGACTGAGCCCATGGGGGAGCTGATGTCCCCCTACCTCCCGGCCTGCGGGGGATCCCCAGCAGGGCCAGGGGGGGCAGAGATTGGGAGCCCCCACACCTGTCCGGCAGGTGCCCGGCTTAGGGCTCTGGAGGCACAGGTGAGGGAGCTCCGGGAGGAGGTTAGCAGGCTGAGGGGGATCAGGGAGGCGGAGGAGGAAATTGACAGTTATTTCCTTTCCCTGCAGGACCAGGCACCCAAGGAAGAAGCAGCCCAGGGAAGGACCTCCACAGCAGAGTGGCAGACGGTCACAGCCAGGACCGGAGCAGCTCGCAGCGAGCAGGTACCAGCTTCTCCAGTCCGACTGGAGAACAGGTACGAGGCCTTGGCGACTCTGCAGGAGATGGCAAGGGAGGAGGAAACCCTTGGGCAGGAAGAAACGCCACATTCTTCACACTCCAAACAGATCAAGAGATCCGAGAGGACCCAGAAGAGGAGGAGACGCGTGCTCGTCATAGGCGATTCCATCCTGAGAGGTGCGGAAGGACCCATTTGTCGCCAGGACCCTTCAGCACGAGAGGTCTACTGCCTGCCTGGAGCTAAGATTCGGGATGTGACGGAGGTAATCCAGGCCAGGATCAAGCCCACCGATTACTACCCCATGGTCCTTGTCCATGTGGGTACTAATGATGCGGCCAGGAGAACCCCCGATCACCTGATGGCGGACTACCAGGCTCTGGACGGCGTGCTGAGGGAAGTCGGCGCACAGGTGGTATTCTCTTCCATCCTACCAGTGAACGGACGCGGCAGACGGCATGAGAACTGCATCCGAGAGACCAACTGGTGGCTTCGGCAGTGGTGTCTTGAGGCAGGCTTCGGCTTCCTGGACAATGACCCACACATTACAATGAGGGACATGCTCAGCTGGGATGGGCTTCACCTGTCCCCCAAAGGTAAGCGTGTGTTTTCTTACAGGTTGGCGGATCTCCTCCGGCGGGCTTTAAACTAGGCTCGTCGGGGGGAGGGGAAGATGAGGGCGGGGGAAGCTGTGGACCACCAAACCAGGTGGCACCCACAAGGACAGCCCAGCCTGAAGAAAGAGAGCTTTGGGAACGTGAAAGACAGGGGGTGGACAGCAATACGGCACAGGTAAGGAACGGGAAGGTAAGAGACAAAGAGCCCTTTGGGACTTGGAGCGGGGGGGCAGCAAAGGCACCAGTCGCAGGGCTCAAGTGCCTATATACTAATGCTAGGAGCATGGGCAACAAGCAGGATGAACTAGCGCTCCTGGTTGCACTAAACGCCTATGACTTAGTGGGGCTGACAGAAACCTGGTGGGATTCATCCCACGACTGGGCGGTACATATTGAGGGCTATAGATTGTACAGAAAGGACAGGGTGGGGAAAAAGGGGGGAGGGGTTGCGCTCTATGTTAAGGAGCAATATACATCAACCCTCATCAAGACAGAATCAAAGGATGAGGAAGTAGAAGGACTGTGGGTTAGGCTAAATGGGGGGCATGGAGAAAAGGATTTGGTGGTAGGGGTCTGCTACAGACCCCCACATCAAGGGGAAGAAATAGATTTGGGGCTCCTGAGGCAACTCTCGGAGACCATAAAAGCTAAAGAGGCGGTGGTCATGGGGGACCTAAACTACCCGGACATCTGCTGGGAGACACAGACAGCAAAGTCCCACCGCTCACGCAGGTTTCTAACCTGTGTACAGGACCTCCACCTGACGCAGGAGGTACATGGTCCCACTAGGGGGAATGCCTTACTGGATCTGGTATTGGCAACGGGGGATGACATAGTAGGGGACCTACAGATCGGTAGCCATCTGGGGGACAGTGATCACCTAAAAATACAATTCAACATAAGGCATCGAGTGGGTAAGGTAACCAGTAGGGTGAACGTGCTGGACTTTAGGAAAGCTGATTTCAGTGAACTCAGGCGATTAGTGAAGGACGCACTACAGAGTAGTAGTTTTGAAGTGATGGGAGCCCAAGAAGGGTGGCTGTGCCTTAAGGAAACTATCCTTCGAGCACAAAGCGAGACGATCCCCGTGAGAGGTAAAAGAGGGAAAGGGGCCAGGAGGCTTCCCTGGCTGACCAGAGAAATCCAGGGCAGACTAAGGGCCAAAAGGGGAGCACATAAAAAGTGGAAACAGGGAGAGATCACCAAAGAGGAATATACCTCTTCTGCTCGTGCTTGTAGGGAGGCAGTTAGACAGGCCAAAGCTACCATGGAGCTGAGGATGGCAACCCAAGTAAAAGACAATAAGAAATTGTTTTTTAGATATATAGGGAGTAAAAGGAAGGCCCAGGGAGGAATAGGACCCCTGCTAAATGGGCAGAAACAATTGGTGACGGACAGAGGGGACAAGGCTGAACTCCTCAACGAGTTCTTCGCCTCAGTGCTCCTAAGCGAGAGGCACGACAAGTCTCTCACTGGGAGTGTAGGGAGGCAGCAGCAGGGCACCAGACTCCCATGCGTGGACCCTGAGGTGGTGCAGGGTCACTTGGAAGAACTGGATGCCTTTAAGTCGGCAGGCCCGGATGAGCTCCATCCGAGGGTACTGAAGGCACTGGCCGACATCATTGCAGAGCCACTGGCGGGAATATTTGAACGCTCATGGCTCACGGGTCAAGTCCCGGAGGACTGGAAAAGGGCCAATGTGGTTCCCATTTTCAAGAAGGGGAGGAAGGAGGACCCGGGCAACTATAGGCCAGTTAGTCTCACCTCCATCCTTGGCAAAGTCTTTGAAAAAATTATCAAGGCTCACATTTGTGAGAGCCCAGCAGGGCAAGTTATGCTGAGGGGAAACCAGCATGGGTTCGTGGCAGGCAGATCATGCCTGACCAATCTAGTCTCTTTTTATGACCAGGTTACAAAACGCCTCGACGCAGGAGGAGGGGTGGATGTCGTATACTTGGACTTCAGGAAGGCCTTTGACACGGTATCCCACCCCATACTGGTGAACAAGTTAAGGGGCTGTGACTTGGATGACTGCACAGTCCGGTGGGTGGAGAATTGGCTGGAGGGTCGCACCCAGAGAGTCGTGGTGGATGGGTCGGTTTCGACCTGGAAGAGTGTGGGCAGTGGGGTCCCGCAGGGCTCGGTGCTTGGACCGATACTCTTTAATGTCTTCATCAGCGACTTGGACGAGGGGGTGAAATGTACTCTGCCCAAGTTTGCAGATGACACTAAGCTATGGGGCGAAGTGGACACGCCGGAGGGCAGGGAGCAGCTGCAAGCAGACCTGGACAGGTTAGACAAGTGGGCAGAAAACAACAGAATGCAGTTCAACAAGGAGAAATGCAAAGTGCTGCATCTAGGGAGGAAAAATGTCCAGCACACCTACAGCCTAGGAAATGACCTGCTGGGTGGCACGGAAGTGGAAAGGGATCTTGGAGTCCTAGTGGACTCCAAGATGAACATGAGTCGGCAGTGTGACGAAACCATCAGAAAAGCCAATGGCACTTTATCGTGCACCAGCAGATGCATGACAAATAGGTCCAAGGAGGTGATACTTCCCCTCTATCGGGCGCTGGTCAGACCGCAGCTGGAGTACTGCGTGCAATTCTGGGCGCCGCACTTCACGAAGGATGCGGATAATCTGGAGAGGGTCCAGAGAAGGGCCACTCGTATGGTTAAGGGCCTGCAGGCCAAGCCCTACGAGGAGAGACTAGAGAAACTGGACCTTTTCAGCCTCCGCAAGAGAAGGTTGAGAGGCGATCTGGTGGCTGCCTATAAGTTCATCAGGGGGGCACAGAAGGGAATTGGTGAGTATTTATTCACCAAGGCCCCCCCCGGGGGTTACAAGAAATAATGGCCACAAGCTAGAAGAGAGCAGATTTAGATTGGATATTAGGAGGAACTTCTTCACAGTTCGAGTGGCCAAGGTCTGGAACGGGCTCCCAAGGGAGGTGGTGCTCTCCCCTACCCTGGGGGTCTTCAAGCGAAGGCTGGATGTGTATCTAGCTGGGGTAATGTAGGCCCAGCACTCTTTCCTGCTTATGCAGGGGGTCGGACTCGATGATCTGTTGAGGTCCCTTCCGACCCTGGCATCTATGAATCTATGACTACAGCCAAGGCAGGGAGTGACCTATGGAGTCCTGCATGCTTACTCATTGCACTGGCTCCACTACCATCCTTCATCAGATGAAAACTTGGCTGCATCATTCATTCTGAAGTCCTGTCACCTTTGCAACAAGAAAAGAGAGGTGCATTTAGGAAGTGAATTAGCCCCCTGTCTAATCACGTTCACTCACAGGACATAAGACCTTTGAGGGCCAACAGGAGTGGTTTGGCCAGACAGCATCCATGTGGGTCTGTGCGCGGATGAGCCAAGCTAGTCCAGTCGGAACGAGGACCAAGGCTACAGGACTGTTTAAAACATAATGAAGTTGGCTTTAAGTAGTCAGTGTTCAGTTTTCACTGCCATGTTTTGAGCTCATTTGCAGCACAATGCCAAAGGAGTGCTGTTCAAAGCTCTTTCTTTAAATCCTACCGGGAGAGCTGGTGAAATCAATGTTTGCAGCTGAACGCTTTTGTTTTGGTTTGGTTTCCCAGAGCCAAATTTCCCCCCAGCCAGGGGACGGCAATAATCGACGGGGCAAATGTGCAGTCATTTCTGTTCTGATTGGCCGTCCGTACTGGAGAAAGTTGACATCGTTTTAATCTTCATTTCCATTGAAGCATCCAGCCTTTTGCACTCTCTTTGTGGTGACTGGATGGCCACTAACAACTGTCTACCAGGTGTGTGCTATGAATTACTCACAGGAATTGGACATCCTATTTCGGATATTCCCACTTATTATCTCTAATTGAGCTTGCTCTGAGATAAGTAAGCAAGCAAGCAGGCCACAGCCAGACCTACTGAAGTGAATGGGAAGAGATGCAAAATACAATGTGGCAATTAAACCCTCCTCGGGGGTTTACTGTGGATGCCATTCAGCAACAGAGACTCCTCCCCGGCCTCCAAAAAGCTGCATCTCAGCACTCAGCGGTGGCTCAAGGTCTTTCCTTTCAGATGAGCGTGGGGCTGTTCCCGCACCTCCAAAGGTCATCCACAAAACATCTCTCCTCTCTCTTGTTATTCAACTGCCCATTGAAAAACTGGTGGCAGGACTGAGGGCAGAAGTCCCCAGAAGATCTAGGTTGCAGTGATGGTCCACCGAGCACAACTCCCACGTACTCTCCGTATCGGCTCCTCGTTGGGTACATTGGGCAGGGAGGGACCACCTAGCTCATCAAGGCCCATCCACTGCTACACTGTGTAATCCTATAAAGAACCATACCAAGCTCCATCTTAAACTTTAAAGGTTGTTTAATTCCACTTTTGCAGATCAAGATCTTCATCCTGATGTTCAGATGCTTTCCGTGGGACTGCTTCTTAGATGGCATCTCCTTCTTTGTCCATGCCCTCCCACGACAACTATGGTCTACCCAGACAAGACGAACAAGAAAAAAAATGGATGCTGGTGGGAGATCATGCTCTCACAGATGTCAGGTTTAGATTAAGGGATTCACTTCAGGAGACAGATTAGGAGGCTATTTGTGAAACGTATTTTTTGGGTACCTACTCTTCAGTAACCTCTTCATTCCCAAGCAGACAAAACACCCACATGACTAACCAGCCAAATCAGATAGCCCCTAACAAACTCATCAAGCCAATTCCATCAGAAAGAGACAGTGCTGTAAACTGTGTTTTAAATGCTCGTGACGGATTCAGCTAGGGCAGGTCTGGTCGTAGAAGCCTGTAGATTAATCCTTGAAGCCAAATTAATGAGAGCGCATGGGTCTGGATCACCTACAGAAGTGTCTGCTGGCCCCTATGTCATTTAAAGGCTGATATTTCATCTGGCATAAAGGGGTCGGGCACTATTCGTTGCTGAGAGAAAGGGTTATATTTCCATTGACTCTGTCTCTCTTACTTTTTAGAGGCTGTTTCTTATTGAACACTAACTACAGTGGCACAGGTTGTGAGAGGTAAGGAATAGCATCTTTCTGGGAGTGTCTAGCAGACAGAAGACCAGGGCCATTTTGCTTGGTTATTGCACGTGTTCAGCCATCTCGATCATCATTTCAGTGGGGTTTCTCCAAGGCTTCTTTGAGCAGAGTTTCTGTTACCCAAATGCTTCTCCGTCTCTATTTCTGACCTTGCTGCTAGATGAACTCAGCTGCCAAAATGGGATGCCCCAGAACATCCCAGCCATTGCCCATGAAATGAGAGATCCTCTTTTAATCCTCTCTTTTAATCTGGCTGCCATCCTCTAGCTACCACAAATGACCGTCTTTGCCAACTGCACTTGTGTATCGCAAGCCACAAGAAGCGGATGCAGCGGGGGGCTCACTGAAGAGCAGCTTTGTAGGGGACGTCCTGCAGCACAGAAGAGGTTAACACGGGCTCATTTGCAGGAACGGGGGAAGGTTATATAAACCATTGAAATAAACCTTTATGGGCATTTGACAAGCAGCTGTTTGCCGTCGCTCTGCACATTAGCAGCGATGGTGCCATTTAAAGCATCATCACCGTTTTTAAAACTCCCAACTCAATAACAGACAAAATGGAGCAATAAAACACCAACGGGGTGGGGGAGGAATCACCTTTACAGTCCAAGGGCCTGGTGCATTCAGTGGTAGAGAACAGACTGAACGTGCTTGCAGCGCAGGGTTATAGCAGAGACCGAGACACGCCGCTCATTGCCACAGCCCACAAAGCAGCAGGAGCAGAAGGGGCACTAATGGGGCATGCCCATGTTCTGCTGATTCAAAGCAGCCTTCCTAAAAGAGGCCACAGGCACAACTTAAAGCCCACCCTTGGTAAGAGGCTTAAGGATGGCCAGTATGGATAATGGCCACCTGCCCTCCCCCTCTCCCCTGCTAAAAGAAGTGCCCCAGGGACGGGGCACAAGCTATGCCATGTGGGGCAATGTGACAATCCCTTGTTCACATTGGTCTGAGGATACCTGACAGAGGGCTTGCAAAATCAAATGCTTGTGGCCAACTGTATTTGCAACGTGCAATATTCTCATCTCACGCGATCACTTTAACTCGGTATGCTTTCAAACACTCCCAGGCTCATGCTTGGAAGAAGGGCCAGGTTCAACAGAAACCTACCCCTCCACCCCCTGGCTTCTGTTGAAGTGTGCAAGTCAGCATCACCACTGCACTGATGCCCCATGGAAACCGCAGGCAGTCAGAAAAAGGGCGAGTACTGGATTTCATGCCTTGATCTGTTCCAGCTCTGTAGCTTGCCTCTGTGCAACACAAAAAAGGCACCAGTCGAGCCATTACTCCATAAGGCACCGGGAACCTTCTCTGAAGAAATCCCAGAAAGTTGTTAGCATCAAAACCTATAATATGAAGGGATCTTTACAAGTCATTTAAAAAAAAAGATATATATCAGTTAAAGGTAGTTTGCCTATTCCCTGCGGCGATGAGACTCTACAGCGGACACCCAAATGAACAGCAATGCTTCTTTCGTTTGTCAATCATCCTTATTTTTTCACAGCAGCAAGTATCCAATGTTGAAAAGGGTCTCTGAGTCGTACTGTAATATCAATATTAATAGTACACTGTTATTTTATTCATGATGATATGAAAGAAGGAGAGAGGAAACCCCCCCCCACGCATTCAGAAGAACAGCCTCCACTACATGGCTAGGATCCTATTTCTGGGGCAGCTGCTCTCTCCATCCATACCTGCCGCCTCCCAGAGGTGAGGATCTCTGTATCGTATAACAAAGCTGTGGACTGCAGATAAATTCATGCACACCTGGGAAGCTGGGATAAAATCCCTCTTCTAAAAGACATACATTTCCACCCCTCTGATCTCAGCACTGACAAAAGGTCCCTTATGCTCTTCTCCGCCACGGCCCCCAGATAGTACCAGCAAGACACATGTACGTAGCTTTGCAGAGAGTGGCGAGGTCTGCGAGTTTTATGCAGCTGCGTGTTTTGTTTCTGGAAGTGCCTATCACGTGGAACGGGTTTATTTTTCCCATCCTTTTTTTTTTGCACAGTGGCCTGATTTGCAGTGTGCTTCTTCTGCTAGAATTGCAGTTCTGCTTGTTATTTCTTTGGCAGCAGCATATCATTTGCTGCAGATGTGTTGAAACCTCAGGAGGGCTTAAATGCTTTTCTAACAACACTCCCTTTCCCAAGACTGAGAGTGGTAATCGTATAAGCAAGTTGCTATTATTATTATTTTACTAAGTAATCCTCACTGAGTTCATTACAGTTTTCTTGGGCATCGTTTGCATTGCATTATGATTAGGAAGGAAAGAGCTTTTTGGGTGGATTCATAGTTTTTAAATCGGCAAGTTAAAAAAAAAAAGATAAATCCTCAAACTGAATAATTTTCAGACAAAACAGGTCTGCAATGAGCTAGAATTAGCATTAAATATTCCAGGTTTAAAGTGCTAGCTATCAACAAAAACAATGGGAATTGATTTTTTGCCATTATACTCATTACTGGAAAGAGCGGTCACACATCATCAGTTGTATCGTTAATGCATGATCTCACATTTATGAGGTTTTCTCAACACTGTGGATATAGCCCACTAAAAGTATCACAGTACAAGCTAAACAGAGAGAGAGCCAGAACAAATATCTGAACTCAAAAGTTCAGAGGTGGATTTCATCCAGGTCCAAACTTGGCAGACAAGACCTACGTCTCATGATCCAATGCCAAATTTCCCCAATTCTGGAGAAGCTGTATCTGAAGGCTGTAGCATCTAATGAGGCATAAACTCAGGTGCCAATATTAACCATCCTAAACCCTTCCACCAAAACTGAACTGTGCTAGCTGTATGTTACATAGTTGAAAAGAGTCCCTTTGTCTACGTGTACTTACACCCTCTCGGGGAGTTAGCTTTTAAGATTAACTTGCAGAAAGGGAGAGCAGTTTCCGCAGCCAATTTGGCAAGTATTGCGATGAAAATCTGTGTCATTTACAGAACCAGTCCTCCCTCTTCTAATTGTTAGGTCATGTGCATCAGCTATGGGAGAGCTATATTTATTTTCACTGGGTTGCATCAGGTCATATTATGTATCTGGAATCAGTCATCCACAGGGTAAAGAGCGACGATATTTCATGCCCAAGTAACCAGCCAAGTAAAAGACGAGGAGGGTGCTTGGGCCGATCTGTTCTTTTCTTTTTCCTGCAGAGACAAAAGCCAACGATCGAAATGTTTAAGAGTGCATGCACCAGTTGGCCTTTTAAGATGAGTTATAAAGCTAAAAGTTCCTACTGTGCCATGCCACCCTCAGGGAACTCAGTCTGCCCGCTGCGATAGTAGAGCTTGATAGTTTATTAACAGGAGGCATGTGAAAAGCTGTTTGGATAAAATCAGGTTCATCTGAACCTCCAACCAAGCGCTTATACATATGCTTCATCCTAAGGGTACAGGAATGTAAAGATCCTCTCTGGTGTAGACTTCCTGGCTCCGGAGGCACATGCCACACCAGCATGCATCTTGGATCCGGGGGGGGGGTCATGGTGCATGGGCATCACTGTGCCCTGCATCCACTGCAACACGTGCTTGCCATCAGCTGGACAGCCCTGGCTTAACACACAAATTGCAAACAGCGCTCCCACCTTCTTCCCCTTGAGCCTCCTCTGTCTGCAGCCCCCAAAGGTGGGGCAGGGTCAGAAGATTTCCATATGCCATGGTGCCAAAAGTTATGAGCCACACTTGGCCATAACCTTTGACTACACCCATGTCTCCAAAACCCCTGAGAACACCAGTTCTCAAACAGTGGTCTGCCTGCTGAATAATGTGGAAACCAAGTGATAGGAGGACTGGCATTTGGCCAGAGGTAAAGCAGATGGTAACCAAGTAGGGAGCTTTCACCACATCAGACAAGGAGGAAGAAACACCGCAAGGCCAAAATCAAGGCGGGGCAGCTGTCCCCTGGCTATCAGGAAGAATTCATCAGTCAGAGGGTCTCCAGTATAAGAAGTGGCCTGCAAAAGAAATATAATGAGGTTGGGAAGGAGAAAATTTATGCTTGGGTATTCAGGAATAAGACTGGTCTTCTGGAAAGGGCAAGAGCAAGCAGGACTACAGCAGCATGCTGAAGGGGATTGGCTCTTTTTAAAGTCTTTCTTAGGGATGACAGAGGCTCCAATATGGAGATGCCCCAAGTATCCTTGCAGTTGCAGAAGATGCAGCATGCCACATGCATACCACTGGATGGATTCATTGGGGATCTCTGCTTGTCTTGGCATTGGCACTCTGCTATGCTTTCTGATACCCAGAAAGACTGGGCTGCTGGAAATGGGATTCACCTTTGATGTAACCACTGCTGGCTCCGGGTACAACATTTGAGCATGTGTTCACTGCACAAGCAACCCAGGATGCTCCCCAGGTTTTAGCCCAGACCCCTGCTATGCACACAGAGCTTGGGAGGATTTATACTCACGCTGCCTTAGCCCGGGGCGTGCTAGTATCAGTAGTGGCCTTGGGGTGCGCGGGGCAAAATGGGTGACTGCCCAGGGCCCCACACTTTAGAGGGCCCCAACACTTTGTCATATTCTCCACTCCAGTTGCAATAAAAAATCATTACACTGAATATTTGTATCATCAATATTTTATTAAGATACTTTTCCCTGCAGTTTCATGGGTAGGGCACAGTGAAATTGAAAATCGAGAATGCGCGAATTGCTTATAGATCGTCAAAATTAAGTCTCTAAGGGGTCTCAAATGACTTTCTTGCCCAGGACCCCAACAACTCTAAAGCCACCGCTACTAGCATCTCTGCTCCACTTAAACCTGAGCTAGAACGAACGTGCCCGCTGCGGTGAGGACACAGCAAAGTACATTGCTCACATGCGGATCCTCCTTTGCCCTTCCCATAATTGCCCACAACAGACAGGCGAATCCTCCTGCAAATGGCACAACTGAATGAAAAAAAAACAACCACCAAAAAAACCCTTCTAAAGCATCCCAGCACTAACATGCATCCCCAGACACCCATGGGGAAGGGTAGAAACAGGATGCATCCACACCCCAAGGTGGCTCTGGCTTTGCTATCAGATGCTCACTCCTGGGGATCAGAACATGGATGCCCCGAGGCAACTTTGCAACCCTTCAAATTCAGCAACACTGATCCAAGCTTCAGCTCCCACTTGCTTTAGTTATGTGCGCATTTCCAAGCAGCAGAAAGGCAGTGCTCTGCTCCAGGGGCAGGTTCTTTGAATGACAATGGCAATTGCTCTTCCGGAGTGCCATTCCCAGTTTTGGCCCATCTCAAAGGGCTGCAGTATGCCCGCAGTCCCACTGTGAAGTGGCCCGAAGCTTGTACATCCCTTGGATGCTAAATCCACAGGTCATCTTCCATGCACCGTGACATACCCCTGGAAAACTCACTTGTTCCCCCAGGGAAATTAAGCTTTTAGGAGGGGGTGCAGCGGGGACGCTGGAGCTAGTTTGCTCCAATGGTTAGCTCCCAGGCTAGTTAGTACTACTCATGCATGTGTCGGCTACCAAGAGCCAATTGTTCTGGTTTCTACAGCAAGTTAGCACCCTGGGATGCAAATCACATTAACATAATTGACTGTATCACAGGCATACCTCCAGCAAAGCCCCTATTTATTTTACTTTGCTTTCCCTCTGATCATGTGACATTTCACTAAGTAAAATCAATCCATTTTCATCTCGGGAAGGCCCAGGTGACTGCTGTTTTTCTCTTCCGAGTGTGACAGACTCCCTTATTTTGCCAATACGATTTAAAAAAAAAAAAAAAGCCAACATCGAGAGAGACAGATGTTGTACATTTTTATTTAATAAGGAGATGCTGTGAATGCTTCAAGCTGTGCAGATTGCTTCAGTAGGAGTCAGATATTTATGTGCCAGAATAATGAGCCATCAGCTGGAGTTGGTGCAGAGTGACAGGGCTATGCTGTATCTCATGGCCGTTTGAGAAAATAGTCCCACATCTGTAACCAGAGATTTCCCCAGAGGAAAAGACTCCACTTACTAATGTTATTTAAAGGGAGCAGGTCAACCCTGTGCTGGTAACAAATAAGTATAACGGCAACAGGAGGATTAGTCGTAGTCAGGTAACAGTCAATTTTTGGGTCAACTGATTCAAATGTGGCCACTGCCACTTAGGATCTGGATTTGGAAAGCCTTATTTAAAAGGCTATCCAGGTGGTAGCTGTATTGGTCTAGAGGAAAAGGCAACTAGGACTCACAGTAGAGATGAGATCTTTTATTAGACCAACAAGATTTTTGCAAAAAAAATTCTTTATTTGCAAGCTTTCAGGCACAAACACCCTTCATTGGAGAAAAGATTGTAAAAGTTCTCCTGATTTTATTTAAAAGGGGAAATTTTACCTTCTGTTATGAGATGAATTAGCCTTAGGGTTCATTCCTTTCCTCTCTTTCCCCATTATTTATTTTCAGATTTGTATTTATTTTTGATTTAGCATTCAATCCCATGCTACAACATCATTACTGACAAATATCCATCCTCTGCTGGGGAATTCATTGTTGATAAAACAGTGTAATAAGATGACAGTGTCACAGCGTAGAGATATTTTTTCTTATCTCAACTGGTTGGGCATGAACCCAGAGTTGGTTGGGAACCAGAAGTCCCATCCCATCAGCATTTTGAATCGTTTCCAGCAGAAAGAAACCAAGCAGCCCAAATTTCCTGTGTTCATCAACTTTTTTTACTTTCTCAAAAAAGAAATACCAAAACAAAACTATTTCAAAAGAAATCAAAGCTTACCCATTTTAAGTCAAGTCAAAGCCAACGTCACTATTAACGGAAGGCTTTGGTTGGATCTGAATTCTAAATGAAATCTCATTGCACTTGTCATGGTCCCATGGAAAAGCTCAATTTGCACAAAATACCATTTTCTAATGGAAAAACCTTTCACTGAAGTGTGTGTGTGTGTGTGTGTGTGTGTGTACACACACACACACATACATGAAGGCGAAGGAGACCAACCTGAGGCTGCAAATCCCACTGCTCCGCGCAGCAACATGGCCCCATTGCCGAAGAATGTGTATATCCAGAATCAGGCTCTTCAGTCACCCGAGGACCCATCAAGCCTGACAGATGTCATCCTCAGCTATATATGAACATATATCTACATATATACACATGTACCCATCTACATTCCTTCATCTCTAGTAAGCTTGTTTGAGGAGTTATGATCATCTTCCCTCTCTTTATGGCTCCCAAGGAAGGGAAGTCCTGCTGTGGTAGCATAGGGTTACGGCATGAAAAAGGCTGAGGATTACTATTCGGTAAAGGCCTTTTCTCATAACCATTTGGAAACGGCTTACTAAAACGTTATGGTTCAGATTCTGCACTGCTTAAAAATCACAGGAGAGTTTTCTTATGGACTTTGGTAGGAATAGGATCAAACACTTGTTCCTCTCTCCATCCCCTTGTTTCTGTTCCCAGATGCATGCATCTTCCTGGAGATCGCTCTCCAAACCCCCCTGAACAAAGCTAAGCCCCAATGAGGGAGCGTGAAGGGGTTAATAAAGATAAGCCAGAGATATTTCAGAGCCTTGTCAGGGGAATTGCTCCTTGGCTGGAGGCTGACAAAGACCCTTCTCATTTCCTCCCCCTTTCAGAGTGGTAGAGACTTTACATACAGCCATGTAAATGCGGCTTCAGGCAGCAAACAGGATTAAAACCTGACAACCGAAGGACAAAGGAAGTCAGATTACTTGTCAAAATTAAATTTGCCTTTGGATGCCATTACTGTCTACATTAAAAAAAAAAAAAAAAAAAACACACACACACTCTGGGGATTAGGAAACACAAGCCCCAAATCCAATCTGGAGACAGGCTCTGGGGAAGTGCCAGCCAGCCGGTAATCCAGCTCTTTCCTTTAATAAGCTTCTTGTGAAATCAAGGCAAGTAAGAATAATTATTTAATTCCTGTTCTGAGCCTAAGTTCACCGATTCCCCGGTCTCCTCTCTTATTGATCTGGATGCTGCTTGGTTACATTAATGGTAAATCAGCCAAGAGCACACGTTTTGCAAGCCCCACAGCCCTAAAAACTGTGTTTTGCTATTAAGTCTCTTGTTAAAATAGGCCCCTTGTGCTTCCCTGCCATTTTGTATTATCCATCCCTGTATTTAATTGGGACAAATCTCTTCACAGCCGAGGGTGTGGGATGGTGCATTTGCTCCGTGTTGTCAACACGGAGTTAATTTTTCCCTGGAGTCCATGGTGGATGGGTACAAATCCTGCCTTGCATGTTCTTTTCTTTTTTTAATTAAAACTTTGTGTTCAGCCACAACCGAAAAGTGGCAGTGCACATGCCCTCGAAGCCTGGCTGAATAGGACTGCTGGTGCCGTGCCATTTATTCACTGCCACAGCATGGTAGCCAGGCTGGGAGCAGACAAACTACCCAGAGAAGGTAGAGCAATCTCCCAGCAGAATTCAATTCATTCACAGCATTTTCATTTAGCTTTGTTTATTCCCCAGAGCAAGAGGGATTGACTCAAATCCTTAGGAACAAGCAGCAGCCTTTCTGGCTTTCAGAAACTTGGGAAGGAGTGGGCCGGGCTTCATTTTGCAACTATCCTTTTCCTCTGATACCCATGTCCCAGACGGGCTATGGGACATCAGCATCTTCGCTTCACATTCGTACTGCTGTCATATTGGCAGCTGCCAGCCAGGTTTGAGCCCTGTGCAAAGGATGCTCACAGCGCTGCATTTTCTGAAATCTAAGAGACGAAGCGTGGCTGGATGGTTATATCTACCTGCATGGTTATCTGCCTAGAGAGGCATCCATCAGCGCAGAGGGTTCAACCCTGCATAAAAAGGACTGCAACCCTCGTGTGCTGCCCAGCATCCTGCAGGTTTATCCTTAAATCAGTAACGTGGCCCAGCGTCTCTGAATCAGCAATCGCCATTCATCAGAAAGTTCTCAAATTCGGTGAAAATCTCACAGGAATAACCTCATGGGAGATGCCTGCATTTGGTCAGCCTAGTGAACAATACAAATTGCTTTTGGCAGGGCACTCCTTATAATGCAGTCCCAGGCAGAGATCAGCAGTGGGGCAAAAACACATGCTAGACCGGATGGTTTAAGACAAGCATTTCTTAAATTGACTGAGGTTCGGTTGAATTTCAGTGCCGAGCTTCAGGTCACATATTATCCATGCTGTGCTATTTGCCGTCCCCAACAGGAACCCAGACAGAGCATGACCCACACATCACATTTGTTTAAGCGAATAATGGGGGGGGGAAATGAAGCAGGTCCCACACAAAGCAGATCCAATTCAGCTGCTTCTGGAGCAGGGGATTTGGGCATAATAATGTAGGTGAGTTGCCCCCAGCGATGTGGTCCTGTTATGATTTCATCTCAGAGCAACTGTGCCAGCCTCGGCCCTACTAATCTAGCAAAGGAAGCAAAACCTCGGTGCCTGATGCAGTGCCTTTTTTTTTTTTTTTTTAATTAAACTAGCTTGTAGGGAAATATAACATTTTCCTCCAGTAATTCATCCCCCTGGCTCCCCTTCTTTGTCATTTTAATTAAAGCCAGCCCCAGCCACAGTTCAGATATTTGCCGTTTTTACTACTAAATCAAGCACGCGTTATAAGGAACAGGCCCTTTTTGGAAAGAGAAGAATGACAGCAGCAGGGAATAAATATTTGAAAAGGGCAAAGCAGTAGGAAAAGCTCAGTCTCTGGGCTTCATTAGTCTGGATTTTAGCGCAATTTATTTTGCTCCCACTGCCTTTGCTCATCAGATGTCCGGGGAGCCAGAGAGATGATCCAGATGAAAGCTTGGGATCCCCCGGAGTTCAGCGCGACTTAGCCCCTAGTCTTTGACGGACAACTTAAAAATCCTGTAGTCACATAAGTCAGTGCTAGGACCCTTATGTCGGGCCTGCTCAGGCCCAGTCCAGAAGTACCCATCGCCCCCTTCCTCTTACCTTATCTATTCACCTACCACATGCAGCCCTTTCCTGAAAATTAGCTATCAAAAACCAGTATGCATGTCTTCAGTGAGGATACTGATTCTGACCAGCTCGGCTAAAAGGAACCTAACCTGACCCTGTCCAAGGAGGAG